>NW_026694618.1:4017500-4617500 GCF_021218885.2 Marmota monax | reverse complement strand
CAAAATCCTTAAAGAGAAGCCTATTCTTTTCCCACCTCCATGAACATACTCCAAGGTAGCAACTAAAAATATACATAATTTGAACTACAAAGCCACAGTGGAAAGATTAATGGATTTAAGGTTAAGACATGAATAGCAAATTTGAAGAAAGCATTTGCATAATATGCAACAAATGATTATTTAAGAGTGGCTATTCAAGTAGGGAACAAAAAGGTCATGATCTGTTCTCTCATGGAGATTATAGACTTCTGGGGAAATAGCTATTACCAAAGAAAATGGACAATAAGACTGTGTATTAAATTGGGACAAGCACTATAAAGAAAATTCGCACAAAGAATATAATGGACTAAAACTACCTTAGATTTGGTGGTCAGAGTTGTTCTTTCTGAGATAATGACAACTAAATGAGATGGAACAGCCTTCTATTGCGGATGACAGCAAATGCTGGTGAAACATATTGGTGGAGATATTGGGGGAAAGCAGAGGCTAAATCACCACTTTGTCTCTGCTGTTTCTTATAATCATGCTAACTTAGAGGATATCAGGTGCCAGGAGCTGGACTAAATGCCTTTGTGGATGTACCAACACCTCTTCTCAAGTACTCCAGACTCATAGTAGATGATGGGAAACAATGGTCAGCTATTTTATAATTTACAAGACTTTCATTCAATCCCTAGATTACAAAAAGCTGTAATTAAATGCATTAAGACAACAGTTCACAAGAAAGTTTTGACCGATGTACCATGTTAGTTATGATGGTATTGGTGGTAATGGTGATGGTTCCTGACAGTGAGTGATGCTATCGATGCTAAGGAGCATGTGGAGGAAGAGCTACTATGTTGGTGATCAGGAACTTTTACCTCTGAGAATCAGCACTTAGGATGACCTTAGAAGAATGAGGAAAATTTTGGCAAATCATTGATAGGCAGTGAGAAAAAAAAATCATCCAAGCCTTGGCAAAATTACAGATTTGGAGGTAGGGATACATGAGTGGAGTAACAACCAATGGAGTCTAGAAAAACCTGAGACAGGAGGGAATGGGAGAATGTGCTCCCTGCTCAAATTTGTTAACGGTTAAATAATTCAATTCAACTGAACTTTTTTTGAACACCTGTGCTTTGGCCCCTATGATTGATGGTAGAGATAAAAAGTGAAGAAGGTATAGTTTCTTTTTTCAAGGATAGGAGAAAGACATGAGTAATATTTTTTAAAATATGATGCACATAAAGTATGTCTGGGAGAGGCAAGGAGTCAGGGAAGTCTTCCTTGATAGAGGAGACATGTAAGTTATAAAGGTTGAATAAACACTGATAGGCAGATGAAGAGGAAGGGTATTGGGCCTGACCATCGTGAGAGGGAATGAGAGGAAACTTCTTGTTTGGTAGGCTCTGTGGGCTTTGTCAAATTTGAGAATGAAGATTAAAAAAAAAAAAGTTCTCTGATGTTCTAAGCCTGTAATACTGGAAGGAAGTGATTTCATTAATAAAGTCAAGGCATCCAAAAGGGTCAGGAGGAAAGGATTATGTTGATTGGAAGATAATGTGAGTGAGGAGTGATGGAGTGATATTCTATCCAATTTCTTTACACAAGGCTCCCCTCCTATTTAGCTTCCAACTGTATCTCACTTTTTTTCATACACAATATTTCCTTCTAGGGTAGCCCTTCGTTTTATTCTTGGCCTTCTTAAACTTATCAAAGCCAAAATCTTTCACCTCCCTAATATCATACCTTAGCAAAAACATTATTCCTTTCTTTTGCCAATGTTATTTTAAAAAAGCAAATGAATCCAGAATCCTGAAGCTAATACCTCTTGAATTTGGGGGTGGAGGGAGGGTGATGAAAATAATTTTTGTTTCAGCTCCTAAAACAGGCTTTTTTTTTTTCTTTTTTTTCCCCTTGAGAAATTTCCCAATTATGTTTGATGTTTGTTTTACAAAGCAATAAAGAAAGAAAGGTGAGCAAAAGAAAATGAACAGTTAACTGAAGAAGAAAAATCAATGCATAATAAGCAAATGAAAACAACCTCAAACTAATGAGTAATTAGGAAAATAAACAGAAATAAAACAGACAACATTGTTCTATCATCAGATTGGGGAAAAAAAAATGGAAAAAGTCTGATAGCATCTGTTAATAGGGCCTGAGGAAGTGAATACGGTTCTGTGCTATTTGTGTGAGTGTAAAATTGGCAAACTTTTTTTGGAAGGCAATTGGCAGAACCTATAGAAATATCAAGGATGGTTATCCAAGGTGTCAATCATTCCACATCTACAAACCTATCCTACAGTTTTACCAATGGAGAACATAAATATATATGTATAAAGTCATTCATTTTACTATTAACTATATGAACAAAAATTTGAAATTGAACTTGTGTATCCATGAAGGAATGGGTGATAATCTGTGGCTGTCTATTAATTATATACTCATGTATCAAATGTTATGCAGAAAATATAATGAATGAGCTAAGTTTTTTTGCAGCAATCTTGGAGGTCTGCGGCTCTGATCTTTCAAGGAAGAGTTTGTTGTCAGTTGCAAGGAATTCAATAGCTGACAGCCTTCAGCACCAACATGTTTGGGCTCCACACAGCAGTTGAGCTGAAGCCACACCCTTCCCACACAACCCCTAGTGAAAGATGAATACCTAGAAGGACCTGGCCACTTCTCCTCAACAGAGGACTCCTCTCATGGGAATTCTTTTTTGTTTTGGAGGCCCCTGCTGGGTAGCTGAGGCTTTTTCAGATCTGTGTCTCAGTCTGAGTCTGCCCTGCTCAATATTGCTTCCCTGTCCTCTTTCCTTTCATCTGCATCATAGTTGGGAAAACTTTCCCGGATCAAATTGCTTCCTCCCCTTTAGACTTTCACATCCTGCCTCAGTCAACCTAGCTAGGAGCTCTGGAGCAAACACTTGCCATTAGAGTAGTCCTACACTGGGAGAGAGAGAGAGGTTATTTTCCCTCCTGTCCCTGACTGTATAACTGGGATTTACATACTTGGTGGTCGCCATTTGGAAAAATCCCACTTAGGACTCTGGCTCATGAGATTAGGGAAAGACTACGTCTGGAAAATTTCTCCCACAACAAGATAGTAAATACAACATAATAAAGCATTTTGGTAGAAATGAATGAGACTAGTGCCATCTTTATAAGTAATCTTATGGATGTAGGGATAGTATTCATCATCATGTACCATGCCATCATTCATATGAATTCATCTTTGGAGACTGAATGTTTCCTTGAGAATGACTGGTGACTACTATGAGCCAGGGGTGTTGTGCACCCTAACTGAAGTGTCTATGCTGGATGTCAGATTCTCACAAAACCATATTAATTAGTGGAAATGTAAACTAGTACTCTGGGCATATATACAAAGGAAACGAAATCAGTGTGTTGAATAGACATCAGCTCCTGTGTTCATTGCAGCAGTATTCACAATAGCCAAAAAATGGAAACAATGCAAGTGTCCATCAATTGATGAGTAGGTAAGGAATATGTGATACTGCTCGCTCCCCAATGAAATACTATTTAGCCATAAAAAGAAGAAAATCCTGTCATTTGTAACATGAAAGAGCTTGAAGAACATTATGTTAAATGAAATAAACCAGTCACAAAACACAAATACTGAATGATCTCACTTGCAAGTGGAATCTGAAATCGTTGAACTCTTAATTGGAGAGTAAAATGTTGGTTACCATAGACTGGGAGATGGGGACATTGAAAAGATATTGGTCAAAAGATAAAAAAATTTCAGTTAGTCAGGGGGTGTAAACACAAAAGATATCTTGTACAATACAATGACTATAGTTAATAACAATGTGAAAATTGCTAGAAATAGATTTTAAGTATTCTCACCATAAAAAGAGTATGTGAGGAAATATATATATATATATATATATATATATAAATTATCTTCATGTAGCCATTCCACAATGTATACATATACCAAATATGTTGCACATAATACACATATATGTTTTTCAATTAAAAAAAGAAAATTAAAAAAAATACAAGTCAATATAAAAACATGGTTCCAGGAGCATGTTATATAGGCACTGATTTTTATTTATGCTATTGTTTCTACCAGCCCACCTCCCCCAAAACCTGTTCCCTTCTATCTCTGCTTACCAGGGGATGCAGATTGACAGCATCTGTACATACTGACTTAGGAAATTGTCCTCTATAGTTTATTAATTGTACAAAGCATGTTAGAGACCAATATATTGATAATATGATGTGATTTTTATTTGAGAGAGAGGGGGAGAGAAGTCTATGTGAATATGAATTCATGGGAGCTTAGAGAGAGTCTGGGAAGGAACCATACCAAACAATTCTGGTATTGGAGATGTGTGGAAGGAGAAATACTGACTTCTTCTCTCTCCATATTTATGTTCTTCATGGTGCTAGCACAGTGCTAAAACTGGTAATAGTTCTCGACCAAGTCAACAGTGTAGGAGACACACTCCTCTGTGAAGGGTTGTCACTTGCTTTGTGATTTTCTTCTCTCTTGGGATTATGGGATGAAACAACAGTGAATCTGGGCAGCCAGATCTTGACTTCTGCTATTGGTGACTATGCCCCTGCCAGTTCCAGTGGTCCCTCGTGACTGTGTTTCACTGTAGTGTGAAGGATTGGGAGGGCACAGTGGATAGCATTTCTAGAAATAAATGCAGTACAATGAGTCATAATGGTCTAACTATTTGGTATATTGGCCCACTGTCATTGAATTTGAAGGTAGGGCTCTGGAAGCTGTATAATCCTAGGCAACTTCAAAGGTTAGGAGAATTAGCCAACTCTCCAGCCCCTCAATTTCTCAAACTCATTAATCACAATGATGTTGACCCCATTGCATTTCTGTTACCTGTTTGCATGGGAACTTTACATATCAGATGGGAGGGTTTGATATGTATCTTCCAAAATCCATGTTTACACTTAATTCTCAATGTGGTGTATATTTAGAGGTAGAGACTTTGTGGGGGAGTTATTAAGTCATGAGGGTTTTGCACTCCTAAGTGGATTGGTTCTTTATTAAAGGGCTGGGAGAACTGACTTAGGTTCTTTTTGCTTTTCTGCTCCTCCATCATATGATGACAGTGTTCCAACCCCCCAGAGGATCCAGCAACAAGGCATGGTCTTGTAAGAAGAGAGCAGTCCTCAGCAGATAATAAACCTGCAGGTACCTTGACAAAGGACTTTCCAGCCTCCATAACCATAAAAAATAAATTACTTTTCCTTTTAAGTTGCCCAGGCTAAGTATTTTGTTATGGGAGCGCAAATGGACTACATACCAGATGACACTCAGGACTATCTCATCTCTGAAATATGAAGGCTGGTGGTTCCTCCCCTCTCGGATTCCAACACATCCTGTTCTTCTTCCCTTTTGTGTATCTCCTTTCTGTCCTTAATCCTGTCCTGGCATTCATGAAGATTATCTGGCCATAATCCATTCCTTTTGCTCTAATATGTCATTCATTTTCTGTTTCCCATGTCTTCCCTCTCCAGCTAGATGCTCTGTTCATTATATCTTTCATTCTCACCTCTCTGCTTCCTTCTCATTCTTCTTCTGACTTGCCATCTATTAACCAAGGGATGGATATTATTCTTCTGTGATATTTTCTCCCCCAAGGCAATCACAGCATCTCTAAGTGCATAGAAATCATAATTTAGCTAATTGACTTTCTGGATTCTATGTTGTATCACTGGACTTCAGAGTCTACCTAGGCCCATCTCATCATGCATCAAGTCCTGATTTAACTCAGGCATCATCTAATTTCTTTGTCTTATTTCATCTACATTTGACTGGATTCTTCTCTGAACTGTTTTGGATATTCTTCAATGTGACATAGCCTCTCATTCTCCTCACTCTTCTTCCAAACACATCTGCCTTCTGGAACTCAGAATTTGTCTTCAAACTCCCTATATAACCATTTGCTTCCCTGAACATTCTCTCCATATTTTTGCCACAACTTGAAGACACCATGTTTCTTGTAGCTTCTTGGGAGTAGATGACTTTTTTCAATCCAAAGTAATTCATGTGCTAAAGGTGAGATAGGAATCCTCCTCCTCCTCTTCCCATACCTTGTCTGTTACCTCTGTTGCTTTCAAAACATTTTTTCTTACATTCTCTACAGATCACAAGTCCTTTGCAGAACAGGCATCAGACAATAATAGTTTGTTGCTGCCATTTATAGAATACCTGGTGGCTGTCTTCCTTGTTAATATGACTCCTATTATCACTGTTGTTAAATCTAATGCCACTGTAATGGATCCAGCTATACTTCCTCCCCCAATTCATCAATCTCTTCACCTTAATATCACCCTACAGCCCAACTCAGCTCCCCATTTCCATAATCACACTTCTGAAGTTGTCTTCACAAATAATACCATTTCCAAATGATCCAATATAAGCATCCTATGCCGTCCCATAATTTGAACATTGAACTTGACTATCTTCTCAAGTTCAATACCTCAAACTCACTGAGTCTCTCATTACACTTTCCTTCTTAGGTCTCCTTTCCACTCTTATCCAATGAGAATGCCCTAGTCCAACACTATAATTATTCACCCTTGGGAAAACCTTTTAACTATCCCCTTCTGTTTTGCTTACTTGGTAAGCCAACCCACATTAAACCACTCTAAATATAGAAAGTAAGTACAAATTTCAGTCCATAAATGTCAAATGTGCAAGGGTTGATATTTGATTTGCCTTGACTTCCTATATAAGTCAGATTGCTGTCTATGATAAGATCCTCTGGAGAATTTAAGATTTTATTCTTCTTTTTCTCAGAGCTTATGGATACCTAAGGTATTAGGGCAGGTGGGCATCTAGCCATGTAATATCCATTGAGATACTTTCCATTCAAATTTGGTCTTAGATTGTTGGTTCAAGCGAATTGTTGCTTCATTATGCCTCATTCCATCCAAAAGACCCATTAGGCCTGATGCTTTTTCTTTGTGCTTTTCTGAAGTCCCTGGGAAGTATTTCACTCTGCTGCTCCTGAAACATACTGACATCTTGTGCTCCATCCACATCAGTGTCCCATTTGTTGTGGCTGTACTATATTATTAGGCTGAAGCAAACTTTACAAGGTTGTCTCAGGCCTGTGTGCCTAAATGCCCCCACAGCCATTGTTTTTCCTCCTGTCTGCCAAGGGTTTCGGTACAGAAAATGAGTTTCAAAATCAAAGATCTTGAAGGGATATTTAATATGTGAATATAAAACATATCGCTTCAAGGTTCCCAATATTACCTCTCAAACCAGAATAAATTCTCTGGTTCTGGAGTTATAGAATTGAATAAGAGTTGGAGAATTGACAACAACTCAGACGAGCCCTAAAAGGGGGTTACTGGATAGATCATAGGAATCATACATAAGTTTTGTGGAGCCAAGGGAAATGAAAACATGAATTTCAAATTTTCAGTAAAGAAGATCTCTTAAGTTTGTAGTGAGTATTTTTGGCCCTTTTGTGAATCATGGTCCATCTATCCACATGGGAGACAGAGGATCATGGAGCCATTACAAAATGTTTGTGAAAACACACACTGTTAATATTTTGAATATTACATGCACAGATGTAAGAAAATACACCAATTTAACAATAGTGGTGGTAGAATTATAGGTATTTACATTTGCTTCTTAAATGTTTTCCCAAATGTTAAGCAATGAACTATGTCTGTGTTATTTCTTAATCATATGAAAATAAATGTTATTTCAAAAGTTGAAATGAAAATAGAAAACATGTAGAAGAATTTGGAAAATATATATTCAAAAAAGGCTTTTTTTGGATTAAATTTTGAAAGAAGAGCAAGACAAAGATTTACAAATGAGTCAGCAGACTAGTTGCAGTGGCACACACCTGTAATCCCAGCCAGTCAGGGGGCTGAGGCAGGAGGATCGAAAGTTCAAAGCCAGCCTCAGCAAAAGTGGGGCAAGAACCTGTCTCTACAAAATAGGGCTGGGGATGTGGCTCAGTGGTCAAGTGCCCCTGAGTTCAATCCCTGGTCCCCCCCGCCAAAAAAAAAATACAGGTCAGCAGTCTTCTGCCTTCTCTTTGCAACCTCTTGTGCACATCAAGAGGCAGAAAGATTGAGGAGCTGGGCCACCTGCAGACCACTCCCTCTCCCCCTGTCATTCCCACCCAGTAACTGCTGGGGGCTGATGCTGAGCCACTGCTGGCTGAAACTTTGCTTCCGGTTCTCCTGCCTGTTTTTTTTTTTTTTTCTGCTTTGTAATCATTGGCTAAATTTCCAGGAGTTTCACCAAACAGCATATTTCCTCTCCCCAAAACCCCACCACACACACAGTTCAGATAGAATTGGCTTCCTTTGAAAACTCAAGGTTTTGCCACCATTCAGGTTTGGTTTATGTAGTTCTGATTGGCCACCTCGGATCAGCTTTTCTGATGTTTCAAATAATAAAAGGGCTATGATCAGGCTCCAAGTCATGTGAAAGACAACTGGACAAGACAAAAGGAAGTCTCATTGTTTCTTTGTTTAACCCAGGGCAGGATTAAGAAAACAAGAACAATAAATAAAATTACATCAACCTTGCACTGACTATCCAGGTAAAAATGAAACAAATTTAATCAGTTATATAAATATTCCTGACTACCTAGTTAATTCAATCAATTCATGTGCCCTGCTCTATTAGTCTCAAAAATTTGGCAGTGAAATGTCAGGTATCAAGATGTTATGCCAAAATTTTCTGTTTGTTTGAAAATACTAGTTTAAGCAAGTGTATGTTATGCAAGCTCTCAGTCCCTCCCTGTCCAACTGCGGCTGCTAATAGATCTTATCCTTTCCTATTTGGTCTAGGTTGGTCTTGGGATTCTTCCCAATGTAACACTCCAGATGCCTGTGTATGAGTGAATTAGGTTTTGGGGATGCAACCCTTTTATTCCTGGGATGGGGTCGTCCAAGGCATTTCCCAGTGAGGCATCTGGTCTACAACAACACCCCTGCCTCCACTTTCCCTTTTTCATTTGGAAAATCTACCCCATGACAAATGTGAAAATCATTTTAAAAAGTCATTTTTACATTTTACAAATGTAAAACTGCCCATGACAAATATGAAAATCATTCATTTAATCTGATTTATTCACCTGCAGAGGAAAAAATGAAAGAAGAAACATTAAGTCATCCAAGTCACACGGCCAGTAAGAAACATGGATTATCTAAATCTCAGTTTAAACAGATACCTTTGCCAAACTCTCCTGGGGCTTGAGAATTCTAAAAAATTTTTACCTTAATGTTTTTGGCACTATGGAACTAAGAATGCCTGTTTGCTCTCTTGGCCAAAACCAGGCAACAGTGTGAAACTGAGTTTAAAACAAACCAAGCAGATGCTTGACATTCAATGGTTGGTGTGTTGTATGACACTTATTTTACCTGACGTCCTTTCACAAGTAGATCATGGTGTTAACTCCACCAGAGAGAAATCTAGACTGTTTCCGACTTTGACAATAATCACACAGGCACATGTTCCTTTCCCTCTTTAGAATCTGTTTTGAAATAAACTTGAGGATCCAACTGTGCTGAGTCTGGGCACATGTTTATGTTCTTGTTGACAAAAGGGGCCTGGCCAGGTTTCAACAGCCAGTGCTGAGGGCAGAATGGAAACACAGGTGGGAAAGGCTGGGCTCCCCTTCCGGAATCTTTCTCCACGCTTTCCACACTAGGGTTCTTCCCCCTCTCCTTTCAACACTATCTCCTCAGAGGTCAATGTGTGTTGGAGCAAAGGGATAGTTTTCCTTTCCTAGAGCAGTAATTAATTCACAGGTTTCATTTCTTCTTTAAAAACGAAAATAAAGTTACTTTCTGCACCGCACGGTTTTCATAGACATTATTTTGCAAGAAAGAACAGTCTGTTTTGCAGAAGCTGAGCAGAGACCAGCCTTCTCTTTAGTGAAGCTAAGTGGGTGAGAGGTCAGACCAACGCCCACAGCAGGGCTGGACAGACCACAGCCGGAGTCAACAAGGAGAAGTTAAGTAGGTAAAAGGTCACTGTGGTGAGGCAGCAATAACTTTCCATGCATAAGCTCTTAGGCATCCAGTTTCTGTTCGTGGAAATAAAGCTCTCTAGGGGAAAGGTTGTGGATACCAGCGGCAGCTCTATAATAACCCTTGCCTGATCCAGACTGTGTCCAGAACATGAGATTAAGCTGCTCAGGCTTCCTGGCCATTAGGAATTCTGCTGCTCCAGTGGAAAAACAGATTGTACAGTGCTTTATAGGTCACCCTGTGCTGAATATAACAAACTGATAAATAGCCTGTCCACTGACAAATTCATATTATGTAAAGTAACTTTACAAAGAGAGATTCTTTCAAACAGTGTATTTCCATAAAAGAACTTATAGTTTTCTTATTAGTGTTCTAGACTAGAGCAATGGTTCCTAAGGTGGATCTGATGTGCAGCCTAACTGTAGACTTCTTAAAATATGGCTTTAAATGACTCCAGATTAGGAGAGAATTTCTCCACATTTTAGAACATGCTTTTTAGACTGTAGGTTAAAAGTAATCACAGGGTCATCACATAAGTTTAATGGGTCACAAATAACATGAAAAGGAAATAAAAGTGGGAAAAAGCATGCCTGTGATAAGTGAGGGTTTTTTTGTTTGTTTTTTGTTTGTTTGTTTTTGCTAAACTTTTGTTTCAGATCTATCTGGATCTTGATGTAAGAAAACCACTATTCTATATTTTAAGAACAAAAGCTTGCTACCTTAAGCCCTCATCCCAAAGAATTGTTCTAAGTCAAACTGATTGTTAGTTTTTCAAAAAACTCTACTGATTCCACAGGATATTGTAGCTGTGATGGGGGGAACTTGCCATTTCATTATTTTAAAAGTGTCTTACAAACAATGTTCCTCCCTGATGGTTTCCACTATTGGTTAAATGTGAGTATTTCCCTTCTAAAATATCAGGAATGTAAAAAGAAAGATCATGGTCAATATTCCAAGGTGAATAAATGCAAATGAGAAAGAAGTTGGTTGCTCAAAAGCCTGCACAGACACTTGCCCAGTGTGCACTCCATTTAAAGAAAATAGAGTTAACCAAGGACGAACAGGGCTAGCTCTTACCTGTGGAATTGTAAGGTGGTAAACAGGTTGTCACTTAAAATGACTATAAACTGTCAAATGAAAGAACTGGTGCTCTGAGAGGGTGGGGCAGTCCCACTCCAGTACAGCAAACTGTCCAATAGCTCTTAGAGATCCCAGAGACTATAAGTGGGGGCAATAGTAGTAGAAATGAGAGACTCTAATTTTTGGATGACATTTTTTTTCCAATAGAAGTCTTTTATTGTATCATTCAAATACCACAAATTGATCTTATAGTCTGGGTTCTTGTTTCTATAGCTGGGTAACTCAGATCTTATTCATCAGCCTGCTGAACCGTTCCTTTTTCAGAAACATAGATGCCAGCCAAAAATTTTTTGATATCCTTGTTTTTAACTGTTGTGGCTTGCTAAATCAAAGCAGCTGAATTTGAAACAAGTTCAATATAATTTCTTTCAAGGATTAACACATCTTTCTGGGCTTGAGATAATGAACAAGCAACACCTCTCCTCATCTGAACCTTGCAGATGTATTTTTTTCACTCAAGGAATTTTAGATTTCAACAAGAGACCCATTTCTTGAATAATGACATTGATGGGGACAAGAGTGCACACAGACCTTGTCTTGTAAGGAAGCCCAGCTTATCTGCACATGACTACAGATAGTGTGAACTGCAGACACGTCTTCTCTCTTGTCCTGTTATTTGTCAACCAGAGCCTCTTCTTTTTCTTCCCTAGGAGACTGAGTTCAAGTCTGATGTTATTGAAGTCCTTCCAGAGGGTTCTTCTAGGGTCCTTCACAATAACTAAGCATCCCTTCACAGTGATGTCAACATGTTCTGGAATGTCAACACTCTAATTGCTGAGAGCAGTCTTTGTTTTCACAATAGATATGGCAAAGAGAGAAGGATAGACCCCCCACCCCCCAATCCATTAATGTTCTTTCTTATTTTTCTTTTGATTTTCTTTTAAATAAGTGCTTCTGAGTCATTTCTAACCTTTCCCTGGCTGCTAATGGACACTGTATTTTAGGATGCAGTTAGAGAATCTATGCTCAACATCAATTTGAAAGGAGATAGGAGGCTTCAGCTATTAGACCTATTTATGAGGTCTCTGAATGACTGAGATTTTCACATTTTATCTTCGTATTCCTTAGACACAGCCTCTAAGGAAACTCTTATTTTAATTCTGCCTCTACATTGATGAGGAAGAATTAATATTCTCTATCTTTCAAAAAAGGGTGTCTAATGATTTAATCTAGCCATTTCAGTATTCTGATTTATGAAGGTATTTCTTGAAACCAATGAACAATAGCATTTGCCCTTCTTTCTCAAGAAAGGAAGATTTGCTGTGTTCTGGCAACCAAAGAAATAATTAAGCTAATTTCTCCAGGAACCTTGGAAAAAGTGGCAACAAATAATGGATTTGTCCTTTAAGAAACAAACATCTTTTCAGTTACAAATCCATTTAAGGCATTTCCAGATCAGCCATAGGTTATTTTTCTCATTAAGGTTGTGTTTAAATGGTTGTATCCGGACGTAGGAGACATGAGACAAACAACACCTGCGATAAGAATTGGTGAAGTATTGATTTTTCATCAGTCAAAAAGTTTGCTAAGCAGATGAAAAACATTGCAACTTCATGGTGACATTTTCCTGAGGTCTTGCTAGTGGAGAGATATTACTTTTCCTTTAACACCAAAATTTTAATTACCAGAAAGGTCAAGGGCATGTTGGTAAATTAGAGGTCATATCAAAACAGTAAATCAGGTTTGAATGAATGTTCATATTATCTTCGCCTCCCCTTCAACCTTCCCCTCCCAACATGACTACATTTCCTGTGTTGTTAGCTTTGTTAACAACAATGGGCAGATTGGAGGATTTCAGTAGGTTTTATATTTCTATTATGAAATGCATTTTCTCAGTGAAAAAAAGGATGGACTGGGAACATAGATATCTGGGTCTTGTAACTTCTCTCGATACTCACTGAGAGCCTGTGGGAGGGTGAGGGGAATCATTTTTGTCTGTCTAGGTCTCAGTTTCCATGTTGATAAAATTGTACTGTTATAGATAACCTCTAAGGTGCAAATCTCCTTACTTGCCCACTATAGACTTCAGAGTTGTCACTGAATGAGTCTGAAAAATTGTTGCCTTTCCAACACTGATGAAGAATCTGGATTAGAATTCATTTATTATAAACTTCTCTAATTGGGGACATGCTTACAGCCTCCTCAACCAAATGCCATCTCATTCTTGCCAGGCTACTTCAGGTGATCCAGTGTTCTCCCTCTAATAAAGGGTTTTATTTCCTTTTGGTGCAGGAAAAACTAAGTTCTTTATGCTAAGACACTGTCTTTACTCTATCTTCCTCTAGAAGGAGTTAAAATAAAACTAACCCCTTCTAATTTCTTCACTTGACATTTAGTAGTTATGCTATCTCAATCAAGACCCCAATTTCCCTTTGGGGAACACCCCATTGTATTTTGTCTTGGAGGAAGAATTTCCCTTTGGGGAACACCCCATTATATTTTGTCTTGGAGGAAGAGGTGCACAAAAGATGTTTCTCTCTCTCTCTCTCTCTCTCTCTCTCTCTCTCTCTCTCTCTCTCTCTCTCTCTCTCTCCTTTTAAAACCAAAGCCAGATATTTGATTTAGATTCAACTCATTAAGTATTCTATGATGAGGTTTCAAATCTTGAGTGAGTGCTGCTACTGCAAGAGCCATGGGGTCATCATTATGGACAGTGGCAGGGGTGTGGGGACCAGTTGGTGTCTTCAGGCACTCTTGTCCCAGAGCCTCTTCTATCTTTACTGAACCTGATCCTCCTACCAGTTCTAGGTTTTATGAACATATTTATCCTTTGATTAAGACATCCCTGGTTAGGTACAACAAGAGATTTTTTAAAATGAGACTAAAAGCTGGCAATTGAGATGCCTAAATGAAATTCCATGAAATTTCCCCACATTTTTGGAAGCCAATGACATTAATGCCTGAGTATTCTTTTCCTCAGATTTTGCACCCCATTTGTTAACATCATTCTCAGAGCTTTCATTATCTTATATATGTTTACAGTAATACTTAGCTACAATGTCTCTTTTATTATACTTGAAACCTTTCTCTCAACAGTATAGACTAGGGTTGAACTGGTTTTTGATGCAGCAACAATATACTTTTGGTGGAGTTTATTCTCAGTGAATGAAAACTCCAATACCTGATCTTACCCATCCTCCACAGGACATATACACTGAACTAATAGATTTTTTTTAAGTCCCATAATGTTACGTCTCATCAATCTTGACTGTCAAGAACTTAGTGAATTGAAATTCTATATTATTGTTCATTTCTTTTAAACTAGTTTGAGTCTGTTGAAAACTGACAATTCTGTTTTTGCCATTTGACCTTATCCTTATAAGGATAAGGTCATGGTCCAAATTCTTTGGAAGATCTCTAGGAACTGTTCCTGGAAGAAAATGGAATAAAAACCAATTTTAAAAGATGCAGCTGGGAAAAGAATACCATGCTCAAACACATGTGGAAAATATGACATATTAAATCACTCTTTGAGATTTAAAATTTAAAATACATACAGACACATATAGAATTAAAAACTTGAAAAAGAATTAAGTTAGAAACTGCCTTCCAGATTTGCATTCATGAACTATAATTCAGCATTTCTCTAAATGTGCCCCATTGGCTATTCCTTGCTCAAATAAAGTAGGCCAGCAAAAATGAAATTATTTACTGCACGAATTTTATAACCATGTTTCTATTTAGGTATAATGTGAAATCTATAGATAGAATATTCAGTGTTTCTATAATCTACTGAACCATAAAAGCATCTTTTTCACAGAGCATTCCTCAACACTGGTATGGTAAACTTGGCAAAACTATATCAGAGTGTATTTAAGGGCCATGGTTATTACACTAGCTATATGTCTGTCTAGCTTTCTAATCTTAAATCTTGTGAATTGATCTCAGGAACACCTCATACACAAGTACTATGAGCAAACATCAAGATTACTTCTTGAAAGAAATCAGTGTCAAAAAATCAACTTTACTGAGTTCAAATTAACTTTATTGTTATTTACAAACAATAAAGTGTGCTCCTTCTAGGGGATACATTCTGATAAATCTATCATAAGTTGAAAACATTGTAAATTAAAATACATTTAATCATTTAATCTACCAAACATCATAGCTTATCCACACAGTACAATGTACAGTATCGGTTGTTCCCCTGGTGATTCTGTGGCTGCCTGGGAGCTGTGGCTGGCCACAACTGCCCAGCATTGAGTGTATGTTGAACTATATATTTCCAGCCAGAGAAATTATCAAAATTCAAACTATGACGTATGGCCTCTACTGAATGCATATCATATTTGTACCATTGTAAAATCAAAACATAATTATGCTGACCCATCATAAGTTATACCATTTGCTGTTTGTAAACACACATTCACACAAATATATATATATATATATATATATATATATATATATATATATATATATATATTATATACTCACATACATACTTATGTGTATGTATATAGGTATATGTGTGTGCAGTATTTTGGACATATATTGAATATTTTGTCCTGTCTGTAGTTTACTATTTCAATTCTTAAACAGTGTCTTTGATGAGTGGAAGCTTTGGATTTTTGAAGTCCATTTGTTCTTTAATGTTCTTGCTGTTCTCAGCTTCTCTATCATCTACCTTATGGTCACAGAGCGGGGAAGTACATTTTCTCCTTTTACTTTTGTGTTGGCTCATCTCTGTCATTGTGTTAAGCTTTGATCTCATTTCCTTACCCTCCTTTCCTTTCCATGGACTCTTCGTGAGTTGACTAGAAAAGTTTCTAGATGGCGGGAGTCTGAATTAGCCTGTACAACAGGTCAGTGGTTAGGCCCATTGTAAATGGGGCGCAGAGAACATTTACAACCATGTAAAACTTACACCAGAAGAGCTCTCTGGGAGTCCTTTCCTAACTTCCCTGATAATACAACTTCTCTAGATACTCTCTGTCAGGTCCTCTCAGGAATTTTCTTTAAGGTGCAATTATTTTTGATCATCTTGTTCATTTGTTTTCTTATTTCCCATCTGACCTCCACATCAGACTGTAAACTTTTCTGCTTTGTTCACCTACAATGAATGAATGACCAGGAGAGACCAGGTTGCCCTGTGGCTTGCCCTACTGACAGCAGTTTGGGGTTGCAATCCCACCACTTCCCACTTCCTCTGTCACTTTAACCCCCTAGTGTGCATTTGTAAATAACTATATGGAGGTAAAATTTTTGCATGGAATTGCTAAGCCCATTCCTTTAGGGAGGCAATCTCTTCCCACTTGAATGAATACTGGGATCCTCAGAAACTTCTCTGTTCACCCTTTCCTTGGTAAGGGAGGATTCAGGATAGGGGTAATGGGGGAATTATTGAGAAGATTGCTTTTTTTTCCCTCTAATTTCCTCTCTACCTTTTAGATGGGTAATTAGCAACAGAATATTGGTTTTCTTAGATTGTTGCCTAGTAGCATAAGCTAGGTTAAAACAGTCCTGCTGGCATTCTGGAAAAGGGTTTCTTTTACTTGTGTTTATCATTCAGCTGCTGAAATTCACACTGGGTGGAAATTGGCATGACAGCCTTCAGCTCAGTTGCAAGTTAGAAGAAAACAGATTCTGCTTTGCTTAAATTGTTTTCGATTGACTGGGTAAGAATAAATTAAAGGTTCTCGTAGGTAATAGCTCCTGAATTCAATTAAAAATATCATCAGACAGCTGCTTTCTTTTTTTCCCTGAAAGTACAGAAATGATTTTGAGCTACTTAATTGATTTTCTTATGAAGTTTTTTGACTGACAGATTGAGCCTAATTCTTCCTCAACATTTTTTCACTCACATCAATATAGGACTAGAGAGCAGGAATCGGAAGAAAGGAGCAGTTACCCTGCTATGGTAAGAACCTCAGAGTTACAATCTTAAAGGCCAATCAGTTCATCTCAATGTTTAACCATTCACCTACACATTGATTTATTGATCAAACATTTATCCCTTAATTGGGGCCAGGTTCACTTCAAAAGCATTTAATACTTATTGCACTTGGGATTTTTTTTGTTTACAAATGACCCTACTTTGCTAGTCAGAGGTACTGATTAATAAGTACCCATAATAGTGGACTTTCAATAAGCACTTAGTGGAAGACAGGAAGGGAGGATGGAGAGAAGGAATGAAGGAAGTTAACAAGGGCAGTACCTTAAGGACATGGGTCTATGATGCTTTTTTTTTTTTTGCTTTTGAGAGTCATGGAACATCAGACTACAGGAGGCTGGAAAAAACAAAGAAACAAACAAACAAACATACTCAGAGGTCAAGGTTTCCTAAACTTTGCTCTCCATCAGTACAAGTCAAAGGAGATTCCACAAGAAGTGTCCCCTCTTAGCCATGGAGGCAAGATACATTTTCTAAACCAAAAGGTGAAATCACGGGGCATCACACTAGGCCATAGAAGACCAGCCTGATTTGTTTGTTTGTTTGTTTTGTTTTCATTGAGGAGGCAGAACCTGAACGTATTCTTTGCTATCTGGTAGGGGGGTCTAGCTTCAGAGGAGGGAGTATGAAATTCTGTTCTACCTCCACTCATAGCTGGCTATAAGTTCCCCTCTGCCTCAGTTCCGTTACCTTGAAAGTGAGGTAAGGATGATGGGGATACTTCCCACATTGCCTTTGTGAGACGTGAATGTGCATCCATGTGAATGCGCTTGATGGAACCTGGTTCCTTGACAGTAATTTGTGCTGAAGCTATGAAGAAGGATTCAGACAATTTTACATGCTTCATCCCCAAAACACCTTATCTATTTGACAAGAAGAGACACTGCGAAAGAAACTAAGCCCCAAGCTGTACACTTTTATATAATTCTGTTCTTCTCAATATCAAAACCAGTCAAAACTGGTTGACATAAGTGCATGAAGGATGGAAGTGAGTTTGGGGACTTCTGGAGTAACTTCTGTAATTTTATCTGGTGAATGATCACGTGGGTGGCTCCACAGTAAAGAACTGGTCTCCGTACACTTAGGTTTTGCATATTTTCCTTATATTATGTTTCAATAAAATAGAAATTTAAATATAATACAGAAAATGATGAAGAAAAAAACTTTCCAAGAAAAGCCTTCTGAGATAACAATGTTTCAGTGAGTTTTTTTTTTTCATGGTGTTCCTGAGCCAAAAGAAATTCCTAACAGTTCTGTTTATTAAACATTTAGATCCAACTTAGTAGTAAAATAGTTTATATGGTATCAGAGTGATGTCTCTGTTTTCCTAGAAAATTTTAAATATCCTGCAGCAACCTTGCAAATTTCTTGCAGTAATCTGGTTTGCCTTGGCAGACAGTTTGGAAACCAGGTAGTTGACCAGAGCTTTTAAACAATATGTGTTGACCAGCAGGCAAAGACCATTTGCCAAAATTTTAATATAATTTGACCATTGGTGACATCATAGAGATCCTTGGACAAAAGTTCTGAGCCATATGTTACTCTCAAGGCAAAAGTCAGGTGGTTATCACATTTAACTTGAATGGGTGAAACTTACCACCAGGATTTTAATATTGCTAATGTCATACACAATATTAAGCAACCCAAAGTTCTGTGTTCTAAGGGACTAGATTCTTACTCAATCTTGGTTATTGGTAGCCTTAAAGTCCTGATAACAAATTGTATTAGTTCATAAAATTTGCTGCTAATAAATCATTTGCAGTCTGGATTAACAATAAGCAAAAAAATTTGTTGTTTAATATACATGTAGATTTTTTGTTTGTTTTGTTTTGTTTTGTTTTGTTAGAAGACAAAAACCAAAATCCTTTCAGGATTCCACTGACACATGAGACATAGAAGAAGTAAATTTTTGAAAGTTACATTTGTGGTGAAAAGTTTGCTCTAGTCCTTTACTTAGGTGTGGCTATACCTTAGTCTAATTAATGAAGTCACTTTAGGGGGGAAAAGTGGAGGCTCCTTCTCCAGAAGACCACCAGATTTCTGTGTGGCAATGTTTGTCAGGGGTAATGTGTTTGATCCTCTTCCCAGATTCTGAATTCTGGATTCCTATGTACACAAGCCAACTTTTCAAATAATGCTTGATCTTGAGGGTCTAAGGATGGTTGAAACAACAATCAGCTTTCTTTTTTTTTAACTTTTAAATTTTTTCCCACATCTTCATACATGTATTTTGTATAATGATGAGGGTTTCCTTTTACCATCCATGCTATTCCCCTTCTCCCTCCCTTTCCGGCCCACCCCTATTCCCTATCTAGAAGTAATCTTCCTCCTTTGCTCTCCCTCCCAACTCCATTTTGAGTCACACCCCCCTTATATCAGAGAAGACATTCGGCCTCTGTTTTTTGGGATTGGCTAACTTCACTTAGCATAATCTTCTGTAATGGCATCCATTTCCCCGCAAATGCCATGATCTTATTTTTTATTGCTGAGTAACATTCCATTGTGTATAAATGCCACATTTTTTTATCCATTCATCCACTTAAGGACATCTAGTTTGGCTCCACAGTTTAGCTATTGTGAATTGTGCTGCTATAAACATTGATGTGGCTATGTCCATGTAATATGCTGTTTTTAGGTCCTTTGGGTATAGTCCGAAAAGAGGAATAGCTGGGTCAAATGGTGGTTCCATTACCAGTTTTCCAAGGAATCTCCATACTGCTTTCCAAATTGGCTGCACCAATTTGCAGTCCCACCAGTAGTATATGAGTGTACCTTTTCCCCCACATCTTCGCCAGAACTTGTTGTTGTTTGTCTTCATAATGGCTGCCACTCTTACTGGAATGAGATGGTATCTTAGAGTAGTTTTAATTTGCATTTCTCTGATTGCTAGAGATGATGAGCATTTTTTTCATGTATTTGTTGATTGATTGTATATCCTCTTCTGAGAAGTGTCCTTGGACCATTTATTGATTAGATTATTTGGGGTTTTTGGTGCTTATCTTGTTTAGCTCTTTATACATCCTAGAGATTAGAGTTTTATCTGATGGGTGAGGGGTAAAAATTTATTCCCAGGATGTAGGCTCTCTATTCACCTCACATATTATTTCTTTTGCTGAGAAAAAACTTTTTAGCTTGAATCCATCCCATGTGTTGATTCTTAGTTTTAATTCTTGTGCTATAGGTGTCTTATTAAGGAAGTTGGGGCCTAGCCCCATGTGATGAAAATTAGGGCCTACTTTTTCTTCTATTAGATGCAGAGTCTCTGATTTAATCCTTAGATCCTTGATCCATTTTGAGTTAACTTTTGTGCATGGTGAGAGATAGAGATTCAATTTCATTTCGTTGCATATGGATTTCCAGTTTTCCCAGCACCATTTGTTGAAGATGCTATCCTTTCTCCAGTGCATGGTTTTGGCATCTTTGTCTAATATAAAATAGTTGTAATTTTGTGGATTAGTCTCTGTGTCCTCTATTCTGTACCATTGGTCTACTAGCCTGTTTGGGTGCCAGTATCATGCTGGTTTTGTTACTATTGCTCTGTAGTATAGTTTAAGGTCTTGTATAGTGATACCACCTGTTTTACTCTTCCTGCTTAGAATTGCTTTAGCTATTCTGGGTCTCTTATTTTTCCAGATGAATTTCATGATTGTTTTTTCTATTTCTATGAGGAATTCCATTGGGATTTTGATCAGAATTGCATTGAACCTGTATAGTGCTTTTGGTAGTATAGTCATTTTAATAATATTAATTCTGCCTATCCATGAGCAAGGTAGAACTTTACATCTTCTAAGGTCTTCTTCTATTTCTCTCTTTAGGGTTCTATAGTTTTCATTGTAAAGATCTTTCACCTCTTTTGTTAGGTTGATTCCCAAGTACTTTATTTATTTATATATATATTTTTTGAGGATATTGTGAATGGAGTAGTTTTTCTCATTTCCTTTTCAGAGGATTTGTCATTGATAAACAAAAATGCTGCAGTCCGGCTGGCTGGGCCGGCTGGCTGGGCAAAATAACTGGGGGGTGACGAATAACTTGTGTACGTTGATACAGCAGGAGTAGGAGCCGTTTTTTCCAGGACAGGAGCAGTATTTATACATTCCACACAGCTTATCTAATTAGCATAAACTAGATACATCAGTCAAACAATAAGGAATCTCCACACTTAATGGCTCGCTTTTGTTACTTCTCAAACCACTCCCTCTGGCATTTTGCCAGGCACCATCCAGACTTGTTTACGAACTTTAACATTCCCCTGGCAAAATGCCAGGTGTTATTTTGACTTGTTTACAGACTCTAACACAGAAATGCTTTTGATTTATGGCTGTTGATTTTATATCTTGCCACTTTGCTGAATTTGTCTACTAGTTCTAGAAGTTTCTAGGTAGAGTTTTTTGGGTCTTCTAGGTATAGAATCATATCATCAGCAAATAGTGCTAGTTTAAGTTCTTCTTTTCATATAGTTATTCCTTTAATTTTTTTAATCTATCTAATTGCTTGGGCCAGTGTTTCAAGAACTATGTTGAATAGAAGTAGTGAGAGAGGGCATCCCTGTCTTGTTCCAGATTTTAAAGGGAATGCCTTCAGTTTTTCTCAGTTTAGAATGATGCTGTCCTGAGGCTTAGCGTAGACAGCTTTTACAATGTTGAGGTAAGTTCTTGTTACTCCTAGTTTTTCTAGTGTTTTGAACATAAAGTGGTGCTGTATTTTGTCAAATGCTTTTTCTGCATCTATCAAAATGATCATATGGTTCTTATCTTTAAGTCTATTGATGTGATGAATTACATTTATTGATTTCCATATGTTGAACCAACCTTGCATCCCGAGGATGAATCCCACTTGATCATGCTGCACGATCTTTTTGATATGTTTTTGTATCCAATTTGCCAGAATTTTATTGAGGATTTTTGCGTCTATATTCTGTAGAGATATTGGTCTGAAGTTTTATTTCTTTGAGGTGGCTTTGTCTGGTTTTGGAATCAGGGTGATATTGGCCTCGTAGAATGAATTTGGAAGTACTCCCTCTTTTTCTATTTCCTGAAATAGATTGTAGAACATTGGAATTAGTTCTTCTTTAAAGGTCTTGTAAAACTTGGCTGTATGTCCATCTGGTCTTGGGCTTTTCTTGGTTGGTAATCTTTTGATGGCTTCTTCTATTTCCTCACTTGATATTGGTCTGTTTAAGTTGTGTATATCTTCCTGACTCAATCTGGGCAGATCATATGACTTAAGAAATTTATCGATGCCTTCACTATCTTCTATTTTATTAGCGTATAAGATTTCAAAGTAATTTCTAATTATCTTCTGTATTTCTGTAGTGTCTGTTGTGATATTGCCTTTTTCATCCCATATGCTAGTAATTTGGGTTCTCTATTCTTCTCTTCATTAGCATGGCTAAGGGTCAGTCAATCTTATTTATTTTTTCAAAGAGCCAGCTTTTAGTTTTGCCAATTTTTTAAAATTGTTTTTTTTTTGTTTCGATTTCATTGATTTCAGCTCCAATTTTAATTATTTATTGCCTTCTACTGCATTTGCTGCTGAAAATCAGCTTTCTTAAAATACAAGTTTGGGCTTTTCTTCTTTTTCATTCACAAGACTGGATTATGAAAAGGATAGCTTATGTTTTCTTTCTCATTTTGGTAAAATAATAGCCCAATTTTAGGCAACTACTAACTTCAGAGAAAGACCAGGATCTGAATAATATATATAAGCAGATGTTAGAAAAGTCTTAACTTGAAATTTGCTTAAGGAATTTAATGATTTGGCATTCACAATTTTAGGCAGAAGATCAGTGAGTTCACATAAAATTTAAATGCTTGCTATATACTAACTAGACCTGCTAGGCATCTGTAAACACTATGCAACAATAGAAGAACACATATTTTTCTCATGTTCACATGGAACATTCCTAAGGATAGACCATATGCTACACCATAAAACAAGTCTTATTAAATTCAAAACAATTGCTATCATACAAAGTATGTTCTCCAACTATGATGTAAATAGAAAGCAGCATCAAAAAGAAATGTATACAATCCACAAATAAGTGGAAGTAAAACAACATACTCTCAAAAAAACCAATGAATTAAAGAGAAACTTTAAAATTAGAATTTTCAGACAAATGAAAATTAAAGTACAGCCTACCAAAACTTATGGGATGCAGTGAAAGCCTATATTAATAAATAAGATATATCAGAAATCAACAACCTTACTTTCCACTCCAAGACACTGAGGAGTTAAAATTTAAAAACCTGAAGCAAAAAAAATAAAAAAGGAAACAATAAATACTATAGCAGAAATGAATAAAATAGAGGTTAAAATAGATAAACATCAGTGAAATAAAAATTTGGTCTGGAAAAAAATGAACAAAATTGGCAAAACAAACTATTCTGAAATCTACAAAATGTTGTTGGAAATAATGAAGACTAAAATAAGAGATATACAACGCTTGATATTGGCAAAATGGCAATACTTCCTGAACTGATTTACAGATCCATTGCCCTCCCTTTCAATTTCCCACCTCGTTTCTTTGCAGAAATCTACAAGCTGAACCTAAAATTCATACCAGAATTCAAGGATACCAGAATGAAATTATCTTGAAAAAGAACAAACTTGGAGGACTCTAGTCTTCTCAACTTCACAACTTAGTGTCAAGTTAGAGTAATCAAGACAGTATGGTACTGTTGTAAAGATGATATATAGAAGTAAGAGTCCAAAAATAAAACCTCACATTTATAGTTGATTGACTTTTGATAAATGTTTTTAAAAAAATAAATAAATGGAGGAAAGCATAGTCTTTTAAATAATACTGGACACCAGTTATTTGCCTGCAGAAGAATGAAATATGGTAGTAGAAAACTAATGCTGCTTGTAAATTAATATTTAGACTCAAAAAACAGTTTTATTCAGCAAGAAGGAAATTAAATCTGGAAAAAAAACTATGGACTTCAGAATTAATGAAAATAAATAAATCCTAAGCCTGTTGAGCCAAATAGGAATGTCACTGAGCTCTGCCCAGCCATCACAGAATTTATGTCCAAGTATCTATCAAGCAGTGTGCTCATACCTGATAGTGAACATACCTGGGGTCTTAGGCTGTGTTGAGAATCTTTTTCTGGCTTGAAAAGATTGAGTTTTTATAAATGGAACAGAGACACATTTTAAATATATTTCAGGAGTGTGTGCGTGTGTGTGTGTGTGTGTGTGTGTGTAGGAGAGGGAAGTCCAATTTGCTGACAAGGCTTCACTGTTCCACTCACAGAATCTGTGGTCAACAGAAGCCTGAATTATTGAAATGCAACCTCTGGTGCTCCCAGCACTGTTGATTTCCTTTGTGCACTTCGTCCTTCCTCTAATCCCCCAACTCACACTTCATTCTGCTCACCCCTTCCCCTTTTCTCTACCCCTCTTTATGGTGATTCCTTCATTGGTTGCAAAACATTAAGTGAAGAGCAAAAATGCTACTCAGTGTACCAATATTATAGCCTTCATTTAGTGGACAGTTAATGTCTAATCTACAGTCACTGATAACTGTAAAGATTGTTGCTTCTTCTTTTTTTTTTTCCTCTCCTCTATCATAATAGGTTCAGCATATAGCTTGAAATTGGGATGAAATAGCCAACTGTTAGCCAGACTTTGGAGAAGCGCGCCACCTGTGAATTACAGAATATTCTTAGCACAAAGGCTCAGAAGATTTGTGCATCATTGCTTTTTTGATGTGTTGTGATACTGCTAAGTGTCTCTTCGTATCATCTACTAAGTTCTCAAGTGATCGCCCCTTTGAGAAAACACACTCTCTAGGGTCCAAGGAAGGCATCATTGGATGGAGATTGTTATCTAGGGAAGCCTCATTCTGCCCCAATGGCCTGATTCATTGCTTCAAGCCTCATGCTCATTACACCGTGTACTTTTCCCTTTTATCTTGTGAGGCACGACAGCTTTCATAGCATTGACGTCAATGATCTGATGGCTTCCATGCAGTTGGCAGAGATGGGCTCACCGTTCTAACATTCATCTGCTTGAACAATCACAAACAGAAAGCCAAGCAGACCCTTTTCCGCTCTTGTGCTTTATTTATTCTTAGCACTTTGCTGAGACTTGGCAACAGCCGATGGAAGCAGGAGATAATTTGTTTGGATTAAGTCAATAGCCATCCTCTGAGATTTTCAGCTATCTTGTTTGTTATGCTGCAATGATCCCTGTTCTACCATGTCATTTGACTCATAAGTGGTTTGGATAAATCCATCTCAGACACAGAGATGCCAACAGAATCACTGGCATTTATTTATTTGTAAAATTTCACATTTAAATCAATCATTATGAATAGAACGACATCCATATCTATTTACCAAACTCAGTTTCTTATTAAAAAACAAGGATACAACTTGGCGCAGTGGCGTATGCCAGTAATCTCAGCAGCTTGGGAGACTGAGGTGGAGGATCACGAGTTCAAAGCCAGATTCAGCAAAAGTGAGGTGTGTTAAACAACTCAATGAGACCCAAAATAGGGTGGGGGATGTGGCTCAGTGATCAAGTTTCCCTAAGTTCAATCCCTGTTACCCACCCACCCCCCACAAAGAAAACAAGGCTACAAACTCAAGGAATCTGTTTTCCTAACTATTCAGAGATGTGTACATATGTAACTGCTGAGAAACACATTCTCGCTGATATTACAATTTCAGTTATTTTGAGAAGGTGCTTTTTTTCTTGATATATTAAGCTAAGTAACTTTTTAATTAATTGAATGTTTTTTTTTTCTGGTACAGGAGATTGAATTCAGGGTTTTGCACATGCTAGGAAAGTGCTCTATCAGTAAGGTACATCCCCGGTCCTTTTTAAAATTTTATTTTGAGACAAGATCTCCCTTAGTTGCCCAGGTTGGACATGAACTTTGTGATCCTCCTGCCTTAGCCTCCCAAAGAGCTGGAATTAACAAGTGTTCACCACTGCACAAGGTACTTAAAAAAAATAATAGTAATAATTAGGGAAATGGGCTACATTGTGCAGAATAAAGCTGGCTCCACTTTTATAAGGTCCTATATAAATCTCTAGCCATAATTTGCATTTTGACTTTCATGTCCCCTCTCTTTTAAAAATATAGGTTGTCTATGTCAGATATTCAGGCTCTTTCAAGAGTACTTATGCCTTTGTAATATTCTGCTTCTTCCATCATCAAATCATAAACCTTACCGTATTGCACAGCACATCTTAGATTTCAACCTCTGGTATTTACTTTGGTGTTTATAATAATTCTGTGTGGCAGTGGAGTCAAATATTGTATGCCTCTGGTATGAAATGTTTTTCTTCTTATAATTAGTGTAATTGTAATGAAATTAATTATGCTTCAAGAATTTTACAATGCCTGGTGACATACCAGAAGAAATGGTAAGGTGCTGTAAAAACAGGTAGTGGAATTCCTGGCTTAAGAAATAGAGCCCTTCAGGGTGTGCAGTAAAATAAACCAGGAAGCAAAATGATGAATAGAGGGTGGCATCTAGCAATTTCCAGAAAAGCCTGGAGCTTCACATAAACTAATGCTGTGTTTGGCTTCTTGGCTTCTTCCATGTTTTCACACATGTTCTTTAGTCCATACATTGATTTTTAATTACTTTTCCTTTTCCTCCCCCCTGTCTCTGCAAAAATTTTCTTTATATTTTCATTTTTTAAAAATTTGCCTGCATAAAAAGTTTTAAAGTGCGGTTTGGAGGAACTCAAGTTCTATAAAAGTCAGAGTAAATAACCACCAGCTGCTCTGATAGTCAAATTTTAAAAATCTCGTTTGTTTAATAGTACAAAGAATTATTTCTTGCTCTTATCACAAGCCTAATGCAGGTGAGGCAGTTTTCTTCCAATGGTATTGCAAAGAGATCCAGGCTGCTTCTGTAATGCAAAATGTTATTTCAAAATTATTTGCTTCCAGATTCACCAATGAGAGAAAGAGAGAGGTGGTGGGGGATATGAGGTGAATTCACAATTCATACTGGCTCAACTCACACTACCTCGGACCCAGAGTAGCATATTATTTACATTCACATTTCCATTGGTTAGAGCTAGTTATAAGCTCCCAACCTAACTACAATGCTGAAAATCATAGAGGAGCATAGAGAGTATTTGGTGAGTGCCAACTATCTGTGCTATGAATATACAGAATGATAAGAATTCATAGAAAATTGGAGCTGAAAAAGTTTTTATATACTCTCTTGTCGAGTCTTTTTCTTCATTTTACAGATTGGAGAAGAATCAGAAGCTAGAGAGTTTGAGGGATTCTGCCCAAGTAGCAAGATATGGCAGAGGGAAGAGTGTCTAGTCACAATAACTAGTATTTATTCAACTCTTGTTATGTGTTGGGCACTATGTTTTTCTGTATGAACTATCACATTCACCCCATGAGACAGACTCTGTTGATCTTTATTTTAAAGATGAAAAAAAAAATGACAACTAAAATGTCTCATGTCACACAGGTCATCAAGAACAAAAAAGGAGATTCACACCCTGGCTGCCTATCTTCCAAATGCCAGCATAGAATTTTTTTGTTTGATGTGTATTCTTTTTCTCTGGTCTCCAAATTGCCTTCTCATCATACCACCAGACTACATAGGTTTGGGATGAAATGTAAAAGTCTTCATCAAAGGATGATGGTACAGGAACATTAAGACAGAAACTTCTCCAATGTTCTCGGTTATCTTGAAGACAGATTGAAGTTACCTATGAGAGCAGAGAGAGAGCAATGGTATCAACATAAGCTAATCACTACTAGATTGGCTTGGTAAAGCTTGCTGCTTGCTGTAAACAGGTCTTTCCTGCAAGATCTAGGAGTATTTTCTGTCACATGGGGAGTAGCCATTTCAGATTACAAGCTAACAAACATTAATTTATACCGATTGATATAAAAACGTATGCCATAAGGGCATAAGTTGAAGAGAACAAATGTGGCAACTTATGTTTAAGAAGCCAAAACCAAATGTTATGGATTAGTTCTGAGTTGTCCTCCATTAAGCTAATGTGATAGACAACACAAGAATATTTAGAGGTGAAATGGTTAGATTATGAGAGTTGCAACCTAATCATGGATTAGTACATTGATGGATTAATAATTTGAATGGAACAACTGGGTGGTAACTATAGGCAGGCGGGGCATGGCTGGAGGAAGTAGGTCACTGGGGAGGGGGTGTGTTCTAGAAGGGTGCATCTTCTCTGCATCCCCTTCTTCCTTTTCTCTCTGCTTTCTGGCTACTAGGACCGAAAGATTTCCTCCACCATGCCCTTGGACCGTGACACTCAGTCTCACCAACCATGAACTGAGATCTCTGAAACCATGATCCCAAAGTAAAATTTTCCTCCTCTAAGTTGTTCTTGTCAGGTATTTTAGTCACAGCAACAAAACTATGTCTAACCCCTAAGTCAAATAAAATAGTCATTTCTCCTGGTTCTCACTCCTTTACATGACAGCAATACAGGGAGTTTAGTTCACAACTGTTTACAATAAGTAGTAAGGATCAAGTTTAATGTTCAAGTTATCTAGTTTGTCATCAAGGTTAACTTCTTCATTGATATAAAAAAAATACAAAATCTAATGAATTAAGAACAAATTAGCCAGGCACGGTGGCACAAGCCTATAATCCCAGCAGCTGAGTCAGGAGGATGGCAAGTTCAAAGCCAGCCTCACAAAAGTGAGGAGCTAAGCAACTCAGTGAGACCCTGTCTCTAAATAAAATACAAAATAGGGCTGGGGATGTGGCTCAGTGGTTGAGTGCCCCTGAGTTCAATCCTAGATATTCCCCCACACAAAAAAAAGATTGAGACACAAATATGTGACATGTTTAGCACAGTAGCTGAAATATAGTAAGTGTCACAAAGTGGAAGCTCTTCCTCCATCCTCCTTGTTCTGTCCCATTTTAGCTGGTGAATCACTGTAGAATCAATCTTTTTTCCTATTTTCTTTTTTTAAAGGTTTATTTATTTCTGTTATCAAAGAAGAGAATTGTGACAGTGTAATTTAACAATCCTAATTGGCTTCATTTTTAATTTTAAAATCAGGTAACACTTCATTCCATAAAACAGAATCAGTTTTCCCATGAGCCAAGCACTCATCAAAAATAATTTGATGAGTTAACATCAGATTATTTATTTTGCTTACACAAAATAAGGACAAGGGAAGTTCACTATTTTGCCAGTTGTGAACAGCTGTTCTCCCTCCAATCCAGATTTCTCTTGGAGGACCAGATGTGTCAGCTTGGTTAGATTGACTCCATGTTGTTGTTGTTGTTGTTGTTGTTTTCCCCCTGGAATATTGTCTCTGTTGAAAAACTGGCTTCACAAAGAAGGTGGCAGCAGGAAAATTTCAGAATCCAAAGCTTAAAAATAAGTCTTGGCCAGTGTGGGGTTATTTTCTGTCTCTGGGAGGGATCATCCGGTGTCTGAGGCCTGGAGACAGAGGCAAAGTCTCCAGCCGCCCATCCAGGAGATGTCACTCTAAGTAGTGTCTGGTGTCCTGACCTTTGCTCACCCAGGATGACGGTGGGTAAGGAGCAGCAGGTCACAGGGGCCCCCTGACCCTCTGGGAGACAGAGCTCTCCCTGGGCAGACCCCGGGGCTGAGGGTCAACGGCCAGGGGAGAATCATATCAAGGACTCCCCGCCTGTGGTCCCTGAGGTCCTAGGGCAGGGATGTAGGAGGCAGCTAGGGTCAAAAGACGTCCCCATCCCCAGCCAGGCTGGGCGCCTGGCTAAGTGAGGAGAACGACAGTGGCCTGGCCCCTGCGCCTGGTCTCACTTCCTCCCAACACCGCCTGGAAGGGGAGGAAGTGACACGCAGGGGAAGGCCAGGAAGTGAGGCCACTGACACATTTAAGTTCAGAGTGTGACAGCTCTGTCTGCCCCCCAACAGGCCCCATACTCAGCTCTCCTTCATGGGCCACGTCCTTCCTGAGAGTCACGCCCTGCCCTTTATAGGCACAAGGACCCAGAAGTTCCAGGGTCACGTCCATGTTTAGGCTCTCGGATCTGGAAGTGCCTCAAGTGTCCATGTTTAGGCCCCCGGATCCGGGAGCTCTTGGGTGCACATCCATGTTTAGGCCATAGCATCCAGAAGTGCCTCAGGTGCACATCCATATTTAGGCTCTAGGGTCCGGAAATTCCTCAGGTGTCCATGTTTAGGCCCCCGGATCCAGAAGTTCCTCAGGTGTCCATATTCCTCAGGCGTCCCAGATCGGGAGGTTCCTCAGGTGCACATGCATGTTTAAGCCCCTGGGTCCGGAAGTTCCTCAGCATCCATGTTTAGGCTCTAGGATCCAGAAGTGCCTCAGGCATCCATGTTTAGGCCCCAGAATCTGGAATGTCTCAGGCATCCATGTTTAGGCCCCTGGATCCGGAAGTCCCTGAGGCGCACATCCATATTTAGGCCCACAGACCCGTAAATTCCTCAGGTGCACATCCATCTTTGGGCCCTTGGATCCAGAAATTCCTCAGTCCTCCATGTTTAGGCCCCTGGATCTGGAAGTTCCTCAAGCGCATGTCCATGTTTAAGCCCCTATATCCAGAAGTTCCTCAGCATCCATGTTTAGGCTCTAGGTTCCGGAGCGCCTCAGGTGTCCATGTTTAGGCCCACGATCCGGAGGTTTCTCAGGTGCACGTCCATGTTTAAGCCCCCAGGTCCGGAAGTTTCTTTTTTCCCATTTTCAACTGTGATATTATTACAAATTCTTTATCCCAGTGGAGAATTAAAATTTCACCGGGGGGGGGGGAGCACATGGTAATGATATAAAATTACCCATATTATATTTTAACTGAAATGACTCCTTGCTTGATTGCATTCACCAGATTGCTTCCACAAGGTGCAGACCTAGCTTGCAATTGGAAGGAGACTGATAGGAAGGCAGGGGATCACATCGTTCCTAAAACAAGTGGACACAGGCCAGGTGAAGCATGAGATAATTAACCAAATCTGAGTCCAAATAAGTGTTTTGGAGGAAGAATAAGTTTCTGTTCTCTACTCTTGATGAGGTCTCCTGGGAAGGAAGCATGCTGTCCAGGAAAAATCAACATATTTGCCCACCCTAAGAACTAGTAGAAGTTCCAATTCTTTTTACTAATTTGTTAAGTCCCTTACTTTCTTCAAAGCTGTCTGTTTTCTTTTCTATTCTTATTTTTTTTTTAATTTTTGTGTAGTTATTTTGAGAATATAGTAAGAAGACCTACTAAGGTTTAACAATAATTCTATGTTCCTGCAAAACCCTACCATAACATGACAAATGAGATGTGAATATTCAGCCGTGTAAAACATGGAGTTACTTTATTGCATGATTAATGAAATGTAGGAAGTTCCATGTTCCATGTGTGCCATTTAACATCTGCCCAGGTCCTGCCTGAGGTGTGACACATCTCGTCTCTCCAAGTTACTTGGCCAGAATGAATGAGAGGAATAGTCAGGATCCAAGGATCCATTTCTTTCAGATTCCTCTGAGTGGTTGAAGATTGTTTGCTCATTTCCCTTCTGGTTTAGTCATCTTTTTTTTTTTTCTTCTAGACACTTTAGCTTCCACTGATTCAGAATGGGATTGGTCAGAGGCCACTGTTATTTTCAATCACATTATATGCATATGTTCCATACCAGGGAATTTTTTACTTTGTTACTTTTGAGAGTTGAAGTTATTCACCACCGTATGTATAATGGAATAGAGAAAGGTTTATTCTCCTGATTGGAGGGAAAGAACTGCATTTGGTTTCAGAAATAATTTGATGTACTATAGCTCATGTGACGCATGAGGTGAAAAGAGAAACTGACGCTGCTGCTGAGAGGATGGTGTCATTTGGATAGAGATGAAGGGTGGAAAAAATGCAGAAAGGAATAAGCAAGAAAAGGAGAAAAGGAGCTGGAGTCCTTGTAGGCCCTGGATCTTTAGTGAGTGTACAGTCCAAATATATGCTTTGATCATTGGAATGTTTGTGTGTATGTGGAGTTGTATGTATACAGAGTTGAATTCTGGGTTGTGGTTTTCACTCAGCTGTGGTAGGAAGAGCACAGATGAGCACAGGCATATAGGCACCTTTATGACACCCTTGTTATCTAAGAAAGTTCCCAATACTACTAAATAAGCTAATTACCCACATCCAAGTCACTTCATAGGTGCACAAGAATCTCTGTGGGATGATCTCAATTTAACATCAACTTTCGAATCTGGGTTCACATAACCAACAGAAAGCTGAATTTCTCTTCAGTTTGCTCTAATTCTAGATTGTAGTGAAGTCATGAGGCTTAAAGTTGGAAACATCCCTGTCTTTAAATCCTTTCAGATGGCAAACTAATCCAGAATTCATGACTGCTTCCTTCATGGCACATTAAATAAGCAGAGCTCCATTGACTAGCAACTTAGAACCCTTAGAATTCTTCACATAAAATTGAAACTGCAGAGAATGGCGTTTTATGGAAATAAATCCATCCTGTGTCATTGCATATAAATTTCCTACTTTGTTCTTAAGTGATAAAAGGAATATTATTTTCAGCTTTTCAACCCACATGTGGTTGATGAAAAAAAAAGCTCACTTAAAAGTATTTAAATATTTATTACCTAAGTTATTAAAACATTACCAAAGACCAGTGGTTCCCGGTTTTGTCTCAATAAGATATCACACATTCTAATCAATAACAGTGGCTTCCCAAGGCTTGACACTTCCTCAGGGAGTGGGCAGATAGGGAAAGAAATAGGGGCACCTGTTCATTTCTGAGAAATTTTATGAAGATCATATAAAAAGCAATCAAAAGAGTAAAGAGTCAACCTACAGAATGGAATGAAATATGTGTTTACTATTCAGTGCTGGCCCCCTCTTATCCCACATACTGGTTTACCATGCTGTGCTGAGAGAGTGGGTTAAGAGCACCCACGTGAAACCAAGTTCCAGCTATGTGAACTTGAAAAGGCTTTGAACTTGGATGTGCTGACTCCATCTGACAGACAGTTAATATCTGGACTATCTAAAAAACTGAAAAAAATTAACAAAAGACCAAGTAATTCAACTAATAATGGGAAATGATTTGAACAAATACTTCTGAAATAAAGAAATACAAATGGCCAAAAACATATACAGGGGCTGGAGATGTGGCTCAAGCTGTGGTGAGCTCGCCTGGCATGCGTGCGGCCTGGGTTCGATCCTCAGCACCACATACAAAAATATTGTGTCTGCCGAAAACTAAAAAATAAATATTAAAAAAATTCTTTCTCTCTCTCTCTCTAAAAAAAAAAAAAATTTGCTATTAGGGAAACACAAATCAAATCTAAGAGATATCATTTCAACCAGTTAGAACAGCTGTAATAAAAATAATAACAACAAATGCCAGTAAAGTTGTAGAGACAAAGAAACTGTTCCCTTTTTGTGGAAATGTAAGTTAGTAATAGCCATTATGGAGAATAGTATGGAGGTTCCTCAAAAATAAAAAAAATAGGTCCACCATCTGATCCAGCTATCCCATTTCTGGATATAAAAGCAATATACCAAAAATCTGCATACCCATGCTTATCGTGGCACTATTCACAACAGCTAAAATTTGGAATCAGTCTAGGTGTTCCTCAGCACTTGGCTCAATGTTATTGTTCCAGATTTATGTTATTCAGGGTTTGCATTGTACCAGCACTATGGGTTAGTCTAGCAATTCCCTTCACGTCGGCCCCACTTCTGTTTTCTCATCACTTGTGCGGAGGCAGGAGGTTGAGGTCCTGAAATTGTGGATGGGGGTTTTTTCCAGGTGTGGCACGTGTGGAGCAGGCATCCGCTCAGGGCAAGCTGAGCTGCCTGGCCATGACAGGTTGTCACACCCTCTTGTCTGGGCCCTGCATGTAGAAGCAGCCCAGGCTTACCACCTGCACTTCTGCCTGCCCCACCTGCCACTCCACAGCTCCAGGAGAAGGGCTTGGCTTCACCATTCTCAGTGTAGTCGTAGAATCAGAATGGAGAAAAGCTAATGAAGGATGAATGTGGGAGTGAAAAAAAAGGTGATGTGAAAAAATGTCACAAAAAATATTGTCTTCACTCACCAGATACGAAGATACAATATTCTAATATTAAACTCTGGAGTAGTATAGACATTTGCAATCTCTCAGCATGGCTGACTGTTGAAGGCACATCATAACTGCTTACCTTTGACCCTCCAACTCCTGTTTCCATGAACTCCCAGAAATCAAGTGTGTTATGAGTTGGATGTGTGGTGTCCCTCAAAAGCTTACATGTGAGACAATGCAAGAAGGTTCAGGGGAGAAACAATTGCCTTGTGAGAGTCTTAACACAATCAGTGAATTAATTCCTTGATGGGATTAACTGGGTGGTAACTGGAAGCAGGTGGGGTGTGGCTGGACGAAGTGGTTAATTGGTGGCATGGTTTGGGGGTATATATTTGTACCTGAAGAATGGAGTCTGTCTCTCTCTGCTTCCTGATCACCATGTAAGATGTTTCTCTCTGCCACTCTCTTCCACCATGATGTTCTGCCTTACCTCGAGCTCTGATGAATGGAGCCGGCTGTCTATGGACTAAGACCTCTGAAAACCATGAGCCCTAAAGTGAGCTTTACCTCCTCTGCAGTTGTTCTGGTCCAGTTCTTTAGTCACAGCAGTGATAAAGCTGACTAAAACAAGCAGAACAGGAGACAACAAACCCCGAATCTTATTTTACTGAAGTATCTCAGATCCTTCCGTTTTGATTTAAAGCACAATATGGACAGGGAATGTGTGTGGGAGCCAGGAATCTGTTTCAACATCTGGAAATGACTTCAGGTTCTATAAAAGCCACCTCCTATTATTCATCATAACAAGTGTCAGATATAAAAAGAATCCAATATACTAAATAGGAATAAATGTACAGCTGGATCTAAAGTTCAATTAATTACAAGTTGGAAATTGTTTAATTCAGTGCAAATATTTCAAGGGTCTATAGCTTGTTTTTAAAAAGCAATCAATTAATTAAAGATTGAATTAATCTACATGACAATATTTTATGTCAGGCAGTGAGGAGATATAAAGGACAATTTATTATGATGCATGTTTATCTTTTCTGGATTTCTTGAATGAGACACAAAGTAAGCAAAACAAAGTTAAAATCTATTTTGCCTATAAAGTGGACCATTTCTTCACTAAAGTATGGTTTGCTTTCTGTGGTTTGTCCTTCAAAAATCAAATGTGTGCAATAAGTTCATCTGAAAAAGCCATTTCAAGAAACAAGAGCACAATGCAGTGGCAAAGTTGGTCCAAGGGTGAGTCTTGAGTTGGTCACTGCTGTGGGCAATTAGAACTCTCTGATGAGCTGTGTGGATGGTGCTTCATGATATCCAATCCAGGGAATAGAAGAAAGGGACATTTATCCATCAGCTCTCATTCTGCATTTGTCAGAAGTTGCCTTATGGTATCAACTTCCTATACTTCCAGGCTGCACATGTGTGTGAGAGGTTCTTAAAGAGATGCCCAGGGACCGAATATGATAGATAAGCAGTAAAACTAACGTAGTGTATGCATGTATCTTTGAGCAGAAGGGCTGGCTGCAACAAAGTATGTAGTGAAAGGTGACTTGAGAGGAAGAGAGATGGACACAGGAGTCAGCTCTATCAGGTACCACATCCAACTAATCCATAGTGGCTGCCAGACTCTGGTATTGGGAAGAACTCAGATGACGATCCTGGACTCAACAATGAAGAGGTGAGAGTTATGGAATTCTCGTTTGATGTCATTTGGAATTAGGAAGGTCATAAGTTGGTTTTCTTGCTTCCTCTTTGATGGGAGTGGGGTGATGAGAACTGTGGCTGATGGAGTTGTCCTAAACCAACCTGATTTGGTACTAAATGCCTCCTTTCAGAGAGATGTTTAGATACTGCTATAAAATGTAAAACAGAACAATATTCTTTAGACTGTGTCTAAAACAGAAGTCTGTCATGAGATGGGTTGGCAGAAAATAACCAATTCCTTTGGATTTGTTTGCTTTGGATTGAAGAGAATAACCAATAAGGAGCATAGTGGAGAATGTTTCCCACGTTAAATGTGAAACTACTACCTTTTTAAAGAAGGAAAAAGATATTTGTGTGCTTAAATATTCTATAGGTCTCTGAGTCTTCCGATATTTTGGGGATCCCTCTTGCTTTAACTATGTCCCTATGTCAAGCAGTTTTGGGAAGGCTGGCATCTTCGCTTACACTTCTGAGGCTTTTAGGATAGGAGATGTGTACATTCTCTGGTTGTTTGCTGTCTGTCACTCAGAATTCTTCTTCCTGGCCTTGTCAGTGTCACTGATACCTATTTTGTCACCAGTCCTGCTGGATGCTTTCCCCTTTTGTCACCCTCAATGTGCTTGAACGCCCCTCTCTTTCATTCTGTGGCTCTATCAGAGTTGCCATTGTCACAGAATTTTACTGAGGATTTTGGGATAGTTGAGAGATCAGAGAAGAGATGAGGAAGTTCACCAAATGACAGGTTTCACTGTTTCTGGAGAACTTGGCTACTTCTCCACAGAGGAATCCAGTACAGATCGTCTTTCTCTTGAGCCTCATATGTCTCAGGTTGCTGGAGTCTGCAGATTCTCATCTTTGCATGTCCTCACACTTCCTGGGGTCTCTAGTCCCTCTGGAAGCCATGGGACAAGTCAAGAATCTCTGTAACTTCATTATGCAATTTAGCTTTTGCTTTTTCTCCATCTCTCACTTTTAGACTAGACCAGAAGCTGTTCCTCAACAGAATAACAGTAAGATCTAGAAACCAACTTTTTCCCCAAAGGGGCAAATTCTGCTATTCATTTGGAACAAAGCTCCAGGATGTTTACTTTATTTTCTAATTTATAATTTATTTATAATTTTCTAATTTATTTTCTAATCCTCCAAAACAGGCTTGGAGCTAGTTAAAGTTAGAAGTTTAGGATTTGGAGGGATCACAAAAACTAAGACTGGTGGAAAGAGAGTTTTCAATGGAAGAATATTTAAATGTATCTTTAAGCCAAAATAGAGGAAGAAAATAAGAATTCCCACCCACCCCCAGAAGAATAGAGAGAATCAAGCACCAGAAATTCCAATTATAATGTCTTTACTAATGAATCATGGGACCTAGAGATGTGTGTACAGTGAAATAAACAGAACTGAATATATACCCAGGTAAAAGAAGAATCACTGGGCAGCATTATTTATTAAAATCTTGAGTGGTCGACGAAGACATTAACCTTACCCATTGGGTTTAGAAAATCTAGTGATTTTCCCCAAGAGTTTGCTTCCCACTCTAACTTGAAATGGAACAAATCCCCATGTGTGAGGTAGAACTGGAAGAGATTTATTTTATGTTGGTGGAGGACATTTGGAAAAAAGCGGTCCTTTCTTGGTAATACCCCAAAGCACTCAGGTGATTTTTTGGGAGGAGGGGGGAGTCAGCGTAGATGATTTTAAAAGAGATCATGTGCAGTAAAAGAAAGAACTACCCATCCCACCTAATGTAAAATGTCAGCATTCTTTGTTTAAACCAACTGACAAACTGCATCCAAAACCACAATGCACTTGCTGAAATTAATTTAAATTACGAAGTAAACCCTAAGCAGCTGCAAGCAAACATTTACTCTATTAGAACATTTGTTAAGTCCTCAGTGAGAGGCAAACTAGGAATAAAATTCATCTTGAGTTATTCTGATACTAGATTAGTTTTCCATTCAGGTGCAGTGGATTCCCTTTAAAGTGATTTTCCAAATCAACCATATTCTGGAACTTTTTATGATACTTTGAAATGATGACATAATCTTTTTGTATTTGGAGGTGGTGAGCTTTCTTAAATTTTTTTAGGAAATTGATTTTTTATTTTCTATGCACTAAAATTTGCAATCAGCAAAATGAGAAATTCAGGGCCAGCAATCTTTGTGAATAACATTTTGCTCTGTCCTTCCTAAAAGCTGGTAAAGTACAGGCTCAGGGTAAGAGGTATGAGTTTCAGATTGGAGCAATTGAGACTTGTAGACACCTTACAGTGGCACCAAGCAAATCCTGGCTTTGATAGTTTCCATCCACATTATTTCTCAGGCCCCCACATATCCTATAAAATGCAACCTTTTGATACCTTTGCTAGCACTGGCATTAGCCCAGCTTCCAAACCTGCTTTATATCTGAATGCTTAGAATTCTGCCTGGTTTTGGTCTGAGTGGCACAACTGGCTAGCATGGAACACCTCTCTGGCTTGCCTTCCCCACAGGACTTTTTCTTCTTCTCCGTGTGTTGTAGTTCAAGGTTTAACAATGCTCCATCTGCTTGTCAGCATGAGTTCCCCCAGACTTTGTACCCCAGGTCAGGTCAAGAGCTTTTGAATGTTCCTTTCTCAGAGGAGAGAGTGGTTACTTCAGCCTGATTAGAACATTGAAAAAGCCAAAGCCGGCTCTGCATCTGGACAACTGTACTGCCAGTTGGTCCCAAAGAAACTTGAGTAGCAGATGGGTGATCAAGAGAAGGACTCTGACCCAGTTGGAGTTGAGAGGCAGATGACATGGGGCCTTAGATGCAAGAGTTGTGGCATAAGTCAAAGTATTAATCACATGTTCAAAGCAAGAGGCCACAACTCCAGCATTCAGGTCTTGACATCATCTGCCTCTCAACTGCATCTGGGTCACAGTCTTTCTCTTGATCACCAATCTGCTACTCAAGCTTCTTTGGGACTGACTGGCAGCATAGCTTCTTCCTACCCTCTTTCCAGTGACTAGAAATCAGTCCTTGGCTGGAAGACTTCATCATCAACTTTCCTCCCGCTTGGTGCTTCCTCCTTACTTTCTATATCTGGCCCCATCTAACTATTACTGCTATCCATGCTTTCTGTCCATGCCTATGGCTTATCACTGTGGCTACACCTTCTCCTTGTCCCCAGACTTTCTGGCTCCTTGTCCACAGACTCTCTCTGTCTTCTTGTCCCAGCCATCTCCAATCTTGACTTTTAAATAGCTAATCAATATCCAACAGCAATATTCTCACCTTTGTGGAGCATTTCCTAAATATCAACATTGGACACATTAACTCTCAGCCTCACAGCATCTCCAAAGTAAGTCTCTTTACCCTCATTTTGTAAAAGAGTAGAATGAGTTTGGGATTGACCATTTTAGGGGAAAACACAGGAGCCAGAATCAGACTGAGGTCTGGCATCAAAACGTAGCTTCTTCATTTCACCAAATTGCCTCCCCTTGGAAATAGGTGCAGTACATTATCTTGAATCCTCACCAATATTATTATCTTTACTTATAAACGTAGGGACCTCATGAATGACAAAGTCATAATTTGAGTCAAGATTGACTCTGAAAACCCTACTCTTTCCACTGCATGACGCCATCTTCTACTGTGGTGCTCAGTCCATTATAAATTGTATACTTGCTTTGTAAACACTCAAATTTTAGCCTGAGATCAGCTTAAGTGCCCTTACAGTAAGGTCCCCTAATATTGCATCTGAATGCTGAATTGTCACTTTGGACAACACCTTTTTCCTTGATGTAATTCTGCCTCTTTCTCAGCTTCCCCCTCCATTTGTCCTTGGAATGATTCATCTTTCCGTTTTCTCTACAGCAGGCATAGATTGTCCCTAAGGATGCTTACAGAACTTGAAATATCAGCCAGAATGCCAGCTTTAAATTACAGTGAGGAATGGAGCCATCATGCTCTCTAGTGACTCATGTGTGCTGATCAGTAGCCCCTCTCCCTATGGGCAAATCTATGTGGGATGTTAAATTTATAATTGGGACGTGGGTTCGCAAAGGAAGACTTGGAACAAGAGAAATTAAATGAGGTGACTGGGTGTGACAGACTACATGGTCCAATGCATCCATCTTTGCATTTGAAATTTTGCTGCCACTGGCCTTGGCTGCTTAAACCTGGACCTGGGTACAGGCTCCCTCCTCAGGTACTTTAGTGGAGTGGGAAAACATTGTTATTGTGCTTGATCTGCTTGAACAGTTTTTAAGAGTTTTTAAATGACACATTCAGTAAAGATAAAAATATTTATGGAAAATGTGTAACATTTAAAGAATAAATATTGTGAACATTCACTTTCCCAGTGTCCAGGCAAGAAACAACATTATCAAGAACTTTGAAATCTATGTGTTGCTACCTCATCCTATCCCATTTTCTTTCGTAAATAACTATGAATCAGCATTGTGTGTTTGTAATTTCATTTGTTTTCAGAATAGCAATATCCTTGAATCTTGAAATAATATATTGACTTTAGATAAATGAGATCATATCGTAGTTTTTAATAAGAAAATTTAAGTTCATGCTGTTTTGTGTAGCTGAAATTCATTACATTTTTGTAGCGTATAGTAATCCATTGTAGTAAAATATGACTATTTACCTGTTCTACAGTTGATGTGCATTCAAATTGTTTAGAATTGGCTAAGACAATTAACAGTGCAACTATCTATATTCTTGGGCATTTTTCTTGATGTCTATAAGCATATATTTCCAGGGTGGAATTCCTGGGTTATATGGTACACACATTTTTTATTGAATTAAAAATAATAAGTTGTATCCTAGAGTGCTGTGGTAATTATTATATATATATATATATATATATATATATATATATATATATATATATATATATATATAAAATTTTTTTTTAAACATGGGGTCCCCTTATATTGTCCAGTCTGTACCAGATCTTCCGAATTCAAGTGATTCTCCCACATCAGCTTCCCTAACAGCTGGGACGACAGGATATGCCCCATGCCTGGTTGATACTCCTATCAGTAATATAAAATTCATCTTTTTTCCACATTCTCACCAGGGTGTAATATAGCCAGACTTTAATTTTCATTAATATTGTGGGTGTGATGGTATCTTATTATAGTCTGAATTTACATTTCATAATTTCTAATAAAGCTGAGTATCTTTTCATGTTTATTTCTACTTGTGACTATTCGTCTGTGAAGTTCTTATTCAAGATCCCCCCCCCGTTTTTTATTGTATTCCTTTTCTTTCTTTGAAATTGATTTGCAGAGATTTTTTTGTTTTGTTTTTATACATCTTTTGCTATGAATGAGTTTTATGTGTTAAAGATCTTTTTTCCCAGTTTGTGTGTTTTCTTTTAATTATTTTTATGTATTTTGAATGAAATGATAAATTACAATTTTCCTTTATGATTTTTGTGTGGATTTTCAGAAATCTTTTGCTAGATGGAGATCATAAAAGTATCTTCTGTCTTATTAGTTTTGCCATTTCTTATCTAAGATTTTAATTTAATGAAACTGGGTTTTACACATTTTACTTTTTCATCTGTAGATACCCAAATATGCGCAGATAATTTATTGAAAAGTGCTTTCTTTTTCCAATAACCTGCTATACATCTGTCATATACCAGAGATCCATATAAGAATACCACCTGACTCTGGGCTTTCTAGACTGTTACTGAAGTACATCCTCACAAGACCCCTCTGTCTTAATAATTAGTTTTATAATAATGCATGTGATAAAGGAAGTACTCTTTTTTCTTCTCCATCTTGACATCTTGCTCTTCCATATAAATTTTAAAATCAGACCGTCAAGTACCACAAAGTTCCTTTGGGATTTTGATGAGACTCTCTTTGAAATAACCAGTCAATTTTGGAAGAATTGTTTTCTTCTATGGTATCAAGTCTTCTTATCCTTGTGTATAAGGGTTATATGTGTGCTTATGCAGATTTTTTTTTGCCTTTCCATAAAGTGTTATATTCTTCTTCATTAAGTTCTTGAACTATTTTGTTATATTTATTAAAAATATTTTATTATTTGAGGTTATTATAAATGTGTTTTAAATTAAATATTATGTTTGAAGAAAGTTATTTTTGTACATTTGATTTTTTCTGTGAATCCATGCTAAATTGTCTTATTAATTTTAGTAATTCATTTTTACCTCTTTTTGGACTCTGCTACACAGATCATATCCACAAATAATATCAGCTTTTTTCATTCTTTCCAATCCTTATACCCTTTATCACTTTCTCTTGCCTGATTATTGGCTAAGACTTCCACTACAAGATTATACTAGTGGTGCTAGCAGATGTCCTTGTTTTCTTCTCAATATCAGAGAATGCTTTAAATTCCACCATTAAATATTATGTTTGCTATAGGCATTCTGTAGATACCCCTTGTCAGTATAAAGATGTACATTATTGATTGCTTTCTTTACATCTACTAAGAGGATTATAAGATTTTCTCCTTGTATCTAGAAATATGGCAATAAAAATGCCAAATGAAAACATGGTATTTAATATAAATAAATTTATTAATTTCCTATATAAAATCAAACTTGTTATCCTGGGACCAACCAAATGATGCATTATTTTAAAATGCAAACACACACACACACATTTCTGGTTTATATTAAAATTCTGTTTAGAATTTTTTTTAATCTTTGTTCATAAGCAAGATTGATTTTCAGTTTATGATCATGTTCTCATATTTTGTTGGACTTTGGATCAAAGTTATGCTAACTGATAAAGCAAGCTAGGGCTATTCTATTTTTCTATAATGAGATAATTTGTGTGATGTGGAATTATTTTTCCTTGACTATTTGTAGACATTTCTGTCTTTATTATTTGCTGGAAATTGTTAACTGACTAGACCTGGTTTTTCTGTGAGAAGATTTTTTACTTCTTATTCAATTTTTTTTATAGTTATATAACTTACATTTCCTATTTCTTTTTAAGTAAATTTTGATGTCATTTTTTTTCTTAGAGATTTATTCATTTCACCTGAGCTTTCATATGTATTACATAAAGTTTCTCATGATATCTTTTTATTATCTTTTTAACTTCGAAGCACTGTTAATGTTTTTCTTCCTAATATTGTTTACTAGCACCTTCATGCCTTTTCAAAAATCTATCTTCAGAGACGTTTGTTAATTTTATTAGTTCTGTCAAAGAGTCGTGATAGATTTTCTACTCTGATATTTTTTCCTGGAAATTTTTCTACTCTCCTATGAAATCATTTCCTCTGTCAAGCAGTGGCATTCAAGATTGGATATTATACTGGTAACTTGAAAAATCACTTTTTTCCCTCAAAAAAACTATCAGTGTTTCTTAAGTATAACTTTGAGTTGAATTCCACTGGAAAAAATAATTATGAAGTCAGTTGAGTTGAGGATTTAGGATAATAAACGTTCCCTTGTGCAGTTTTAAGTAGGAGATGTTGGATGCTCATACAAATATTTTAGTACTCTACCTCCATAAGCTTTTACAGACAGGTCTTAACAGGTTTGTTTTTTTTTTCCAAATCCTTTAAGCAACCCACCAGTACAAAACACAGCAACCATCAGAAAAGAACAAACATAACCCCGGTTGCTTTGATCAGGTGGCAAAGTTAAAGGGTGAGGTTATTTCTTGAAGGTCATAGAATCTAAGCTTCCAACCTTATTTTTTATTATATTTCCTCTTTCCCCTTCCGGCTAAATGGAATCATGCATTCATACCGAGATAGGACCTGCGTTTTCTTGCTTCACTTCAATTCTTTCCTGTACTTGGAATTCTTTTCTTATATATCTTTTACCCAAAATATATTTATCCAGCAGGGTTTCTTCCTAGTCTATGTCCTCCTTATTTGAAAACCGTCTTTCTTTTCTGCTCACATATGTGGCTTCAGCTACTATGTTTGCTCCATACAACATTTTGGCACTTAACAATACTAAACTGGCCAAAGTTGACACCTGACCATGTGTCAGATCCCCTCTTTGGGTAACTTGGAATTGGAATTCAGAAGTTTTGTTAAGTCTCAGATGGTTCCTATTTTCTACCAGATTCCTGGATCCAGTCTCTCTTTAGGCTCAACTAATTTCCACCCTTAAGTTCCAGAAGCTATCCTTGTATCATTACAACACAATTCCCTTTTTTCCTTATGCAAGTCAGGTGAGATGATTTTTTGCAACCAAGAGACAATTTGACAAAGACCCCTCTGCCATGAAACCATTCCTTATTCTTCCTGTTTAAAGTATAATCTTTTCATGAATGGCTACCCAACTTTATTCTACTACCTACTTATAGTATATCATATTCTTTTAATAAAAACTCTTATCCTGCTAATTTTTACTTTTCTTATTTATTTATTTATTATTTATTTATTTCTTACATACATGACAATAGTGGAGTGCATTACATTCATAATTATCCATTCACATCACAGTTTTTCGTAACTCTGTATATAGAGTATGTTCATGCCAAATTATGCCATTATACATGAGCTCTCTTATTTTTTTTTGTATCACAATTCTTAATACATTAATTTTCATTTTTCAAATGTGGACAATACACACCAACTTTTGACAAAGAAAGATGAGGATTTACCTCCCTCCCTGTCCTCCACCTTCATGCTCTTGTTCTCTTATTTTGGTCATGACATAATTTTGCTTAGATCATTGCTCAATATTTACAGTTGGATGTATATACCAGTGTTGTAACAGCTGAACCATATGCAATAATGGATTACTTTTTCTTTCTTTTCCCCTGAAGGTTAATACTTGGCTTTTCTTTTCTTTTCTGTTTTTAGTTTACTAGGTTCCTATTATTAATTTGGCCTCACTTTTTCTCTAACAGAACTTTAAAGCTCCTCTAAATATGGAAAACACATCGTGTAGATTGAATTTTTCTTTTGGCGATGTTGCAATGAAACCTCCTTTTTTCTCCTTCCAGTTCTTCTGTTGCCATCTGCACCATAGTTGTCTTGAAACTCTTCTTCACCATCTGGAATATTCCCTCACCACTTTCTGTTGTACAATTCCTTTGTTTCCTGGGTCTCATGTCTTCTTCATTTTTGTTTCCCCCCCCCCCTGATGATTTGGAGAATTCTTTCTTTTTTTTAACCACAATGTTCTAACGTCTCATGACAATGTGCCTGAATGTGGGTTTGTTTCATTCACTGTTCAGATAGTCGCTTTAATCTGACTTTTTGAAGTTTTCTTATTTGTTTGATACCTCCTCTCCTTTGTTCTCTGTTTCTGCCATTTTGGAATTTGGGCTGTTGAAGTTTGGACATTGTTCAGTTTTAAGGCCCTCTAGTTTTTAGGCCCTCTAGTTTTAATTTTTGTCTCTATTTTTCTATTTAAAAATTTTTAATTTTTGTCTCTATTTTTCTATTTCGTACCTCTTCCTCTTTTCTAGTCTTTTTTCTTTTTTTCCAGGGAGGAATCATCTCATTTCCTGCTTTGGATGGGAATGAGTGGGGATGTGTATATGTGTTATAAATCCCGTGGCTAGTCTTCTGGGAGTATAGCACGCTTTCACTTAAAACCTGTTGATGGTTTACTCGAACTTTTAACAAACTATATGAACATACATTATATTTCTTTTCTATTTTAAATTTATTTTATTTCACCCATACCAACAGACAGGCCTTTTTGTGTATAATTTCTGTAAATGAGTGTTTTGGAGGTCTGGTTTTCTGTTTGACTTATAGTATCCCAGTGTGGGAAATAAGAACTATTAATCTATTTTGTGCCTTTGGACCCTTTGGCAATATTTTTCCTAACCAGAAAAAATATTTTTAATTCATAAAGTCAAACACATATAGGATTATAAACAAAATTGATTACATTCAAATACAGATATTTTCAAAAAACACATTTATAATACAATAATTAGGTACTTGTAAATAAGCACATTAAATAACAAGATTCAGTGATAGGTCTAATAACTTTTATGATTTTATGGTAGCAAAAAACACAACATTTTACGATCTCTGCAAAAAGTAATGTATCTTCCAGGCACAGCTGCACATGCCTATAATTCCAGTGGCTTTGGAGGCTGAGGCAGGAGGATGGAAAGTTCAAAGCTTCCTCCCCAATGACAAGGTGCTTAGCAAACTCAGTGAGACCCTGTCTCTAAATAAAATGCAAAATAGGGCTGCAGATGTGGCTTAGTGGTTTAGTATCCCTGAGTTCAATCCCTGGTACCAAAAATAAAGTAATATGGAAATAACTATAATTGCTGTTGATGAAAAAGACACAGATTTCTTGCCTCTATTCATAATGGAAGGAAATGCTGAATTTCAGCTAGATGTTAGTGAAAATAACAATGTATTTCCTTTGATTCCCAGGTTCATAAGCCATTGAAGTATATCCATGGACCCCTACAGAGGAAAGAGGAAGAGATATTTATTGTTGTACAGAAAAAAGCTCAATAAATTCTTACTTCAGAATTACTTCTCTCTCTCTCTCTCTTTCTCAGTGTGTGTGTGTGTGTGTGTGTGTGTGTTTTTCATTTGAGCTTTGATATTTAGTCACACTCCCAAGGATGGTTTACATGACTTTAAACTCAAGTTGGAACTATTCCATTTCAAGCTACATATGCAATGTTGAAACAGATTCTGACAGAGTGTACATTTTAAGTACCACTAGAATGGTTGGTTTTCTCAATTTATTTGTGATGCAATTTTTGTAAATCACTAGTTGTGTTTACATCACCCATTACAGAGACAGTTAAAAGAGATGAGTGCAAACCCAGGATATTATCTGTAAGTGTGCCTCATAGTATTGACTGAATTTTTAAAGTGCCAATTTTTATATATTTCTCCTTTTTTAGTGTAGATAAACATCTCAATTAAATAAATATAATTTATTAAATAACACAACACTTCATATTGCCTGAAGATTTCACAATGTGAATTCAAGTTTGAAGTCAGGTTGACCTTGACTGTGATAAAGTAAAATGGAATAAAGGGAAGGGGGCAAGTAGGTAAGAAACTAAAGAATAAATAAAAATAACTTCAAGTCTTTTCACTAGTGACCATTATAGGCAATATTCAAAAGACAGAAAACAGCTGAAATTCAGAGTAGTTCATGTTTTCTACACAAAACTAAATTCAAATTACCATACATTTTCTAACAAGCAAACAAAATATAATTTTGTTCTGGTAAGCCTCTCTGCAATTAATTGAGTTGTTGAAAGTATTTTAGAAGGAATTTCTGTAGTGTTGCATTAAAAGCTGCATGTTACATTAACAGATAACTCAACATTTTTTATTTTGGATCCCTTCCCTCCAAACGCATGCATTACTTCAATTAATTGATTCAATTAATCAATAAAGTACTTTTTAGTATATGACTGAAGGGGAGATTTGGTTAGAACTCTCTGGCCAAATACATCAAACCCTCCAGTTTGTCCTTTCATCTTTATAATTTTACTCTTTCAGACCCTGAAGTTTTATTTTTCAACTTTACTGTATTTTTTCCAGATTTTTAAGTGTTTTGGGGAAACATTATTGATTGAACATCTATCAGGAGTTATTGTATAATATATGATTGTAATAATATATACTACTAATATATGATTAATTGCTAAATAGCTAAAACCTATATTTTTAGGACCATGCAGAAAAATGTTAGAAGGAAAGATGCAACATGCATATTCAGATGACTTAAACCTAAATCTTGGCTATACTACTTTGAGGATTTTTTTTATCTTTGTGGGGGGGTACTTTTTTTTCCCCAGTCATTCCTGATCATTTTTATTTTGTTTGCCCCTATGTGTGGGGGGGTACTTATTATAATGTCAGCCTTGTCTATTTCAGAAAAATATATAAAGTTGCACTGTAATTAATATATACTCCTGTGGTGAGCCGTGTTTGTAGACCGTTGCCGCCATTAGAAGATGGCGCCGGTCTCCGTTGTGGATCTTGGTAAACAACTCCTTATTAGGGAAAGTTGGCGCGCTGTCCCTCAACACCCTATGAGAAAACCCCGAGTGGCAGCTTTGGATTGGACTTGAGTAAGCTTTATTAGGCTATGCTTGGGCGCTCGGCGGGGGGTCACTAGAAGATGATACATGAAACAAGGCCTGAATAAACTGCTGAAAGAAGAATCCTGTGTCGTGTTTTCCCTTGCCGGCGAGGGGTCACGACATACTCCCATTTCTTTAGTGCTTCCCTGTGGGTCAAGTGTCAGGAAGGAGAATAAAAAGTAAACTGAAAAAGAAGGTCAATTAATTTTTTTTCATTGTAGATGGACACAAAACCTTTATTCTATATATTTATTTTTATGTGGTGCTAAGGATTGAACACAGTGCCTCACATGTGCTAGACAAGTGCTGAACCACTGAGCCACAGCTACAGCCCCCAGAAGGTTAATTTTTATTGTTTCTATCATTACTGGTCTGTAGGGTCTATTCTGAAGTTCAAAAGGACAAAAGAACATTAAAATGTAGTTTTTTCTATAGGGCGTTTACACCTAAAGTGTGTCACTCTTTATTTATCCATCCATCTATCTATCTAATTCATGATCCAGCAATTACCTAGCACCTGTTCCATGCCAGGTATGGAAGAGCTGACACTGATGGAAAGACCTGCCTCCCCACCCGCTGTCTAGTTTTGAGACTCCCAGAATAGCAGATATATTATCCTCATTCATTGAGTTTTCTTCCATTTAATGTTTTCCAACTACTGATTCCTAAAATAGGCCTCTAATTGAAGATGTCCTCTGTTTGCAAAGCTAAGTTTTCCTCAAATGAGCTGAGATAATTTTTCTGAAAGAACCAAGAAAATCATCTGACAGGTTATAAACTCTTAACACACATTCAGGTATGTGTGGATGTATTATTAGTACTGTGAAAAAATGGCAGGAATATAAGACATGTAGAGGGACATATGAAGATGGACTAGTACGTATCCAGATGACTGGAGCTAAAAACAAGTAATTGGTACTCTTTATCTCAATGCAACTTACCATGATTCCACAAATGTTATAGCAAAGTTATCAAAAGTTAATAATTAATTATAAAATAAGTATTGAGTAGATACCACACACTGTTCTTAGTTGGGTATTTCAAAGTGTAAAGCATATGGTTTCATGCAGTTTGAAGGACACTATTTTATTATTTTCTTTTTTTTCATTTCACATTACATTTACCTAGTCTCAAACTCCATTTGAGACATTAAGAAAAAAAAAAAAACTTAATAAAACAGCATAATTTCAACATAATTTGTGGATTTTTTTTTTTTTTTTTTTTGGTCTGCATTTGTATCATCAGAGAATTACATTGGAATCCAGAAAACTTCTGTAAGCTTGGGCAACTCAACTAACCACTGCAGTATGTGTAAAATGTCAATATGCATAACTTGCCTGCCTATCCCATGAGGTTACTGTGCAGATCAAATAAAATCATACATGTGAAGGCTCTGGGTTTTGTTTGTTTGTTTTTCCAAAAAGTGTTATGCACTCACGATATTATAATTGTAATTATTAGTTTGATTGGTATTATCTGTGCTTCTCAGTCAGCTATGTTGTTTACTGTGTATCTTCCTCATTGTTTCCCTTTTAGAAACTGCTCCTTCGAAAAGAAATAGATTGTCCTTTGTTGGTCATTATATCTAACTGTCTAGTGGAGGTGTAGTGACATGCATTCTGGAAACTCTCCTCATCATGCTGAGGACAGAGTGGCATAACCTTGTTATAAACAGTGTCACTATTCACAGATTACCAGAGGATCCAACCCTGTCTCCTGTGTACAGGATGATTTATAGTGTATGGTATAATGGAAGGTTATAATGTTGCAATCAGGGAATAGATTCTACTTGCATCACGGAATAGGCCATACATAATTCTGTTCACAGGATACACCATCTTTCTTTAATGGCCTGAATAATGTAGTAACAGAACAGCAAAAGAAAGTAATTTGGGAAATAAAACCAACCTGTTATTAAGTGATGCATAACACTGACAGTTGCCAAAGTATTCTTTGTTCTTATTATTTTTTATCTATGAGGGAAGTTAACAACCATATAATATCTGATATATGCCTATAGAATATGCTTAATACTTTTAGTGGGACATATTTTAATTCCTTAGTATCTTAACAGAGTATGGAGGGCAGAGTCCCGCCTTAATTTTATAGAAAGGGAGACTAAATTTTAAAAATAGGCTCAACAAAAAGAAGAACGAAATTATATCAATTGCAGGAAAATGAATGGAACTTGAGAACATTATGTTAAGCATAAAAGCCAGACTGAGGAAGTTAAGAGTTGTAAGTTTTCTCTCAGATGTAGAATAGAGAGGGAAAAAAGGAAAAAGGGCTAGGGGAGATCCCATGAAAATAGAAAGGAGACCAGTCGAGGAAAGAGGAGGGAGGAGGGGAAGGAAAGGAGAAGTACTAAGGAGTAAAATTGACTAAAGTATGTTTTGTGTTTATAACAAGATGTCACAATGAATCCCACTAGTATATATAATCATAAGGTACCAATAAAAATTTTTAATATGCTGAAAATCTTTGAATATATACCTTGGTATAGTAGTTATGAATCACACTCAGCTCTTTGATTGGTGTTTTTGTTTTGCCTCAGTAAATATGCTCTAAATGCATATGCAACATCACAAACATCCTGGCTATCCATTAACTATACATATCTCTTCTGTTTTGAAATAGAGAAGATTCTGGAGGTTCTCCATGCCTGGTGCAATGAACAGACACAATCCTGAGCAAATCAAGAGATACTAACTACAATGTCACACAGTTAAAAGTTTTTCTGTCAAAAGACAAGTTTCCTGACATACTTTAGTCAGGTACTTATGAGTTAATTGACTAACATGTCACAGTTTCATACATCTTTTTCAGTTACAGTTTAATTATTCCTGTTATACTGGTGGTACAAAATGTACTTATTTTATTTTTATGGGACGATTGCAAAAGATTTGCATTGAGCTCAAAGTACGTTCTTTGCTTCCCTGGTGATAAAGAACCTCAGCCACAGGACAACTCAGTCAATTGAAGCAGCCAGTGCAGCAAAGGGAGGTGGATTTGCTTTCCAGTTGAGAGTCTTTTATTACAGGTACTACCAAAGCAATCTTGGCAAAGCCCTATTTCTGTTTATCTATGAACTCTGTCCTGTGTTCCACAAGAAGTCACATACTGTTACAAAGCACAACCACTCCCCTCTTGTTGTGACATCAGAGAAGTCTTCGCTATGGGTTAAATTCCAAGATTATGTAATATAAAATGGTTCTACCCAATGATGGGGCACAGTCAAATTCACGGCTCAGGTCTTTTCCCAAAAATTGTAAGAGAAGTTGATGTTAAAGTGTGTTACATATTAAGGGACATTGTCCTTAGTTTCACATTACATTGCTTTTGCACAGCACAAGTAGGATAAAGTCTTGGCAATTATCTAGCTAATGTGATCAATGTTAATGGACAATCTGGTTAATTTGCTTCTAAAAGCAGATTTCAGCAACCAGAAGTGAAACACCGAGAGAGTTCTTAAATGAATTTTCTTTAATTTTTAAGTTAAATTGCAGTTCCTTTCTCTATTTTCCAATTACAACATGATGTTTCAATAGTATTGTTGCAATAATAACACTTTGTTCTTAAACAGTTCCTTGAATTCAATTAGTTCAAAGTACATTTGGGTATTTATATAGGTTATCAGTTTCCATCCAGCCTTGTGAGATGAATTTGAGCTGCAGACATTTGTAACTCTCACTTTCACTGTACTTATTCTTCTCTGCATTCTAGTCATAGTGATTTATCATGTCCTTGGAAATTTTATATATATATATATACACATACACATACATGTATATGTGTGTGTGTTCTTGGAAAATTTTGTGTGTATGTGTATACACACACATTTTTTATACATTTTGTTGGACACAATTTTGTTTGTATGCTTGTTTTTGCAGTATTGGGAACTGAACCCAGGGTCTCTTGCATGCTAGGCAAGTGCTCTACCACTGAGCTATATTCCCAGTGTAGATGGATACAGTTTTAATGTTTTGTAATTTGAAAGTATTGAGCTAGTCTTACCTTCTTTCATTGTTGAACTTTAATACTTGGTTTTGTCCAAATGTCTATTCACTTAAATGAGTACATTTTTATTAGACATGTACTAATTTTATGCAAAGAACAAGGTTTAAGGTTGACGCATGACTTTTCCAATATATAACTGCTTTTGACCTCAACTCTGTATGTCTTGAAACTAATAGGTGAGAGATGCTAGCCTTTAGCTTCCCTTAGGAGCTATATTTACAATCTCATCTTTACGAGATCATCTGTTGCCATCTTTATCACCTAAGTACTTTTTAAAAAATTAAGCCATAAATTTAGTTAATTTTAGTTTAAATTGGTCTTTAGCAATGTTGGTAGGCTCAGCATTATTGACAGAACTATAAATGTAAATGCTTTATTTTTATTTTTTATGGTTCTAGGGATTGAACATAAGGCATCACACATGCTAGGCAAGTGCCCACCACGGAGCTATGTCCCCAGATCTTTCCTAAGTTTTATTTTGAGGCAGGGTTTCACTGAGTGGTCCAGGCTGACTTCAAACTTACAGTGTTTCTGACTCAGTCTTTGAAGTAGCTGGGATTACAGGTTTGCACAACCCTGACAGGCAAATGTAAATGCTTTCTGAAGGAATTTACCTTCATTTCAGGTCTCAAAGAATCTCCACAAACAACATTTCAAGGACAATTTGCAACACAGATATTATGAGTGACAGAAAGTGGGGAGAAGGGCAAAAAAAGGCATAAGACAGTAGGGATGAGAATTATCAGCAAATATTTTTAAACAGCTATGATCCATAAGGTTAATAAATAAAGAAAAAAGCTTCAAATATCTTTAGGGAATAGGATTCTATAAAATATTGCAGACTAGATTTTTTAAACAATTAAAAATAACTTTTAGAAATAAAAATTACAATAACTATTAACAACTCAATATACAGACTCTTAAAACTCACCAATAAGAAAATGAAAATCCCAAATAAGATGTAGTCTAAAAATCTAACATCCCACCAAAGAAGATATACAGATGGCAAATAAACATAAGAAAATATACACATCATATGTCATCAGGGGACTGCAAATTAAAATAATAACATATCACTACACTCATTAAAATGTCCAAGATTCATGTAATGATACAGATTGCTGATGAAGATGTGAAGCAACAGGAGCTCCATTTATTGCTCGTGGGAAAGAAAAATGATTCAACCACTTTGGAAGACAATTTCTTACAAAGCTAAACATAGTCTTACCATATACCCAGCAATTGCACGTCTAGGTATTTGCCCAAATAAGTTTAAAGCTCATGTCTACAAAAACAAAACAAAACAAAACTTCACATAATGTTTACAGAAGCATTATTTATAATTTCCAAAAATTGGAAGCAACCAAAGTGTCTTTCAATTATTGAATGGATAAACAAACTGATGCAGTCATACAATGGAATATTATTCAGCAGTAAAAAGAAATAAGCTATCAAGCTGTAAAAAGACATAGAGGAAATATAAATGCATATTGTTAAGTGAAGGAAGCAAATCTGAGAGTCTCTGGTGTATGATTCCAACTATATATTCTGGAAAAGGCAAAATCAGAGAGAGTAAAGAGATCTGTGATTGCCAAGAGCTTGCAGGTAGGAAGAAAGAGAGGAGGAATGAAAAGATGGAGCCCAGGGAGTTTTTAGAGAAGTGAAACTTTGTCTATCATACTGTAATGGTGGGTACATGTACATGATACATGATACATGACAAACCTACACAAATGAAGACTATAAAGAGTGAACCTTAACATGAATTAGGCAGAACAGAAGTTATAAATTTTGATGAGGTCAAATTTACTGATTCTTTGTCTCATGGGTCATGCCTTTGGTGTTGTACTGAAAAAGTCATTGCCTTATCCAAGGTCATCTAGATTTTCTCCTGTATTATCTTCTAGAAATTTCTAAAATACTTTTTATTGGATTTTTATTGCATAGGAAGGAGAGAAAAAAGTAGAGGCAACAATTGAAGAGAAAAAGGATAAAGATTTTTCAGAAATGATGTTGAGAAAGACATTAGTGAGGAACAGAACCATGAAAAATGCATCCACTCTAATACACATGTGCAAGAGGCAACAGGGAAGAGCATGGTTTGTCCTATGGTAGGAACTGTTTCTCTTTATTCCTTATTGTTCATTGAGAATGAAAAAAGTTTAAACAGCTGTGTATGATCCATTCTCCCTGAGTGTGTTGGGAGAAATGACCCCAGAGAAAAAATAGAAAAGTTAGCCCTGTCTACTCTTTTTGTTAACTGGAACTCCAGGTAAATAAGCTACTAACAGTTGCTCAAAGGAAGGGTTCTTATCTGTAGAATGCCTTATCAGGATTTCCTTGCTAAGAACTACTTAGTAAATAACCCCCAGAATCTATAGATCTCTGACAAGGGTTCTCTGAAGAATGCTATGAGTTATTCACCTCTTGAATGGGACCTGGAGATGTTTCATAACCTAAGCACTCCTTCTTCATGAGTCAAAGATGAATATGTATAGGAAACCTCATCCGTCATTTTGGAATGGAGAATACATGTACGAAGTGTGGAGGGAGGAGAACCCATCAAGCTGCATCTGATGTCCCAGACCATGTGCTTTGTCTTAGCTTCTTGACTGCCTGCATCCTGAAATCATTAATGATGCTCGTTACTGTGTAAGAACACTGTGAGTCTGACTTGACAATCAGATCTTGCATATTAGCCCACTCATGAAATTGGAAAAAAAACTTTTTAAATGCTTGGTGCTATAGAGCACTTTATTGTATTTAGCCATGTCGGCAGGCTAAGATAAACTTAAATAGGCAACACATTTTTAGCTCTCAGAAATTGAACTGCAGTAGTAAAGGATCTGTGAATATCTCTGTATTAGGTCTGCTATAAAATCAACATATAATAAACAACATAAGAAAATATCCTTGAAAAAAAACTGTAAGAACATATGCCAAAATATTAGTAGTAGTTATGTGTGGGTAGTGACATATGGGGTTATATTCACTTTTTTCTTGATTTTATCTATTTTTCTCAAAATATTTTATAATTGCATGATACTTCCTTTATAAGTCATAAAAGATAAACTTTGAAAACTACAATCTTATGATACCAAATTTATCACAACTGTTTTAAAAAAGTACCCAGCAAAAAGACTGAAAGGAAATACACCATATGTTACCTAAGATTTTCTTGAAATTGTTGGTATTTGAGTGATCTGTTTTTATTTTTCAATGTTCCTAAAATTTTTATATTGAGCAGGAATTATCTTTGTAATGAAAAAAAACTGCTAAATTTTGGAAGAGAATGCAATTTAGAATAGATTTTGAACTGAGCATTTCTCTCTGTCTTTCTGCTCCCTTCAATCCACTCATTTCTGATCTTGTGTATTAGCCTGCTCATAAAATCAATGAAGAGAGTTTTTAAATTAAATGCTTGGTGCTATAATGACAGTTAGTATTTAATAGTCACAGAAAAAGTACAAAGTATATAGACTTTGGCATTAGCAGTTAATGATCCCTAAGCCACCAATACATTTTTTTTTTTTTGGTCTTCAACAGATTCTCTAAAAATGCTGTTGAAGCTATAATCTTGTATTTACTTATTTACCCATATCTATACATATTTTTGTCTTGGCTGATAAAGAACTTAGTCTAAGAGTTGTAGAAATATCTTCTTCACCAGGATTAAAAAAAATGGCATTTTTATTTTAGCTTAACCAATATAAGTCATGATCTTCCCTCCCTTTTATTTCATGCTCTAAGCACTATATAGCAACTTTCTGAGAGTACTAAGTTTTTTGCCTTCTTTTTTTAGCATTATCAGGGAAATGACTCAGAAGTAAACAGAAACATTCAATCTAGAGCCAAAGCCAAGAATATAGATTCAAGCCCATATCGGTTACAGCTTGTTGCTGAGTTCTATGGACAGACTAACCTTGGTCAATGTCTGCTTGAAAAGACAATTTTACTAGTAGGTTAATCCCATTCATTCAATTATAAATTATCCCTAGCAATGTGTATGGGATAGAGGATTCAGGAGTCTTTAGGAGTAAGGTAAGCAAGACACACACAGTCTCTGAGCTTACTAAATTTTACATTTTAGGGGTGACAGAGGAAAACATTAAAGAAACAGCATTAAGTATGTATTTATAATCTGTAATAATGGTTTCAAGGGATTCTGTGGAAAGAACAGTACAAGAGGACCTGATTTAGGTTGAGTCAAGGAAGACCTCATTGGGTTCAGTTATCTGAGCTTGATCAGTTTCCTTTGGTGGTATTAGGTTTGCCTGATTGTTTGCTACTCATGTAGCCTTATGTTGATGTCTATGCAATTGAAGGAGTAAACCCCTATTTCAGTTTTCACTCATCAGTTTTGGCAAGTTAAAGTCTTCTCCTGTTAGGTCTTCAGGCAGATGGGATTACCTCTGGGCTAATTAATGGTTGTGTGCGATTGAATCCTATCTGATCCCTAGGTGGACAGAACTCTCTAGGATCTTGGTCCATGAAGTTTGGTCGATGGTGCTGCTTCAGGGATCTTAGATAGTGGGCTTGTTACCAGGTGACTGATGGGTGTAGTTTCCTCTTTGTCTATGGAAGAGCTCCTACTGGATCACTGGAAAATCACTGGACGACCCTCACCTGAGGCTGGGAGGGTATAGAACCATAACAAAGAAGAACAATCTTCTTTAGAAATGACATTTAATGGAGTAGAAACAGCATGAATGTTTGAATCAGAAGGAGGAAGATGAAAGACCGAGGAAGGAAATGTGTGGAGTATTGGAGGAACTATAGAAAGTCGGAATGGTTGAACCAGAGTGAACAAAAGAGCCTGGAATGAAAGACAGTCTCAGTGCCCTGGAATTCACTGTATTGGGGATTTCTGTCCAAGACCAGTGGAAAGTCATTGAAGGATTTTGAGCAGAGGAATAACCCTGCTGGAAAAATAAATGAAAATGAAACCCATTCTCATATTTAAAGCCGTCATGGGAGGGTTGAAGCACTAGATTCCATCTCTTTGGGGATGAAAGTATACATACATGGGCTGTATGAACATAAGACAAAGTTTGAGTTTCCTATAGTGGAGTGTTAAGCCTTAAGGCTTTGAAATCAGACTGTCCTGTGTCTGCTACTTCCTCAGTGCGTGACTTTAGGTAAGCTAACTCTATACAGCAGGAATAATAATTTGTTTTTGTGAGAACTGGATGAATAATACATATAAAAGGTGAACACATTGTCTGGTACATAGTTAGTGATCAGAAATAATAGCTGTTATTTCCTGACTCACCACCATTGGGGAAGAATAAAATCATCACACTGTGGACCTTTATGCTCCTTACATAAGCTAATGCTGGATGTGTTTTTAGTGAGCTAAATTGTACTCAGTGTTTTCAGAGTAATGAGCCAAATACATTAACTGTTCTGGAAACAGATGAAGCCTGACTATTTTGACTAAATATAGAGATAATTAGAGTCTAGACTCTATCTGTTGATAGGCTTGGGGAAGCATAATAAGAATAATCATGCCATAATAGAATAATACACAGGGCTAAAATGAATCAGAAATTTCACAACACAGATGAAAAACAACTAATTTTATTGATGTCAGAAATACATTATTAGCTGAATCTTCTTATAATCTTATGATGTTTGTTTCATGTTGTAACAGCTCCCTAATAGTGTAATCAATTATACCTTTCTGTTTTGCCTTTTCTTTCCTCCAAACATAGTTGAGTAAAATTATCAAGTGTCAGATAAAACCCTATTCTGTAGTCTTATAATATGCATTAAAAGCACTCATTCTTTGATGTACTTGAATATAGAGATGAAAGGTCCTTACAGATACTTTTATTCAAAGCCAGAGACCTATTTTCTATAAGAAAGGTATTGACTATTTTGCCTGGGAACAAGGCCTAACTACATACAAGTTGAGTATTCCTAATCAAAGAACCTGAAGTTTGAAACGCTCCAAAGTCTGAAACTTTTTGATCACCAACATGATGCTACAAGTGGAAAATTCCACACTACTAAAAATATTGTATAAAATTACCTTTAAGCTATATGGATGAGGTATATGTGAAACATTACTAAATTTTATATTTAACTTAGGTCCTCATCACCAAGCTATCTCATTGTGTATATGTAAATATTTCAAGATAAAAAATATTGAAATTTGAAACACTTCTGTTCCCAGGCATTTCAGATAAGGAATACTCAACTTGTATTTGCATATTGTCCATGGAGCAATTCATGTTATCTTCTGATATCATTGACTAATATACATGTAAATAAGTCTACAATGCCCATGTGTTACACAGAAGGGAGAAAAGAACAGACTAAAACATTGGGCTTTGGGCCATCCTCATGATGGAGAGCCAGATGTAAATGTTAGAATTGCAGGGCTCCTTGTTCATCTCCAGCGGTGTGGGAGAAAGTGACAGGACATAGCTAATGGTAAACCTGTCTTCATTTTATGATTCACAACCCGGGTGAAGTTCAGGGTTTGAAATACCAAACCAAGCCGGGCAACAGATCAAGCAATTGGGAGTTGTTGTTAAATCAGATGAGCTTCATTAGGCTAAATGCAGGAACTGATTAGTGTATGGAACACAGGGCGAGTTTGCAAATGCCACTGATCAATCCCAGACCACGGTTAATTTTTCACTAGTGCTTGGCAAAAAGAAGAGAAGTAAAGACAAAATAGTGAGCTTTTCATAGAGTAAGTCATTTAGGAGTTTTTAATTCAGAATCATGTACTATTCTTTTTTTTATATGGAATTATAGAGGTAGAAGGTTTTTAAAAATCAATGCTGTTTACTCTGCAAAAATAAAAAGTTGATGAGATTATGTCAGTCTACAAAGAAAACATTTATTTATTTATTTTTAAAATTATATATGTACATATTATTTTAATTGACATAATGCTAATTGTGCATATTTATGGCATACAATGTGATATTTAAATACATGTATACAATGTTTAATGATCAGATCAGGGTATTTGGCATATCAGTTGCCTCCGATATTTACCATTTCTTTACAATGGGAACATTCAGAATCTTCTCCCCCAGCTATTTTGAAATATTCAATTAATTGATGTTAACCAGTTACCCTACTGTGCAACAGAACTAAGTTTTTACTCCTGTCTAACTGCACTCCTGAACCTATTAACATCTTCTCTCCATCTCTACTCACCTTTCCCAACTTTAGGTAACCACTAGTGTACTCATTACTTCTATGAGGTAAACATTTTAGCTCCCACATAAAAGTGAAAACATATGGGACTTATCTCTCCATGTCTGCTTTATTGAACTCAAGTGTCTCCAGGTTTATCCATGTTGCCACAGATGACAGAATTGTATCCCTTCTTGGGACTAAGCAGTACTCCATTCTGTATTTATGCTATATTTTCTTTATCTATTCATCTATTAAGGGACACATTTGTTTATTGAATCTGTGAAATCTAAAACTCTAGCATCCACTGGGATAGACCACATGTAACAAGAAAGAAATCTAAAATGGGCTTTTAAGGATCCCAATAAAATTAGATTATTAAAGTAAATATTTTGCAAGAACTAGAGGTTACAACCTGGAGGCCCTGGTTCAGTTCAGGCCTGTGGGCTCAGGCTACGACAATGCAACACATTCAATCAATAGGTATAGCTCTATTTTATGAGAATGAAAGACTCTGGCTATAGTGCTAGAGTAAGATTCTGCATCTAATGTGCCACGATAGAACCTTTATTATGACAAGATGTGGATGGGGGCAGGAGAGCACGCAGGAATACCAAAAAGTGGCTGAATAACCAGACCCTTAGGACACTCAGGAGAGCTGCCTTTTACCAAACAGTGTAGTAGTATTTCCATATTTTTAGCAACTACTTTGGCTACATCAATTACCTGAATCTTATCCCTAGGCATGTATAATAGAGGTTAATAAGTCCCTATTTAAAAGTGTAAAGACAATTCTTATTCTGGAGGATACCATGGAAAAGAGTTTGACTCCATTATCTTTAGCTGTGGTCTTTGAAGGATAAACCCACCAAGGTTCTAAACTTCCCCCAAAGATTCTACGCTTTGTACATTATGAATAAAATCAGTTCACTTTCCTCATTTATCTCTTCTCCAGGTGATAGCTACATGAGGTCTAATCTTGTGTTTAATAACAATCATCTTTTCAAATAGTTTGTTTTTTCTTTATTTCTGGAGGGAACAAAAGGAAGGCACAGAAAAATACAATCTGTTCCAAAGCTATTGGTTTATAGAAAGACAATAGAGGCTCCTGAGACCTCTTATCCCAATGTCTACACTGCCTCTAACCAAGATTATTTGTATATTTAACTCTTTCTCACTGCTAAACTGTTCACTCTGGAGGATCAATCTTTGAAATTGGCCATTCTGATTACTTAACACATGTTCTGCAAAATAAAAAAAAAACCTTCTCTACATCAATAGTACAGCATTCCAGAAATTATACATAAAAAGGATGTCAATAATATTTAATTTATAATCAAACCCCAAACTGCCTTTTATTCTTCTGTGGCTGCTGAGTTGGAAACATGGTCTCTTCAAGGACCTATAATGTAGATATAATATACTTTAATATCCTCAGATAAAATGTGTCATATCAATTCATCATAATTAAAATGCTTTATTAGAAAATCTCTACTTGCTTTTGCTATATTTAATATTTTAATTTGTAACTTCTTGCTATCTCTAATTGCTGTTTCTGAAAATCTCTGTATGAGATGAATGGAAATTGTACTTGTGTACTTCAATCCTTTTTAATAGGAAAGAAATATAAATTCAGACTTTTTTTTAGCTCACACAAATCAGAGGTGAAAGCGGTTGTGAACAATTCTGGTTCTGGAAGAAAAGTAACTCTAGAACACTTGACAAAAACAAAACAAAACAAAAAAACACTAGACATGTTGGATAGTTGATTCAAAGAAATCAAGTGAAGTCTCTAGCTTTCAGAAATATAAAGGGAATGGAAGACAAGAAGATTAAGGGTATACATGGATACTCCAAAAGGGTATAAAGTGAGAGAAAGGGGCTTGCTCTACAGCAACTACAAGGCTGTACCCACAAGGGGACAGTAGATGAGCCTATTATTATGAACTGAATGCTTGTGTCTAACATTTGTGTGTTGGAGCCCTAACCCCCAATGTGATAGTATTATGAAATGACACCTAGTGGGTTACCACTGAGGTTGCATGAGGTTGTAAGGGTGGGGCCCTCATGATGGGTCTAGTGCTCTTACAATGAGACGCCAGCATGTTTGCTTTCCCTTTCTTTCCACCTTGTGAGGACACAGCAAGAAGGTACCTATTTACAAGCCAGAAAGAGTTCCCCTGAACCATACAACACCAGCACCCTAAACTTGGAATTCTAGCATCTAGAACTGTGAGATAATAAGTTTCTGTTGTTCAAGCTACCTAATATATAGTATTGTATTATGGCAGCCAGAGAAGACTAATATAGGACCTTAGTGAGGGGGAAAGTTTGAATTGTTTTGATGCTCTGAAAGGACTGCACTTTTAGTGGAACAGTAGACTAAGAAACAAATGTATTCTCTAGCAAAGAGAGACAACTGATATATTTATTTGTTTCTGCCTAAGTATAGAGTGAAAAAAATCAAAACAAAAGAGCTACCTCTGATAATTTAATAATATAGACTTGTGTGTGCCTCAACTAGAGTTAGAGCTTGACCTTAGCTTACCCCAAAAGGTAAAACCCTCAACCCTAACTTAAGGAATTAATATAAATGTTAATGAATATAAATATTAATTCCTAGGCTAATAATATTCCAATCTCCTGACAAAACCAAATAGACTGAAAAGATGCTCCACAATGCAGGCCAGAGGGAGTTAGAACAGGAAAAAAAAATCGGTTAAAGAAGAGAATCCCTGGCAAAAAATTCCAGACCACACAAAGAAGGCATTTACCATGAATGAGAGAGAAGGAAAGCAGTAGAATGACAACATAAACTTGAGATAATAGGACAATTTGAAACAGGACATGAATTGCCCATTTAAAAGTGTAATGAAAAATTCCTAGGATTGCAATAAGGAATGAAGAACACAGTGGTAAATATATGAATAAACTTAAATAAACCTTGATTGCATAAAAAAATTGTGAAGAATTGAAGCCTTAAAAATAAATAAAATATGATAAAAGGAATAGTAGACATGTTAGAAAAAAAGAATAGAAAAGCAATATAATAGATTAAATATTTAAAATAGATGAATAAACAGATCATGCAGCTGAATAATTGGTGAACTAGAAAATTTATCTGAGGATATTAGATAGAATATAGCACTGGGAAATTATGAGATGGGAATCAGGAATTGGATTAATAGATGAGAATTTTGGGAGTAGAATTAGAAGGTCCTCATACCCTTAATAGGAATTCCTGAGGATAGGACAGAAAAAAATGGAGCTAGGCATACTCATAAGGCTGTGAGAATTTTTCAGAAGTGATGAAGTACATAAATTTGCAGAATTACGAATCACATGGTTTCTAAGGATAAATAAAAAGAAATCTAGCCCTGTGTTGTGGTGTTCGCCCATAATCCCAGCCACTTGGGAGGCCGAGGTGGGAGGATCACAAGTTCAAAGCCAGCCTCGGCAACTTAGCGAGGCCCTAAACAACATAGTGATGCCCTGTCTCAGAATAAAATATAGATTAGCAAAAAAAAGTGAGTGTGGGTGGGTATGTGGCTCAGTGGTGTGTGCCCTGGTTCAATCCCTAAAATCTTAAAAAACAATCACACACAAAAGTAATGTAACCAACAAAACCACAACTATTAGACAAATTCCCCAAACCTCTCAATAGCAAAAAGCAGAGACTAGAAAATAATGGAATAATGCATTCCAAGTGCCAAGGAAAAGTAACTACCAATCCCTGCTCAATGAAATTCTATTCAACTAAATTATTTGAGAATCTTTAACCCTTGCTAAAAAGAACTGTTAAAGGATATACTTCACAAAGAAAGAAACTGAATTCATGAAAAGACTGATAGAAAAGAACAATCACATCCACCCACATGGAAATTAGTAATGACAGTGGTGACATATTTGAAGAAACAAAATCAAGATGGAGCAAGAATGCTAGAAAACAAGAGAATGTAAAAAGTAAAAGGAAAAAAAATTCTAAAATATTGTTAGAAAGTAAAATGTTGATTGAATTTAGACATTATTATATCAAAAATCCATGTTAAAAGCTTAAAGACACTACTAAAAGGGAAAAAATGTAACATGCAACTTTTAAACCAGGGGCAGTGATGGATAAAGAAAACTGTTAAAAAGAATCCTAAAAAGGAGAAAAATAAACAAAGAAAAATTATGCTAAACAGAATATATTACCCTATATATTGAAGATCAGTTCAAATATATATGTAATCATAATAAATTCAAGTAAACTATACTCATCTATTAAAAGGTAGTAGAAGGATGCCTTTTTAAAATATCAGCTCTACTGTTTATAATAGATAAAGTATGGCTCAGGGTAGCTGCAAGTAAAAGGAAAATTAGTCAAATACAATGACGACTAAAAGAAAGTTGGTGTAGCTATGATATACCTGATCATTTAAAGTAAAATACTTTTAAAATTTAGGGGAAAACACACTATGTAGTTACAAGGAATAAAACAATCAAGAAGATAAGAAATTCTAAACTTAGTAATAAACCAAAAATAATAAAAAGTAGAAAAGTTTACAATGAAAACCTGACAAATCCATAGTCATAAGACTTTAATAGAGCTTTTTCTATAGTTAATAACCAAGAAAAAAAATAATAAATAATTAGAATATATATCAGAAAAAATTAACAAATTTTCTATAACTTATATGGAATTTCATATATATATGAAAATAATTAGTAGTTTTAACCATATATATATATATATATATATATATATATATATATATATATATAAGCAATCCTTAGCAAGAAGAGTGAAGAAGGAGGCATCACAATACCAAACATTAAACTATACTACAAAGCAATAGTAAAACAACAGTATGATATTGGCACCAAAATAGACTGGTAGACCAATGGTGCAGAATAGAAGACACAGAGACAAACTTACATAAATACAGTTATCTCCTATGAGACAAAGGCACCAAAAACACACATTGGAAAAAAGATAGCCTCTTCAACAAATGGTGCTGGGAAAACTGGAAACTGATATACAGCAAAATGAAACTAAACCCCTATCTCTCACCATGCACAAAAATCAACTCAAAGTGGATCAAGGACCTAGGAATTAGACCAGAGACCCTATACCTAATAGAAGAAGAAATTGACCCGAATCTTCATCACGTTAGATTAGGCCATGACTTCCTTAACAAGACTCCTAAAGCACAAGAAATAAAATCAAGAACAAATAATAAATGGGATGGATTCCAACTAAAAAGCTTCCTCTCAGCAAAAGAAAAAATCAATGAAGTGAACAGAGAGCCTACATTTTGGGAGCAAATTTTTGCCACATATATATCAGATAGAGCACTAATCTCCATGATATATAAAGAACTCATAAAACCTTACACAACCTAATCAATAAATGGGCTAAGGAGCTGACACTTTTCAGAAGAAGATAAACAATCAATCAACAAATTTATGAAAAAATGTTCAACATCTCTAGCAATTAGATAAATGCAAATCAAAACTACTCTAAGATTTCATTGCACTCCAGTCAGTATTGTAGTTATAAAGAATACAAACATCAGTAAGTGTTGGCAAGGATATGGGGGAAAAGGCACACTCATACATTGCTGGTGGGACTGCAAATTGGCGCAGCCAATCTGGAAAGCAGTATGGAGATTCCTTAGAAAACTTGGAATGGAACCACCATTTGACCCAGCTATCCCACTCCTTGGTCTATACCTACAGGACTTAAAAACAATATACTACAGTGACGCAGCCACATCAATGTTCATAGCAGCACAATTCACAATAGCCAAACTGTGGAGCCAACCCTAGATGCCCTTCAGTAGAGGAATGAATAAAGAAACGGTGGTACATATACACAATGGAATATTACTCAGCAATAAAAGAGAATAAAATTATGGCATTTGAAGGTAAATGGATGGAGTTAGAGAATATTATACTAAGCAAAGTAAGCCAATCCCCCCAAACCAGTGATAAGTGGATGGGATAAGTGGATGTTAATCCATAATTGGGGGCAGGCATGGGATGAGTGGAGGAACTTTGGATGGCGTAAAGGGGAGAAGGAAAGGGTTATAGGGGTAGAGAAGATGGTGGAATAAGATGGACAACTTTAGCCTAGGTAAATGTATGACTGCATGAATGGTATGATCCCACTTTGGGTATAATCAGAAAAGTCAAAAATTGTGCTCCATCTGTGTACAGTGAATTAAAGAGCATTCTAATGGCATGTATATCTGTTTAGAAGAAATAAATTAATTAAAAAATTTTAAAAAGTCAATGATGAGATCATCATATCAAAACTTATGTATTAGAGTCAAAACAATCATTAAATGCATTAATTACATATATTAAGTGAAAACACAAATTAAAAATAAAGAATCTATCTCGTTTAAAAGTTTGAGGAAAAATATTTACAAATTAGCAGGCAGTATGGGGAAATATGATTTTCCCATAGATTGTACAACTCATAGCCTTGACTTACCCCTAATCAATAACAAAAAGCACTTTATTTACCCCTAGCTATTTAGTTGTTAAGCCTGAAAGCTCCATTGCCTTGGAATTATGATTCTATCAGACTTTCCTGATGTGGTCCATATGTAAACTAGGGAGCATTGAAAGCATTTAATATTCAAGATTTCATAGGAAAATAAAACATCATAATACGAAAATACTGACTAATGAATTGGCCTTGTCATTAGAACTCCCCACCCAAGCGCCTTAATCCTGCCTAGCAATGTCTACTTTGGTCAGATTCTCAGTGACCATCCATTGTCTAAAACTGCCTGCATTTTCAGATAAAACCATTAAGAACATAATGCAAATGCTTGTAAAGTGAAAATGCAAACAGTGGGAATCATACAGGATATTATGAAGTCAATAAAAGTGGAGAATTATTTGAGTCAAAGCCATTGACAAACATTTGGCAGAGTTCAAATGTCTTAACACACTCCCTGAAAAAAAAAAAATTGACCAGAACAATAACACTATGAACATTGTGAATGAAAGTAATTTTAAAATCCAAGCACTAATGAAATTTTGAAAATCTAAAAGAATTTTGTAAAATTATCTTTATGACCACCTTGAAAATACAAACCTAAGGTGTAGAGTATTATATTATCTACCCATGTAATTTTCTTGAAAAAAGTTTGCATCACCCACTTTAAAAAAAAAAGCCCATTTGAATGACTCTTCATTCATTTTAAGAATTATACAAAGTTGTTTCTACAATGGGCATAAGTGTGGTTGATGTAAGACAAAATAAATGTATGCTATCATGTCAATCACTTTCAAAGATAATGTTCTAATCAAACTCTCTCCACCCCACTGCTCAATCATATATACATAATTCGTCATGTAAACATAAATAAATGGTTTTTATTTCAAGTAAGTTCTAAGCTGGTCTTTTCTGACACCATTTATATTTAGATAGGGAGGACCTAATGAACCCTGACAATCTCAAGGTTACTATGAATCTTAATTGACATAATTAATATGATTACAATGTGACCGGCCCACAGTAATCATTCAATAAATATCAGTAGTTAACAATGCCATGCTGCTGTAGATCTAAAACTTCAAAAGATCTCCATGCAAACTTTCTATACAATTTACAAACATATTTGAACAATATTGGCTCGTATAAACTCTGTTTCTAATCCAAATTGGACTCTTCTGTATCTTCACACATACCAACACAGTAATCTTATGTTCTTTTTTTTTTTTTGGCCCCAAATGTCTTTCTGCACATTCTGCATATCTAGATTCAGGCAAGGTTAAACACAACTTCTCAAAAAATCCTTCTCTAAACTCCAGTTGGAAATAGCACCTTCTTCCCCTGTATTCTATGTTTTCATAGTAAAATGTATCCTCTATAATAGACTGATCAAGTTTTTCTTAGGAAGAGCTATTTATGTCTCACTTCCCTTATGGAGCTGTCATCTCTGCTGAGAAAAGAACCCATGTTTGAATTATCTTAATATCCTCATAGCATCTTGCATCTCAACTTGCCCGTAATAGTCATTCACCCACCCATTCATTCACAATTGTTTGTGAAATATCAAAAGGAGTTAGTTCTTAGTAATTGTATTCATTGAGTGAAAGAATCAGAGCAGTTTATTAAATGGGCATTAATATGAAGTTCTTTCTTGCAGCTTGCCTAGTAATATCCCTTTCCAATCTTTTCTAAACGATGAGAACATACAGGATTCTGGATATGTGCCTTTCCGGAGATGTGCTTGAAGGAGTAGCATGTGTTATTCATTACATCACATATAACCTTTTCAAGTTTACAATCAATCTTGCTTGGACGGCTGGTGTCATTTAAAAAGTACGGCAGTGTGTTGGAAGGAGAGACAATCAGAGCTGGCTACAGTCTGTGAATCCGAATACCCTATTTAAAGGTCCAAACATGAAGAAGGAGGATGTACTAAACACATCATTTTCCTTCCAAGTGATTGAAAAGGGATGGTACATTGAAGCTTTGTTGGGTTTCAATGCATTGATTTTTTCACTACCTATTTTTCTCAGGTTTGTCAGGTACTTAAGAGTCTATTTCAAGTTGCCTGCAGACTTCTTTTCTCATGTTTCTTAAAACTATTTGTGATTAAATCACCCATATTGTCTTCCAGGATCTAATGATTCTCTTCCTGCTAAACTCTCTTCTTTTTCTTTACTATATTCTGTTTACCACATCTTTATTTTCCACTCCACTGCTTACTTTTGGTATCCCCATCAATTTTTCTGTTTCTTGATTCTCTGTACACACTCATATTTGTTCACCTAGATATTCATTCAGCATATAGTAGTTTCAGGACACTTTCCAGGTCAACACTGCACTAGTCAGAGATAATAAATTCCCTGCATTTAGAGAAATCACAGTCTAAAGTAGTGATGGGAGATGCAAAATTATAAATAATACCTTTTGACATTATAAGCAAGCACAGGATAATATTGTGCATGTTATTTAGGCTTCTCCATAAAAATGGCAAAGGGGCACATTAATTATGAGGTAAACCGATGGATAAGGATTTTAGGAATTAGAATTAAACTAGAATTTTAAGTAAACAATGGGTGAAAAAAAGGAATTCTAGGAGTATCAAATAGAATAGCAGAGTTTATAGATATTTAATTGAATGATGCCTGATCAAGAGCAATAGTTCAGTTGGGCACAGTGACACACACCTGTGTCCCCAGCGACACGGGAGGCTGAGGCAAAAAGGTTGCAAGTTCAAGGCCAGACTCAGCAACTTAGGGAGGCCCTAACTCAAAATAAAACATAAATAAAAATGCCCAGGGATGTGGCTTAGTGGTAGAGCACTCTGGGTTCAATGCAGTACTGCAAAAAAATTAAAAATTAAAAAAAGAGCAATACTTCAATATTTCGCAAAGTACTATCTATGGACTAACTGCATTGGGATCATCTAGAGTGTTTTTGAAGTTGTACATCTGTGGGCTTCACCCCAAACCTATTGAGCTGGAATCTCTGGAAGCAGGTAAAATCTGCCTTTTAATAGTAAGTACCTCAGATTCATTTTAGGCACAACTAAGTTAGGAAGTATTATATAGAGACAGAGGAGTATCGATAGGAATCAGGCAGATGAACTTGCCTGACATGAATGAAGGGGGGATGTGAGTCCAAGGCAGCTGGGGAGGTCCCCAACTTTATTACTATTATTTTCTATCTTTTATCATTTCCAATGGAGAAGTTTGTGTTAACATTTTGATAATGCCAACCAGGTGTGTGCCATGATGCTAGGAATTCTCTGAGAATTTATATCTCAAAACAGTTCATCTGTCTTATATGTATCTCTACCTAGGCTGATAAATGCTGTTAGAGAAAACCATACAACCACACAGGTTGGTTTCACTACCAGCATATGGTCCTCCATCATGTAAACGCTCAACATTGTCTGGTGACCTATGTTTCTGCAGACATCTCATTCTTACAACACTTTTAAGAAACTTTCTCCATTCTCAACCCTCCTACTGTACTACCTCTGTCTTCATTCTTGATAGATAAGCTTAACTCCTACTTCATCAAGAGACGGAAACCTTTAAGATAGAACTCTCAACTCCCATGCCCTCCACCCCTGCTACAAAACAATTGCATTTGCACAATAAGTTTCACTATCTATCCATGTTCCTTCCAACCTGGGATCTAAGAATGGAAACAGCCACCACCAAGACACTTGTTAGGAACACAGAACTTCAGACACAACCGGGCAGGATTTGCATTTTAATGAGAGGATTAAAGCTTAAGAAATTCTGCTAAGCTCCCAGCCCCTTGCAGGTGCCTGCCTTCCTCAAGTTTAACTGTAAACCCTCCTCCTTCTCAGCAGGACCTTCTCAATAACATTCAAATATGTGAGTCTCCCCATTCTAAATAAAAAACAAAACATTGTTTTTTATTGAATGTTGAAAAACATTCAACTATCCTTTTTTTGACTTTTTTTTTATTGGTTGTTCAAAACATTACAAAGCTCTTGACATATCATATTTCATACATTAGATTCAAGTGGGTTATGAACTCCCATTTGTACCCCAAATACAGATTGCAGAATCACATCGGTTACACATCCACATTTTTACATAATGCCATATTAGTAACTGTTGTATTCTGCTACCTTTCCTATCCTCTACTATCCCCCCTCCCCTCCCCTCCCATCTTCTCTCTCTACCCCATCTACTGTAATTCATTTCTCTCCTTGTTTATTTTCCCATTCCCCTCACAACCTCTTATATGTAATTTTGTATAACAATGAGGGTCTACTTCCATTTCCATGCAATTTCCCTTTTCTCTCCCTTTCCCTCCCACCTCATGTCTCTGTTTAATGTTAATCTTGTCCTCCTGCTCTTCTTCCCTGCTCTGTTCTTAGTTGCTCTCATTATATCAAAGAAGACATTTGGCATTTGTTTTTTAGGGATTGGCTAGCTTCACTTAGCATAATCTGCTCTAGTGCCATCCATTTCCCTGCAAATTCCATGATTTTGTCATTTTTTAGTGCTGCATAATACTCCATGGTGTATAAATGCCACATTTTTTTTTATCCATTCATCTATTGAAGGGCATCTGGGTTGGTTCCACAATCTAGCTATTGTGAATTGTGCTGCTATGAACATCGATGTAGCAGTATCCCTGTAGTACGCTCTTTTAAGGTCTTCAGGGAATAGTCTGAGAAGGGCGATAGCTGGGTCAAATGGTGGTTCCATTCCCAGCTTTCCCAGAAATCTCCATACTGCTTTCCAGATTGGCCACACCAGTTTGCAGTCCCACCAGCAATGTACAAGTGTACCCTTTTCCCCACATCCTTGCCAGCACTTGTTGTTGTTTGACTTCAGAATGGCTGCCAATCTTACTGGAGTGAGATGGTATCTTAGGGTGGTTTTGATTTGCATTTCTCTGACTGCTAGAGATGGTGAGCATTTTTTCATGTACTTGTTGATTGATTGTATGTCCTCCTCTGAGAAGTGTCTGTTCAGGTCCTTGGCCCATTTGTTGATTGGGTTATTTGTTATCTTATTGTCTAATTTTTTGAGTTCTTTGTATACTCTGGATATTAGGGCTCTATCTGAAGTGTGAGGAGTAAAAATTTGTTCCCATGATGTAGGCTCCCTATTTACCTCTCTTATTGTTTCTCTTGCTGAGAAAAAACTTTTCAGTTTAAGTAAGTCCCATTTGTTGATTCTTGTTATTAACTCTTGTGCTATGGGTGTCCTATTAAGGAATTTGGAGCCCGACCCCACAATATGTAGATCGGAGCCAACTTTTTCTTCTATCAGACGCAGAGTCTCTGATTTGATATCTAGCTCCTTGATCCACTTTGAGTTAACTTTTGTGCATGGCGAGAGGAGGGGATTCAGTTTCATTTTGTTGCATATGGATTTCCAGTTTTCCCAACATCATTTGTTGAAGATGCTATCCTTCCTCCATCGCATGCTTTTAGCCCCTTTATCAAATATAAGGTAGTTGTAACTTTGTGGATTAGTCTCTGTGTCCTCTATTCTGTACCATTTGTCCACCCGCCTGTTTTGGTACCAGTACCATGCTGTTTTTGTTACTATTGCTCTGTAATATAGTTTGAAATCTGGTATCACTATACCACCTGATTCACACTTCCTGCTTAGAATTGCTTTTGCTATTTTGGGTCTTTTATTTTTCCATATGAATTTCATGATTGCTTTAAAGCAATCAACTATTCTTAAAAGCAACACTATGATTTGCTCTTTTTCTCTACAAAGTCAAAATCCTCTAATACTTCCTTATATTGTTTCTATTTTGTTCCCATTCTTTCCTCAACTCACTTTTAAAAGAGACCACTAGTTGTTCTGCACGATTCAGTATTCCTGTTTCCTACAGTAGTAATAGTGATAATACCCTGATATTTAGCCGGGCATTTAATGGTTTAGAATTCGGGCTCCATTTCCTAGCTTCCTTTGCAGATCTGTGTATGCAGGTCTCTAGGTTCTGAATGGTGAGCTGCTAAAGGAAGTGGTATGTGTACTAACAGAGAAATGATCTTAAAGGAGAGAGGATAACCTTCCTGATTTTTCTCTTTCCTGCTGGTAGAATGTACAAGAGATGACAAAAATCCTAGCAACCAACTTGGACCATGAGATGAATTTGGAAACAGAAACCACATATAACATGGGGACAAGAAGAAAAAGATTGAATAATGCATTTCCATCCCACATTGAACAGACTATCCCCTGACTTCTTGGATATGAATAAAAAAAATATAGTTCTCTTATTTAAGAAATGCTATAGCAAGCTTTTGGTATCAGAATCCTAGCTAACATTTTACAGCAATATGCCAATCTTCCTTCACTTCCACCATTCCTGATCAAGTTATCAATGATATTTGTTGTTACTCCTTAACACTCATAACACTGTTGACCACTCTTCCTTTTTAAATTTTTAAATTAATGTTACTCATCTCATTTAAATATTTCCAACACTCTTCCTTGGTTTTCTGTGTATATACATGGGTACATATGTGTATAGACATATATATAGAAAGACATATATAATCATAGACATATATATGTCTATATATAGACATATATAATCACTACATATTATATGTGTATACATACATAGAGAAAGATATATATATATATATATATATATATATATATATATATACACACACACACACACATATGTATCCATGTACACATCTGTACATTATGTACATGGGTATATACCCACACATATACATATATATGTATATACATGTGTGTCTGTATATATATATATATATATATATATATATATATATATATATAAAATTTTTTTGCAGTACTGAAGATGGAACCAGACCTCTGGCATACTAAGAAAGTGCTCTGCTAATGCCAGGATGGTGGCAAACATCTGTAATCCCAGTGGCTTGAGAGGCTGAGGCAGGAGGATTGCAAGTTCAAAGCCAGCTTTCAGCAACTTAGTGATGCCCTAAGCAACTTAGTGAGACCCTGTCTCAAAATTTAAAAAATTTTAAAAGGGCTGGGAATGTGGCTCAGCACCCCTGGTTCAATCCACTATGAAGAAGAAGGAGAAGGAGAAGGAGAAGGAGAAGGAGAAAAGAAAGTGTTCTACTACTGAATGACACCCAGCTCTATTACTTTGGTTTTTATCCAAGCCATCCTCTGCCTCTATTTAGTCCATAAAACAGAGTTCTCACCCAGTTTCACTTGAGAGTTTTGAAAATAAAAAAATACTGATGTCTGACCTCAATCGCAGAGAGTCTTGTTTCAGCGGGCAGGAATGCCGACCTGCATGGCTATTGTTTACACTCTCCCCAGTGACCAACAGCAGCCAGGGTTCACCACCACAGCCTTAAGTCTCACAGGGCTGAAGGCTGTTGTAGACTTAATACTCTTATCTACTGCTCTGCACATTCATCCTGACCAACCTCATCTGCTCCTACTTTCAGTTACTGTCTACATACTAATGACTTTCAGGCTTAAGTCACTTGGATCTCACGAGCTTCAGACCCATACATGTAACAGCCAACTGGACAGCTCCAGTGGATATGACATCAAGATTAACACCTGCAATTATTTTGATTATTTCTTCCCACCTACCTAAAAATTCTTGTTCCTCTTCTGTATTTATCTGTGTGAATAGTAACACTACCCACATAGTCGTAAGAGCTAGAAATAGCAGAATCCTTCCAATTCACCTCATTCTCTCAGTCTCCCTGTTAAATCAGTTGTAACACTTAGATTCTACATTTTCACATTTCTCTCCATTTGTCAATTTCTTTCCATCCCCACTGCTGTTTTCAGGTTGAGGCTTCATTACTTCTTGCTTGTACTGATTTTTCTGCCATCTTGCTTCTTTCCAATCCATTCTTCACACAGCAGCTGCAGTGAACATTTTAAAACACACAACCAGTTATGACACTTCTTCACCTAAAACCCTTCAGGGGCTCCTCTTTGCTTTCGGATGAAAGCCAAATGCCTTTGCTGTACCCATCATGATGTGTTTCTGCTTTACCTCTCCAAACTCATGGCTCCAGTCCTCCCCACCCTGTGCTACTGTACAGGTACAAGGAACTATGGTTTCCCAAACTCATACTTTCTCCCCTGTCCCCAACCTTGAACATAGTTAAATGTCCTGCTTTCCTATCTGGTTGACCAGTCCATAAACTTGCCTTAATTCAGGGAACTGTTTCTTGATCACCACTTGTACACACAGGCTTTTATACAATGTCTGGGGTATAACTGACTCTACAACAAATATTTTTGACCACTTACTAAATCCCAAATGTCATGGAACTTGAATTATGGTGAATTAAATATTTGTTAGGTGAAAATAAGTCCTTAATTATTTCATGGGTAGACTCAGAGAGGTTTAGTAATTTTCTAAGCTTCACAGAAAATGGTGTAATTGAAACTATGTTTGATATAGATTTACTGGCTCTGAAGCTCATGTACATCTTTTAAAACATAAAAATGCTTTTTGAAGAGATTATAATAGCAGGGCATGGTGTTGCATGCTTGTAATCCCAGCCACTTGGGAGGCTAAGGCAAGAAGATTACAAGTTCAATGGCAGCCTCAGCAACTTAGTGAGACCCTAAGCAATTTAGAGAGACCCTGTCTCACAATAAAAAATACAAAGGATTGGGGATGTAGCTAAGTGGTAAAATGCCCCTGGGTTCCATTTCAATCTCCAGGATGAGGCGGTGGGGCTGAGGAGTGTCTATAATAAAGATGGCATTTAAAACAGAGTCCTCTAATACTTAAAATGTTTTCTAGGTTATCATTATATTTTCTGGCTTTTCTAATTAGCCTGTGGCTTCTAACAAGCTCATAAAACAGCAGTCTGGAGATATGTTCATCTAAAAGCAAAACATTTGGTCAATTAAACCAATTTAGTCAAAAAAGAAATAAACAACTGAATCCATTGGAGGGACATCAATTTTCTTTTGGAATAGTTAGTTGGATATCACTACGCACAGTATTACACTCCAGAATGCTTTTCCTTTTTTCATTTGGGTCTGGATCCTGAAACTGAGGCTTTGCTGTGCTTTGCTTTCTGAAATTACACAAAAGATTAATTCTAGGTCACAAGAACGAGTGCTTATGGGAGCAGGGTAATTAAAGCAATGAATAGAGAAGGTCGTATGTGACAAATACAGCAGCATACACAGGATGGTAATGCATTGCAGTAACACAGAAATGAAATACAGGGCTTTGGGGGTAGAAAGAAGAGATGAGCACAGACATGAATGATCAGAAAGGAAGAAGGCAGAAAGAGCAGAAGAATTCGGGGGGAGGCCATGTGGAGGCCTTGCCGCTGCTGCTGGGTTCAAGATGAGAAGAACTAGAATCCCTGGGGTGAGGGGCAGGAGGAGCAAGGTGGCTGTGACAGCCATATTGACCTGGAGCTTACATGGAGCATCTTCACTCTGGGAGGAGTTTCTACTGCAAGATAAGGAGAAATGAAAAGCATAGAAAAATCCACTCCTAAAAGGAATGACTGATGTAAATAACTCATTCCTGCATTTGCACATGAGCTGTTTGTCTAAGAACATGTATAATAGTAACAAGTCAAACTGGGGAGGAAGAACAACAGCCGTGGGATCAAGAAAATGTTATTGTCCCTTAGCACAGGGATTGAGGAGGAGACTGAATCTAGATGCTTCCCAGAGATTTTCTCTACTTAGAAGCAAAGCCTCAGAAATTTGCAAGTTGATTGCTCATAAACTACTTGTATAGCCTTCTAAAAAGTAAATCGTATGGTAGAATATTCAAAAGATGTAAAAGCAACCGAAAGTTTTTATTCTGATGTGTATTCTAAGTTATTTTTACAAACCAATTAATTTTATGTTAGCATTTGTAAAAATGAGGAAGCAGACAGATATGTGTTTGTGTGTGTGTGTGTGTGTGTGTGTGTGTATATATATATATATATATATATATATATATAGAGAGAGAGAGAGAGAGAGAGAGAGAGGGCCCTTTATCTATATACCTTCATATAGGGATATCTATATCTATCTATCTATCTATCTATTTATTTCTGGAAGGACATGCAAAAAATAATGAATTGGGGCTAGGGTTGTGGCTCAGTGGTAGAGCGCTTGCCTAACGTGTGTGAGGCACTGGATTCGATTCTCGGCACCACATATAAATAAATTAAATAAAGGTCCATTGACATTTTAAAAATATTTATAAAAAAGAATGAGTTGTGTATTTGGGAAGTAGATGTGGTAACTTGACAGACAGGAGATAAGGTTGGAGGGAGTTTGTGTGCATACATATCTGAATTTCCCCTTATTCTCTTTATTTTGGAGCCAAAAAAATATATTATTTATTCAAAAATCCAATCGACCTACTTTAAAGAAAATAATAGAGCCCTCATTACTTCATTATAACTATAGATCCCTAAGCATGTGCATAGGGATCCTGGTACCGAGCTCCAGTTGGCCTTATATATTGTCTTGTCAGGTTTAATCTACCTTCTAGAATTTCTGGTCTATTGCAGCTCTGAAAGATCAGGGCTGAAATACTCTACAAAGATACTTCCTGATTCAGGTGGCCCCTAGAGGACAAATCGAGAAGTTTGGTTAAATGCGAAGGAGTTTAGGACAACAAGACACATAGTTGGGAGTCATGACCTTGGATTGCCTTTTGCTCATGATCACTAATGTAAGCACTACATTCAAAGCCAATTTATAGAGAACACATCAGGATGGCAGCACACTGCAGAATGAAATACACCTGGAACGTGACACTACCCTTGTCACTCATGCATACTCTGGTAACTACGGGAAGATTCCTAGCCTTTCTCTGTCCTAGTTTCCACACGTGCACAATGTAAATCATGATAGCATCCTCGCAATGTCTTGCATTTAAAAACTTCCCCTTTTAAGATTTAGAGCTCAAATAGGTCAGGTATCTTCAATCCTAAGGCAATCCTAGGTCTCCCAAACTCACTCCTACAGGAAATGAGTCGCTACAAAGCACGGCCAGACAAAGCCTATCTCAAAGAAAACCTTCCTAGAGACAGAACCAGCACATCAAATTAAATTACTAAGGAATGCCACAATATGATTTGGGTTCTGTTTTAGTTACTTCTGTTGTGTTCCCCCATTTTTTTGCATTTCCCTACGGAGTTGTTATTGCAATGAATAGTTTCTGTTGGTTGAGGATCACTAATGTTATGATTTACTATAAATTTCTGAACCACATGGAGCCAAGCAAGATCTGATAAAAATGCAGACCACCTACATAACCCAGATTTGAAGTAATGAAGTGTAGGTTTCCTTTCCCTAGAAATGAGGTGAGTGATTTTAATTTTTTTCTGTAGATAGGAGCACCTTTTAAGTTATATATATATGGAGTGAAGAATATACGGAGATGCTGTGAATCCTCTTTAGTATTTTCATTTTCCTTTATGTTATGCAATTCTGATTTCCCCCAGAAAATTCCTAATCCTAATTCCTAACCCTTAACCCAACTGCCAAAGCACATAGTATGGGTAACGTTGATTTTATTCCTGGCTTCAAAAGAGGGATCTGACTCAGAACACTATAAACATTTGTTCCCAATGGTATGAATATCGAATCCAGTGCAGGTCAATGCAGAAAAAGGATTTGGTCAGAACATTTTTTGCTCAACTTACAGCTGTGAAGTTACAAATCAAACAGAATCACATAAAAGAAGTTCAGATAAATGAGAGAGAGAGAGAGAGAGAGAGAGAGAGAGAGAGAGAGAGAGAGAGATTCTTGTGATCCAAGAACATGTATGTCCAATTATGTGAATAATAAACGTCTTTTTGCTTCAGCCACTGAGTTGGGTGTTCTAACCCTTGCAAGTAAAGAAAATCTCAACTAAATCCAATGAATCTTCAATAGATAAAAAGATGTTTTGCTTTACTTAAAATACAGGAAACAAAATTAAATCCACACCAGTTTTCAATTACCATATTTGTAAATATTCATTATTTTGATAACTCATATTGTCCAAATTATAGAAAAATAGGAATTATCAAACTTTGCTGGTGGGAGTGGTAAGGTGGAGCAATCCATTTGAAAATGTTGAAATTACAAATGCATTTACCTTTTTAAAAAAATTTTATTCTAATTTGTTATATATGGCAGCAGAATACATTACAATTCATCTTACACATGTAGAGCACAATTTTTCATATCTCTGGTTGTATACAAAGTATATTCACACCATTCACATTTTCATGCATGTACTTAGGGTAATGTCCATCTCATTTCACTGTCTTTCCTACTCCCATGCCCCTTCCTTCCCCTCCCACCTTTTCCATATCTAGAGTTTGTCTAATCTTCCCATGCTCCCCTTCCCAACCCCACTGTGAATCAGCCTCCTTATATGAGAGAAAATATTCAGCATTTTGGTGTTTTGGGATTGGCTAACTTCATTTAGCATTATATTCTCCAACTCCATCCATTTACCTGCAAATGCCATGATTTCATTCTCTTTTATTGCTGAGTAATACTCCATTGTGTATATATACCACATTTCCTTTATCCATTCATCTACTGAAGGGCATCTAGGTTGGTTTCACAATTTAGCTATTGTGAATTGTGCTGCAATAAACATTGATGTGGCTGTGTCCCTGTAGTATGCTGTTTTAAAATCCTTTAGGTATAGACCAAGGATTGAGATAGCTGGGTCAAATGGTGATTTCATTCCCATATTTAATCTCCATACTGCTTTCCATATTGGCTGCACCAAATTGCAAAAATTTAATGCAATTTTGATTGGAATTGCATTAAATCTGTATAATGCTTTTGGTAGTATGCTCATTTTGACCTTTTGCTCATTTTGTATGAATGTGCCTTTTTCCCCACATCCTTACTAAGACTTATTGTTGTTTGCATTCTTAATAGCTGCCATTCTAACTGAAGTGAGATGAAATCTTAGAGTAGTTTTGATTTGCATTTCTCTAATTGCTAGAGATATTGAACATTTTTTTCATATATTTGTTGATTGATTATATATCACCTTCTGAGAAGCATCTGTTTAGTTCCTTGGACCATTGATTAATTGGGTTATTTATTTATTTATTTATTTTTGGTGTTTAGCTTTTTGAGTTCTTTGTATAAGCTAGAGATTAGTGCTCTATCTGATGTGCAAGTGGTAAAAATTTGCTCCCAAACTGTAGCCTCTCTATTCACCTCACTGTTTTTTTTTTTTTCTGAGAAGAAGCTTTTTAGTTTGAATCTATCCCATTTATTAATTCTTGATTTTAATTCTTGCCTATAGGAGTCTTCATAAGGAAGTAGGGGCCTAATCCAATATGATGAAGATTTGGGCCTAATTCAACATGATGAAGATTTGGGCCTACTTTTTCTTTTATTAGACACAGGGTCTCTGGTTTAATTCCTAGGTCCTTGGTCCACTTTGAGTTTTGTGCATGGTGAAAGATAAGGATTTAATTATACTTTGTTTCATATGGGTTTCCAGTTTTCCCAGAACCATTTGTTGAAGAGGCTATCTTTTCTCCAATGTAAGTTTTTGGCACCTTTGTCTAATATAAGATAACTGTAATTATGTGAGTTTGTCTTTGTGTCCTCTATTCTGTACCATTGGTCTACTAGTCTGTCTTGGTGCCAATACCATGCTGTTTTTGTTGCTATTGCTCTGTAGTATAGTTTAAGATCTGGTATACTGATGCCACCTGCTTCACTCTTCTTGCTAAGGATTGCTTTAGCTATTCTGGGTCTCTTATTTTTCCAGATGAATTTCTGCTGAGAGCCATAGCCAAGTAGGAATGAAGCATGGCAATTTCCTTGTCAGTCTACCCAATGTTGCTTAGAGGGAGGACTCTCCATTGTGGAAATGGGCTTGCCTTGGACCCAGGTCATTTGCAGTGACATTGCATGAATGTTTGAGAAAGGTGACCCTGCTTAAGGACCAGGGCGGATCCGGGTTTAGGGCGGTTCTAGGTTTAGGGTGTGGATCCTGCTGAGAATAGGGCAGTTCCAGGTTTAAGGTGGATCCTGCTGGGAATAGGGCGCCCGCTCCTTGAGTTCCCGTTGAGTTCTCACGGGATTCAGAGAGTATTTCGTATGCAGAGCCCGGTGGAGTGTGTGGATTTTCCCCAGAACGTGCGTGTAGAGTGTCGGTGAGAGGTCGGGAATAAAGACTTGCTGTTTGAATCTACAAGGCAGTGTGGTGGCTCGGTTATTTTGTGCCCAGCCAGACTGCGGCAAATTTCATGACTGCTTTTTCTATTTCTAGGAGGAATCTTATTGGGATTTTGATTGGAATTACATTAAATTTGTATAGTGCTTTTGGGAGTTTGGTCATTTTGACAATATTAATTCTGCCTATCCAAGAGCAAGATAGATCTTTCCATCTTCTAAGGTTTTCTTTAATTTCTTGCTTTAGTATTTTGTAATTTTCATTGTAGAGGTCTTTCACTTCTTTTGTTAAGTTGACTCCCAAGTATTTTTTTTTAATGCTATTGTAAATGGGGTAGTTTTCCTCATTTCCCTTTCAGAGGAGTTATCACTGATATACAGAAATGCCTTTGATTTATGGGTATTGATTTTGTATCCTGCTACTTTGATGTATTCATTTACTAGTTCTAGAAGTTTCTGATGGAATTTTTTGGGTCTTCTAGGTATAGAATCATATTGCTGGCAAATAGTGCTAATTTGAGTTCTTCTTTTCCTATCTGTATCCCTTTAATTTCTTTCATCTTTCTAATTGCTTTGGCCAGTGTTTCAAGAACTATGTTAAATAGAAGTGGTGAAAGAGGACATCCCTGTCTTGTTTCAGTTCTTAGAGGGAATGCTTTCAATGTGTCTCCATTTAGAATGATGCTGGCTGGGGGCTTAGCATAGATAGCTTTTACAATGTTGAGATATGTTTCTGTTATCCATATTTTTCTAGTGTTTTGAACATGAAGGGATGCTGTATTTTATTGAATGCTTTTTTCGCATCTATTGAGATGGTCATATAGTTCTTATCTTTAATTCTATTAATGTGATGAATTACATTTATTGATTTCCATATGTTCCCACTTGATCATGGTACACTCTTTTTTTATATGTTTTTGTACTCAATTTGCCAGAATTTTATTGAGAATTTTTGCATACATGTTCATTAGAGATATTGGTCTGAAGTTTTCTTTCTTTGATGTGTCTTTGCCTAGTTTTGAAATCAGGGTTATATTGACCCCATAGAATGAGTTTGGAAGTGCCACCTCTTTTTCTATTTCCTGAAATAAATTGAAGAGTATTGGTATTAGTGCTTCTTTAAAGGTCCTTCAGTTATGTATCCATCTGGTCCTGGGCTTTTCTTGGTTGGTAGGCTTCTGATGGCATCTTCTATTTCATCACTTGAAATTGATCAGTTTAAATTTTGTATGTCATCCTGATTCAATTTGGGCAAATCATATGACTCTAAACTTTGTCAATGCCTTCAATATTTTCTATTTTATTGGAGTACAGGTTTTCAAAATAATTTCTAATTATCTTCTGTATTTCTGTAGTATCTGTTGTGATATTTCCTTTTTCATCACATATGTTAGTAATTTGAGTTTTCTCTTTCCTTGTCTTTTGTTAGTATGGCTAAGCGTTTATCAATTTTATTTATTTTTTCAAAGTTTGTGTTTTGTCAATTTTTTAAATTGTTTATTTTGTTTCAATCTCATTGATTTCAGCCCTGATTTTAATTATTTCCTGCCTTGTACTGATTTTGGTGTTGACTTGTTCTTCCTTTTCTAGAGCTTTGAGATGTAATGTTAAATCATTTATTTGTTGACTTCTTCTTTTAAGGAATGAGCTCCATGCAATAAACTTTCCTCTTAGTACTGCCTTCATAGTGTCTCAGAGATTTTGGTACATTGTATCTGTGTTCTCATTCACTCTGAGAATTTTTTAATCTCCTCCTTGATGTCTTTCACAACCCATTGTTCATTCAGTAGCATATTATTTAGTCTTCAGGTGTTGGAGTAGCTTTTATTTCTTATTTTATCATTGATTTCTAATTTCATTCCATTATGATCTGATAGAATGCAGGATAGTAACTCTACTTTTTTAATATTTTTTTTTAGTTGTAGTTGGACACAATACCTTTATTTCATTTATTTATTTATTTTTATGTGGTGCTGGTGATTGAACCCAGGGCCCTGCACATGTGAGGTGAGCTCTTTACCCCTGAGCCATAACCCCAGCTCAGTAACTCTACTTTTTTATATTTGCTAAGAGTTGCTTTGTGGCATAATATATGGTCTATTTTAGAGAAGGATCCATATGCTACTGAGAAAAAAAGTGCTCATTGAAGGATGAAATATTCTGTATATGTCTGTTAAGTCTAAGTTATTGATTGTATTATTGAGTTCTATAGTTTCTTTGTTTAGCTTTTGTTTGGACCATCTATCCAGTGGTGAAAGAAGTGTGTTAAAGTCACTTATAATTATTATGTTGTGGTCTGACTCTTGAAACTGAGAAGAGTTTGTTTGGTGAATATAGATGCTCCATTGTTGGGGCATAAATATTTATAATTATTATGCTTACTGATGAAAGGTTCCCTTAAGCAGAACGAAATGTCCTTCTTTATTCCTTTTGATTAACTTTGGCTTAAGGTCTACTTTATTTAATAAGAGAATGAAAACCCCTGCTTGCTTCTGCAGTCCATGTGAATGGTATGATTTTTCCAAACCTTTAATTTTAAGTCTGTGGATGTCTTTTCCTCTGACATGAGTCTCTTGGAGGCAGCATATTGTTGGCTCTTTTTTTTTAAAGTCCAATCTGCCAGTCTATGTCTTTTGATTATGAGTTTAGGCCATTAACATTCAGGGTTATTATTGAGACATGATTTTTATTCCCAACCATTTTTGTTTATTTTGGGTATTTAACTTGACTTGTTTTCTCCATTGATTAGTTTTTCCTTTAGTGTAATACATCCCTTTGCTGATTTTCATTGTTTTTTTGTCCATTTCTCTTCATGGAATATTTTGCTGACGATGTGATGTAGTGTAGGCTTTTAGAGTTGTAAATTCTTTTAACTTTTGTTTATTGTGTAAGGTTTTTCTTTCATCATCAAATCTAAAGCTTAATTTTACTAGATATAAAATTCTTGGTTGGCATTCATTTTATTTCAGAGCTTGATATGTGTTGTTCCAGGATCTTCTAGCTTTCAGGGTCTGGGTTGAAAAATCTGCACATAATCTAATTGGTTTCCCCCATATGTAATCTGATTCCTTTTTCTCATGGCTTTTAATATTCTCTCCTTATTCTGTATATTAGGCATTTTCATTTATAATATGACTTAGTGTGGATCTGTTGTGATTTTGCATGTTTTGTGTCCTGTAAGCCTCTTGAATTTTCCAATTTATTCTTCATGTTTGGAAATTTTTCTGATATTATTTCATTGAATGGATTGCTCATTCCTTTGGTTTGGAACTCTATGACTTCCTCTATCCCAATAATTCTTAAATTTGGTCTTTTTATACTATTCCATATTTCTTGAATGTTCTGATCATGGTTTCTTACCATTTTCACTGTGTGGTCTACATTCTTTTCAAGATTATGTATTTTGTATTCATTGTCTAAGGTTCTGTCTTCCAAGTGATCCAATCTGTTGGTGATGCTTTCAATTGAACTTTTAATTTCTTTTAATTTGGTGTATTGTTTTTTTCATTTCAAGGATTTCTGATTTTTTTAAGAACCTCTATCTCCCTATTGAAATAATCTTTTGCTTCCTGTATTTGTCTGTGTAGCTCTTTGTCAAATGATCTTTCCCTGCCTGTATTTGCTCTCTTATATCATCCTTTATTTTGCAGAACATTTTAATTATGTTTATCCTGCACTCCTTCTCTATAATTTCTTCTGCTGTGCTAGCCATGGATTCTAATAATGTGGTATCTTGATTTGTTTGAGGCACTTTATTCCCTTGTCTTTTCGTGTTACTTGTGTGTCTTCCCTTCTAGCACTGTGGATCCAAGTTGTTACCATTTTTACCCTATAGGCTTATAGTGCCATGTGGGGTTCCAATACCTCTCCTTTGAGTTGAAAGACAATGTTAACGGATCCCAGTATAAACAATATACATCCTAAAAATAAATATTTGCTATTAAGACATATACAGTTTGGCCACAATGTACAGAAATGGTGAATTCAATTATTATCTCAAATATACTCAGTAGGTTTGTACAAGGGTTTACAGTTTCTGATGGTGGACAAAGATCCAGAGGTGAGGAGTAGGATGATATGCTAAGGAGGTATGAGCTGAGGATGTAGAGTTATTATATCTTAGAAAGTGTGAAAGAGAAATCTAAAGAAGAAGATTAGTAGCAGGAGAAAAGAGAGGAAGTACCTTTGGGTAGACAAGTAAGTGGGAAGACAGTAGAGTACATAAAGTACACACACACATATATTAAGAAAAATAAAAAATGTTAAAATAGTAAAAATTGGTGGAAAAAAAAAACAAAGAATATACAACACAACCGTAATATACTATTCAGATGTCCTAGTCCTCAAAATCCTAGTTCATGCAAAGTACTTGGTTTCACATATGTTGAGGATGTGAGGGTAGGAGATTAGAGAGGGAGAAGGGAAAAAAAATCTTAAAGGAAGAAACAGAATGTTTTGGTTGGAGATCAGTATCATTCCTGCTTCTCTTCTCAGCCAATAGATGGGGTCCTCTGTTGTTAACTGGTATCCCCGCCCTCAGGATAGTGAAGGTAACCAGGGTGGGAAAGTTGGTCCTGGTTGGAGGGCCCCTGGAAGTGGGGTGTGGGACCCATGGGTCCCTGAAGGGAGACTGCACCTCAAGGATCTCTTGTAGAGAAAAGTCACTCATTAGGAAGTAGTAAGGAAGAGGGTGAATGTGATCTAGTTTAGAGACTAATACAGAGACCAGGAACTAGGAGGTCTTCAGGTGAGATAAGGAGAAAGACCAGGTACTCACAGCACAGGAGTGGGCCCTTTCTCTCAGGGGCTCTTGAGCATGGCACCTTGGGTATGCTGTGCACTTGCCCTGCTGATAACTGTTTTGTGTTGGACACTCACTCTGCCAGTTTAGCAGCTGCTGAGGAGAGGGAGGAGTTAGAAACTGGGTACCTGGCCAGTCGGAGTTCCAAAATGAGAGTTGCCCCCACTAAAAATGGTGATGAAGATGACCCAAGATGGAGGTGATTGCTTTCAGCAATGGGGTGTAGGGTCGGGTGGAGGGAGCCAGTCAATGGTTTTGGACGATGAGTTCAGAGATGAGTTTTGTGGTGTGCATTGTGTGGCTGTTGCTGACTTCAGAGCCTCTGTGAAGTTCCCAGGTTCAGTCAGGCTACTGTGCTTAGGGGGACTATGTCTGCTGCTGCAGAGTCTCAAGATGAAGGCGACCAGGGAAGACCCACGTTGGTAGATGGGGGTCTACACAGGAGTGGTGGCTGGAGTTCCTGTGTGTGGGAAGCTTCTGGGTGTCCTGTGAGGGAGCGTTGTCCATGATTTCTGCTCGGGTGGGTGGGCTGAAAGTTCTGCAAGGGTGCTGATGCCAATGGTCCCACTCTGGTATCTGGTACCGGTAGTCCTGTGTGGGCAAGTAGTTGGGAGACTTACTCTGACGCTGAGGCCTAGAGCCCTGAACGGGCACATTGACAGTGCTTCCGGAATGGGGGCAGGAATATCCCTCACAGAGAAACAGAATTCTCACTACTTGAGTCCCAGGTCATGGAGAGATACAGAATGCTGCCTCCCTCTGGCTCACCATCTTGGATCTTCTGCATTTATCTTTGTAGCTAACAATTTTACTTCAGGGATTTATGCTACAGATGTACTTGTATATGTGAAATAAAGTAACACTTATTCATTATAGCATTGTTTGCAATAGCAAAATATGTCAGTCAAAATGTTTATCAATAGAGGGCTAGAAATGTGAAAGATTATGGTACACTTATACTAGGGAATCTGTGAAGCTTGTAAAAAAGACCAAGTATTTCATAAATATATGAAAAAAATAGAGACATACTTCCAAGATATGTGTTAGAAGAAATTTTTAAGTACAGATATTTATGGAAAAAAATTTAGGTAAAAATGGGAGGAGAAAAGGAAATATCTTTTCATATTTGCTTATATGTGTGTAAATATCCCAGAAAATATAGAGAAGAAACTGACAAGAATAATTATTCAGGGGGTGGAGATGTGGAGATGACCCATGAGATTTAGGGAATACAAATGCAGGGGATTCTTCTTCTTCTTCTTCTTCTTCTTCTTCTTCTTCTTCTTCTTCTTCTTCTTCTTCTTCTTCTTCTTCTTTCTTCTTCCTCTTCTTCTTCTTCTTCTTCTTCTTCTTCTTCTTCTTTTTACTGTATACCTTTTATGTTATTATATTTAATTTTTTGAACTATATAAATCTTCCACAGTATTTGCAATATATACACATTTAAAGAAAAAAACACAATAATCAAGTCAGGTTCTGGAATTGTAATTTACATATGGGGTGCTCACACTGAAATATCAGCCGCATAAATTGGAGGAGCAGGCTTTCTTCCACCTTCTAGAACATTAGCTGGAAAGAGATCTTTGCTGCATTGCTGCAAGAGGATATATCCTGTGGCAACAGTGACATCTACAGGACACATCCAATATCTTCTGTTTATTTTTTTTATTTCTCCGAGTTGGAGGCAAGATGTGGATCGGATGGTAATGGTTAGTTTTCCGTTGGAGTTGCTGGACCAAAGTGTCTCTGACCATCATGAGATTTATTACCATATTCACCTGGATTACTGTTCTGATCATCCAGAGTCTGTAGCTGTGCGCAAAGGCACTTATATCTTTTTTAAAGCCATAGGTCCTTTGCTTGTAAAATGTGGATAATAATATCTACTCTATCATATTATTACCCGCTGATATTTTAAGTGAATCATGTCTCTTAAGGAATAATGACCCTGCTCCCCAAAACAGCTTGTGATCGCTCAACCCCAGACCCCCAAACCTGCAGCATGAAGAAACCGAATCTTAAACAAAGGCTGCTCACGCAGCAAGAGGGACTCCATGCAGAGATGCAGGAAGCATTCTCAGCCCGAAAGCAAAGGAAAACCGCCAAGCAAAGGGGAGCTGGAGAGAGAAAGGCAGGCGGAAGGGGGATGTGGGGAGAGTGGAGGGTGATGGCAGCCTTGGAACCCTTGTACCCACGTCTAGGGAAAGCTCCGCATTTACCTCTAACTTTTCAGCTTAAGGACAACAAATCCCTTTTTCTAAAGACAGGGCAGGGTGGTTTGTACGTTCGTTTAGTATTCTCCACGTGTAACTGGAAGACTCCTAAATATTTCATATTAGAAGCTGCTCAACCTCACTCTAATAAAAGCAGAAATTAAAAATGAGATAGCACTTTCTACCAATCATATTGGCCAAAAAATTAAAATTGATAACACTTGTTGGACAAGCTAGGCAGAAACACACATTCTCCTATTTTACTGGTGAGAATATGAGTTTAACAACCTCGAAGGAATGCAAATTAGACACATTCATTAAAACTGTAAATGCATGTATACTTCAGCCTAGCAATTACATTTTTTGTGCAATTTACCCCACCGATATTTACCCATATGTGCAAAATGAGGTGGGTACAGAATTATTTGGGAGCCAGGACAGTGATTCATGCCTGTAATCCCAGCAACTTGGGAGACAGAGATAAGAGAATCACAAGTTCAAGGCCAGACTCAGCAACTTAGTGAGGCCCTCAGCAACTTAGTGAGATGCTGTCACAAAATAAAAAATAAAAAGGGCTGGGGATATGGCTCAGTGGTTGAGCACCTCTGGGTTCAAACCCTAGTACAAAAGAAAGAAAGAAGGAAGGAAGGAAGGAAAGAGAGAGAGAGAGAGATTATTTGGTGCAGCATTGTCCAGAAGAGCAAACAATGGGAATCAACCTAAATGTTCCTCACTGGAGAAGCAATTCATTAATGTAGAGCAGAACTTTCAATATACTAAAATATACTAAAAGCAATAAGTAATTTCTAGAAACTGAAAATGCTAAGTTCTCCATAATATATAGTTGTGTAGAAAAAGAAAAAAAAAAAGCTTGTTAGGAACAGCTTGCTGTAATTAGTGTTAAAAAGGATGAGGGAAGGATCCTATGTTCATCGTTACTTGTATATGCTTTAATACTTCTGAAATAAATTATAAATGAATTACAATTGTCAAGGCTGTGTAGAGAAAATTGGTGGATAACTGAGATGAAGAGAGATTTTTTCTATGAATACCTTTTTGTGCACTTAATTTTTGAAATCCTTTACATGTATAAATCATTGAAAAATGAAATAAAATTTCAGAGGAAAAGACTCCTAACTTATATGTTGAGTTCTGGGGTCTTTAGGTGAGTAATACGCAGACTGGACTCTGTTGCCCTAGAATTTCTGACCCTTTCCAGCCTTGAGAAAATAGGCTGCAGTGCTGGAGAGAAATATAGCCTATGCAGACAGTGGCACCTACAGGACAAGCTGAGAATGTTTCAGTTTGTTTCTTCATTTTCTGGTGGTTGCAGGAAATCAGAGTTTAGCAGGAAAGGAATGATGATTTTTTCCCATTTAGAGTTGGTAGTTATTGCAAACGTAATTTTCATAGAAACATACTGGAAGCTTAGATCTTGAGCAAAATACCCCCGATTACAAATATGAACAGTGTCACTCACTCTTTATTGTTCCCAGTTGTGTGGCTTTAGGTAAAGGAACTTATTGTTTCTGAGTCATAGAATCTACCTTTTCAAGTGCAGTATGCTATCTGTGTGGTAGGTTAATGCCTCATAGTGAATTGAAAGACTTCTTTTGCAAGAGAAACTCCAAACCTTGCAAACAACAAACTGTGATTGCTGAACCCTTAAGACAATCCTAGACACCAAAAACCCATTCCAATAGGAAGTGTGATGGTTTAGATGTGATGTCCCCCCAAAACTCACATGTGAGACAATGCAAGAAAGTTTGGAGGAGAAATGATTGGGTTATAGCCTTAACCTAGTCAGTGAATTAATCCCTGATGGGATTAACTGAGTGGGAACTGGAGGCAGGTGGGTTGTGGCTGGAGGAAGTGGCTCGTTGGGGGCGTGGCTATGCGGTATGTATTTTATATCTGGAGATGGGAGTCTCTGCTTTCTGATGATCATGTGAGTTGCTTCCCTCAGCCATACACTCGGCCATGATGTTCTGCCTCACCCTGAACTCTGAGGAATGGAGCCAGCCTTCTATGGACTAAGAACTCTGAAACTGTGAGCTCTCAAATAAACTTTTCCTCCCCCCAAATTGTTCTGGTTAGATCTTCTAGTCACAACAGCGATAAAGTTGACTAAGACAGGAAGTAAACTGCAGAGAAGATGTACCTCCAGATTATGACTCCTGCCCCAAGGTCTCCAGCTCACAGGGGCCGGTGATGGAAAGACAAAAGAGGTGCAGACAGCTGACCAGAGCAGCTAGATTGACTAAGAAGCTCACTTTATCTGGAGCCCAGGGAAGCTTTACTCTTCCTGTCCCATGCATCATGGTGTTTGCTATGCTACATATTACTGTTTCCAATTTTCCTCTTTACCAAGTAGATTTTTAAAAAATAACTGTCTCGGTCTTTCTCTGTCCCTCCATGTATTGTGCTTATGGTTATACTGGATCCATAGGTTGCTGGGCCACAAGGGCCCACAACAAGATGTGGCCAAAAAGAATTACTCAGAAATTTTGGACTTGGAGCAGTAACTGGATGATTCTTTCTGTGGTCTCTGTCTGGGAAGAGAGGAGTGCAGTTTTCATAGTGTTTATTTAATTAGATAGACATGGATATCTTTGAAGGGATCTATGTGAATAAAAGGATATGAATGGATGTTGGGCTGTCCAAGGTATGGATTATAGCAAAAACTTGTGGTGTAAATCAGCATCTATTTGTTCTTCTTCATAGAATGTCGCTTTGATCTTTCACTGGACAGTGGGAATTCCCATCGTTCACTCAGTCCATCTAGTTGGGGTGATTTTGACTATCCCTGGCTCCAGGAGTGGTCGTGTGACTCAGAACTGTCTAATCAGAACACATATCTCCTGCTCAGTTCAAGTCACACTCAGTCTCTCTGTTGGTGTTGAAGCTGTGAGGATGAGAGGAAAGGGAGGCTGTGTGAGGATGAGGCTAAGACAGAGGGAGGCTGGAACAAGAGCAGAAGGGGAGCAAGGAGGAAGAGACAGAGAAAGAGAAAGAATACTTTTTATTCATTCTCAGATTGGCACAAATCCTAAACACACTGTGTTGGTCAAGCTGTAGGAAGATAAACTATTCACATGTGGCTGGTACAAACATAAGCTGGTATTGGCCCTGCAAAGGGCAATTTGGAAATACCTACAGATGTAGTAAATACACATATCCTCAGATACATTGAGACATGATAATGTGCATGAAAAATTAACTAAATACAAAACATTCACTTAAGCATCACTTTTAATACCAAAAGTATTAACATATGTGTTAATAGAGAAATGAGTAAATTTAGGTGTATCTATACAATGGGAATACTCAGAAGACAGACAGGAAACTTTTTATGCCCAAGATTTTTATTCCAGTACAGGATTTGTAGTACAAGATTTTGAAGGTATAGTGTCATATGGAATAATCAAGATGAAAAAAAAGATGATATAATAGTACATTATTTTGCAAAATAAAAGGAAGTAGTTTTTAAAAATTATTTGTATGTGCATAAAACATTCTCTGGAAGTACAAATGAAATTAATAACATTATTAACCTTAGTATGGACTTAGAAAATTTTTTCCACTATATTCTTTTTATTTTTATTTGATTTTGAACTAGAGAAATATATTACCTATTCAGAAGTTAAATGAATATAGAATTAAATCCCTCACTAGTGTCCAGGATCTGCAGAACAATAAAAATAACAACAACAAACACAGGTTTTGGATCCTGGCACTGAACTGCATAAATTGGATGAGCCGACTTCTTCCATCTTCTAGAATGTCTAGTCTATTGCCTTCCTGAAACAGCTCACAAAACTGGAAATAGATGTTCTGTGATGAGGGTGGCACCTGCAGGACAAAGTGAGAATTTTTCTGTTTTTTCATTACCCTCTGACTGGCTGAGAAATTCAGCAGGATGTGGAGCTAGGAGGATGTATGCAGGAGTTTCCACTTAGAATGCTAAGTATGAAAGTTTTGCTGATAATAATAGATATATTGTTAACAAGACTATTTTTATATAAGATATAGAGGAAAGTCATGTGGAATAGAGGGGTAAATGTAGACCCCTCTGTTATAAATATTGGCTTTGTTACTCCCTAGCTATGTGGATTTCAGTAAAGTCACTTAACATTAATGAACTGTGGAACACAAATTTTATTTTACAAGTTATAAGGGTTGTTGCCTTGTAACTTTTTAAAAGAGAATTTAACCTTTTTTAAAATTTATTTGTTTGTATGTGGTGCTGAGGTTAGAACTCAGTGCCTCACACATGCTCAGCAAGCTCTCTACAACTGAGCTGCAACCCCAGCCCCCCTGTAACTTTTTAAAGGGGTGTCATAGCCAAAGAAATGCCACACTGGACCAATAGTTCCCCACGGTTGCTCAATCTCTGAGGGGATTCCAGGCCCCTACACCTACTCCTTCAGGAAATAAGATGTCAGGCCATACATCTCTAAATGTTCTCACCTCAATTGGGACCATGGAAGGTAAAAGATAAAAGAGAACATTCCAAGCCTGCTAAATTCATATGACCAAAGAGCTCACTTTGCCTCAGCATCAGGGGCCTTGGTCGGTGTTAACTGTTTGAGGTCACAGACCACTGTGTACTGCTTTCTTTTCCAAATGAAAGACTGTATCTTATTTGTCATTATCTCTCCCCAAGTATAATGTGAGTTATGATCTTCATTTAATCATGTTTGTTGGATTATGAGAAACCACATTAGGACCTGATCAAGAAGAATATTCATCTCCCAGAGTTTCTGGACTTTGATCAATAACTGTTTTATTTATGAGTTAGTGTTGTGCATCTTCCCTCCCTCTGGGTAGCGAAAGAATGCGTTTTTATTGTGCATAATTCAGCTGCATGATGTTGATGGGGGCATTTTCGGAGATATATGGATGGGTAGAAGGAAGGGTGCATTGTCCTGTGACTCCAGCCTAGACAAGGAAAGCTGTGCCCCCTCTGTCTGTCATGCCTCAAGGATATGCATACGATGTAGGCAAAGCCAGGAGAGCCAGGCCTCGTTGCTGGTCCTTACTGCTGATGTTGGAGCTGTGATGCCCAAGCCTGGTGCTGCCTGGGAGAGTGAGAGACGCAGAGGGAAAGCAGAACCAGGTGTGATGAGATCCTTTCAGTCCCTGGATCAAAGAATGTCTCCAGATGGACCTACCTGACTGTTTTCCGTGAATCATGTTTCTTTCCGTTTCTTAAAAAAAAAAAAAAAAAAAAAAAAAAAAAACTCCACTAGTGTTTTCTGCTGCTTATGATTGAGTTTTTATGAAAGGATGTTAAACCCCCTCATAAAAAAGCGAAACTACTTGGAATATCATTTTTGACTTATATTGGCAAAAGTCCAAACACTTGATAGCACATGATTGGATGAGTTGTGGGTTGGAGAGCATTTCATATATGTGGAGAAAGCATTAATTGCTGTGACTCCTGGTGAGGTGAGCTTGGATATTGTATTAAAATTACAAATGTATCTACCTTTGGTCCAGCAAGTCCACTTATATGAATTTATTATGCATTGTGCATATGTGGTGCAGTCCCCCGCTTACCCAGGGTTTCATTTCCTGTGGTTTCAGTTATCCAAGGTTTCAGTTACCAGTGCTCAACCTTAGTCCAAAAGAATTAAATGGGAAATTCCAGAAATAAACAATTTGTAAGCTTTAAAGTGCACACTGTTCTGAGGAGCATGATGAAATCTCCCTTCATCCTGTGTGGAGAGCGAATGATCCCTTAGTCCATTGTATCCACACCGTATATATTACCTGCCCTCCAGTCATTTAGCACTGTCTCAGTTATCAGATCATCTCCTCACATCTATCCATCAGCATCATCATGGCTCGATAATCCTCCTCTGACCTATCATCAGAAGATTGATAGTAGCCCAATGTCATGTCACTGTACCTATGTCATGAACCTCACTTCATCTCAGCACCTGAGTGTCAAATCGTATCATCACAAAAAAAGAGTAAATATAATTTTAAGGGAGAGAGATTATATTCATATAATTTTCATTAGAGAATTTTTATGGCTGTTCCATTTATTGCTATAATTGTTAACCTCTGTGTCTAATTTATAAATTAAGCTTAATGATGGGTATGTATATATAGTGAAAACATAGTCTATATAGTGTTCAGAACTATCTGCACTGTCAAGCATCCACGGCGGTGGAGTGAGGAGTGTTTTGAAACATATCCCACGGATAACAGAACTGCAGCACTTCCTCAGAGAAAGTCCAATATGGGCGGCTATTCTCTCTTTGTTTCCCCCACTCTGTTTCCATTCTTCATCCTTTACTGCCATACTTTTTGATTCAGAAGACTGGCCCCTATTGAGTGCATCACATGGGCTCCTCTGTGTTCTTGTCTTTTGATGTTAGATTTAGGGAGGGGGCACTAGCAGGAGGTTGAAAATGAGAGGAAGAAGGAGGATGAGGTAAGTAGTTCTTCTGCTGCTGACACCTGCTTTGACAAGAGTGACCTGTAAAAAACTGTGTTTCTCTGTCCAACACAGATAATGTCAGATGGCCTCTTCCATAACTATAGCCATCGCCAGATTCTGATGACACTAATTCTTCTCCATTGTCCCTGCAGATGAAATGCTGGTAACAGGTTTCTGCTGCAACTAATCCCTACATAATCCTCATTCTATTTTGGTTCCTATAATCCCTAAAAATGTATGGTATATAGTATGCATTAGTATATTTTATATGTCAACTTAAAATTTATTTTTACTTAAAAAATATTTGGCCCATAGATTGCCAAGATATTAGGTCAAATATTATTCTGAGGTGGTTTCTCTGAGCATGTTTGGATGAGATTATCATTTAAATTAGTAGATTAAGTAGAGAAAATTGCCCTCTACAATGTGGGCAAGCCCCATCTAATCAGTTGAAGGCAGGAATAGAAAAAGAGACTGACTTTCCTCTACACCAGAGAGACTTTTCCTGCCTGACAGCCTTCAAACTAGGACATCAGTTCTTTCTAGAATAGAGTTCTGAGAGTCAGCCTTTGGACTCAAACTGGGACATGGGATTTACAGATTTTGGATTTGCCTGTCTCCATAATCATGTGAGCCAATTCATTCCTATCTATATAATTATATATATATAAAATCTTCTGTTTGTTAGGAAAACCCGAACTTTTACTCCTCCCCTTTAAAATATTCCCTTCATCTCATTCTCTTTAGTTAAACATCTTGAATATAAGATTCATTTCTTGTGGGTGTTCTGACACAGTAATTGCCATCAAGGATGACCCAAGGAAACAGATCCTCAAATGAGATTCTGGGATTCTGTTGCCCATATATTTGATAAGCCCAAGTTATCCTTTACCAGGGGGAATTGGGACACTAGTAATCCATAGGATATAGCAATACCACGATTACTCAAGTCATCACTAATATGAGACGCAGTGCAAACAGATGACAAGGCACGATCAAATGACTGTGCCTCTTACTTGCGATGTCAACCAGTGATAATTACGATTTGTGGTCTGGCTGCTCTTAACTGCCTTAGAGAGCTTACAAGTGGTGGGGGGAGGGGTAGGGCTTAAAACTTTGAACTTCTCACTTGTAGAACAAGGAGAGAATTAAAAAAGACTAAGTGGTGTTCTTAAAAATTTCTTGTCTAGAGTGTAGACATAACTGACCATATGTGTTGCAGAGAAGCAAGCTTTCTGGGTATCTTATAAGGCATTAATGAATAGGAGTGGAATTCTGAGAGTTGGAATAGGAACACTTGGGCCGAGCATTTTGAACCCTGAAGTCCCCCTGATTCTTCCTTGACTAAGAAGCCCATCTCTTCCCCCTCTTCTCCAAGGAAGCTTTATTTGCCTATATAAATTTCCTTTATTGACTTAACCAAGGGCTACACCTCACGATGGGAGTCAATTCTCCCCCAACCTAGCCCCACCATCCCTCATGAACCTTCAGACCTACATGAGAGTTAAATACCAGAATAACTCAAAGGGAGAAGTGCAAGGTTGGCTCTGGGAGGAGATAAAGCATATTTTGGATAAGTCACCAGATATTGTCCTTTGTATTGGCAGGAGTCTAGGGAACATGCACAAGCATTGACCCTGAGGGTACTAGATGAAATGTGAGATTGTATTGAGCCAGATTTATTGGTACAGAGGCTCTCATAGAGGATTTCTTATTGAATGTGTTGGCTGGAGCACCTGAATATGGCTAATTGAAACCTGGGCAATAGTAGCCTAAGTTAATGAGGCTGTGACACCAGAATTTTTTTTTTTTTTTGAGCAAGCTGTAAAGGGCAGAGTTCAAAGACCTCAGAAAATGCAACTGTTGGAGTGAATCTATTTGCACACGAGTTGCATAGCCGCCTACCATCCTCAATCATAACTAGCAAGAAGAATCAGGTGATAGTTTGTTTTCCAAGGCATTAAGAAATGTCTATAAAAGCTCAATTTAAAAATTCAGATTTAGTAGGCATGTAATAATGATGGAATATGCTGCCATGGAATTGGGCCTGATTTCACTGGGAATAATAGGATTCTGGAATGGAAGATGCCAAGTGGCTTGCTTGGCTGTCAAAGATAAAATGGTAGTGATTATTTTAATGAGTCACAGAGACCCAGTGGTAATCAAGGTGTTTGACTCATAGGTCCATTAAATTGATATTATGCTAATTGTGGCTGGAAAACAGAAAGCCGAAACACCTTGACTGCCTTAGTAAAATACATGCATGCCAAACATGCAGGATCCTACTCCATTGATGAAGTTTCCAGGGGTCAGTGGTCTGAGCATCTATGTAAGAGACAAGTTACTATCACTGCAAAGAAATGGTGTCAATGCACAGTGAGCTTCTTTGGAGTGTAGAGCCAGGGAATTCTGCATTTCAGCTGCATTTCCCTAAGCCTCTTTACTAGGTAATCTACAAGACCACCAGTTTGTTTGAAGCCTCGAACAAGAAATGGTCAAGGCTGGTGGTATACTGGTAAATATTTAAGAAGCAGCTCTCTAGTAAAGCAAAAAGCCTGATTTGCTGTTTAATGGTGGAAATATTCCCATTGTGGCCAATTTCAAGCTACCATTGTGACCATCCAACTTACAAAATTCTGAGCATTGAATGGTTGGTTCTTATGAGTCAGTATGAGCTATGACCAGCATACCATGGGTCAATGCAAGATACCTTCTACTCTTCCTCTAGGGACTTATGATACAGCAGACACATTGGTACTTGACACCATTCTGTAGCGGATAGAAATTTTATACCAATGCTTTGAAATTCCCACCATCACAGGGCAGACCTAGTGATCTTCAGGAAAAAGCCTCTTTGGTCAATACCTAATGTCCATTTGAAAAGCACTTATGGCTTAAAACAAAAGGCTGATAGAAAATGAATTTCTCACCATAGGACTCTAAAATATTATGTGATACAAACTGTTCGCTCATAACCATTCCCTATTTTTTCTATGCCTTCTCTGAGCCCCAGCATATTAAACTCTAGAGAGGACATCTTTTGGGCTTCCAGTGGGATTGGCCAGTGCAAGGAGAGCAAAAGTAAGGGCAGAGAGGTTAGGTATTTAGCCTCACTTTCCCCTACTGCTTTTCTGCCTCGTCTGATTGCAGCAATGTTCTACTTCCCTTAGGTCACAGCTTGTGAAACAGGAGCCATCTTCCACAGTTCCAGCCCTTGCCAGCCTCAGTTATCACAATTTTCTCTCTGTTCACTTCAAGCTGAGGGATGAATTTCAGCTAGCTGCTGGCCATTCACCATCCTTTGTGAATTTCCTTCATCTTCCCATCTCTCTGTCAATAGTTGCTTTGTTATATTCTCTTCAGTTAAACTCTTTTGAATACATCATGTTTCCTGCAGGTCTCTGGTTGATGCAATGACTAATGTGTTGAGTGACTAATGGCAACTCTATTTGACAGAGGCAATAGGGGGAAGTGCTTAAGAGCACAGATTCGGTGCCAGAGCAGCTCTACCACTCACCAGCTTTGTGACCTTAGGCAAATTATTTACCTTCTTTTTGCCTCAGATTACTCATTTATAAAATGGAAATAAAAACTGACCCCTCAATGGGTGGTGGTAAGGATTACATGAGTTCATATAACCAAAGTACTTAGAAACAAGTACTCTGGTTTCTAAGAACATAGTTAAAAAAAAAAAAAAAAAAAAAAAAAAAAAAACAAACAAACTGATATGCTATAAGCAGAACTTTGTAATCTCCAGAATCTGGAATTCAGTGCTTTCTAGGAATACATTACATTGTATCATCTCAAAATAGGGAGATTATTTGTGTAAGTCTGATTTGATCACATGACCCCTAAAAGCAAAGAGCTTTCTCCTGATGGTAGCAAAAGAGAGTTCAGGGAGACTTCAAATGTAAAGAAGAGTTGACACCCACTATTCCCTTTCTGGTTGGAAGAGGGCAGGACTCATGTGAAAGGAATGGGACTGCCTGTGGGGTCAGAGAGTGACTCCTGATGGGCAGTCCCACAAGTCAAGGAATTGAATTATTCTTGTAGCCCAGTAAACTTGGAAAGGGGAGCCTACAGATAGGAAACCTGCAGGAAAATAATAGCTTGACTTGTCTTTTTCAGACTCTGAGCATAGAACTTGGTTGAATGCACCCAAACTTTTGATCTACAAAACTATGAGATAAGGGGGGTTGTTTAACTTGTTATGGCAGCAATAGAAAATTAATACAGACTGATATTTTTATTATCATTGATAAATAATAATAAACAGTAAAATTGGAATCAACCTAAATGCACATCAATTGGAAACTATCTCAATAAATCATGGTGTGTTTTATAATTAAATACTTTACAATAGTTGAGAAATAAAAAAAAGCTCTTTATATCTTTATATAGAAAATGCTAATATGTAATTTTATATGAAAAAATAAAACACAGACTAGTTTATATAATATGCTGTAGTTTGTGTAATAAAAGGGGGCAGTGATATGTATCAATATTTGTTTATATATGCATTAACACTCTCTGGAATGATACAAGAAGCTGATAATGGAGGCAAGCTGCTTTGAGAGGTCATGAATAAGTAATGGGAGGGATATTACTTACATGCCTTTTTATATTTTTTGATTTTATATAATGTATATATCCTCTATTCAAAAATTTAAAAATGATTTCTAGAAGGTAAAACACATAACATATATTCACAACATATATGTCAGAGCTACAGAGTCTAAACACGTGGCTGGATTTACCAATATGACTATCAGCCACATAAATTGGCTTCTTCTGTTTTCTAGAATGTCTGATCTCTTGTAGCCCTGTGAAATCAGACAGAAAGAAATATTGCATTGTTACAGTGGCATCTACAGGACAAATTGAGAATTTTTGCTTGTTGGTGTTATTTTTTTCTGAGAGGCACGTATTGGAGGTGGTGAATATTGAGTTCTCAGTGGATTAGCTAAATCAGAAAAGTTTAATGACTGGTGAAATATTGCAACCAAAATACATATTTACATAGGCCACACTGAGTAGGATGTGCAAAGCAACGAGATAAAGGAAGGCTTCAGAACCTCACACACTTGGAGTCATATTTTCTCTTTGCCACTATAGAAAAACAAACCATAACCTCTGGAATATTAATCTCTTCATGGGTAAACCTACAGAATCCTGTGCATTTTGCAGTGATGGTGTAATATGAGAGGGAGTATGTGTAGTGTGCTGAGTTTGGGGACTGGCACACAGCTGGTTCTCAGGAGCTGTTAGCCAGTGTGTTCTTGAACTTGAACCTCTCTTCAGTATCATTGCATTCACACGCCCACAGTCCTACAGACTCAACCTGCTTCCAGCCAACCCTTAAAAGATGCATTTTGAGCTTCCCTCAACTTTACACAGACAATCTCATCACATTATGCACAATTTAACTTTCTTTTAAGTCTCCATATCAAATTAGCATGGCCTCATCTTGTCACTCCTCATGGTACTCAGGATCTGGGGACAGTTTATGAAATTTTAGTTTGTACTTTTCATTTTTTTCCAGGGAAAATATCACGAATTATGTTTATACATTTTTTTAAACTCACTGACAATAACATGTTGTAATCCACATAATGACATGACATTTTCTCCCCTGGGATGGTTATTAAGCTTGAGCCTGACCTTTCTTCACCTTCAGAGTGTAAATGTCCTTCTGAATCTCTGCTGGCCTTTCTGTACACATGCACTGCTTCACATTTTTAAACTGATGTGCTCTTGTATGTGAGTAAGACTAAAGCAAAATAGATCTTGAGATAAAGAACCAAAAGAAATTCATTAGTAATCTTAATCCATGAATAAATTAAAAAAGATTTTCTAACTCAGTGAAGGGAATATTTCCCGGACAAAGTAAGCATGATTTTTAAAAATAATTAACTAGTTATTAGAAAATACAGAGGTATGTTGAAATCTAAAGCAGAAGGTGAGTTGGTTCTCTGTTTTCATGATGTTTAGACTAAAAAAGAGAAAAACTAGACAGTAAAAGGATGTGATGATTATGATTTTAAGCAGAGGAGGATTTAGACCATAATCGGGTGGAGGGGGGTAACCAGCAACAACAACAGAAAAAAGAACCCTCTGTTTCCAAGCAGATGGTGCTGCATATCATAAATATTGTGATGAAGATAATGACCCAGGGGGTTCTGGGCCCTCCAGTTCACACTCTAATGGGAGAGTTTTAACAATCTAAGTGACAGAAATCACGGAGATTAACCAATCACAATACTGAAAACTCTATGCTGTCGTAGATATGAGGTATGATCAATTATAAAATAATAAATACATAATATTACAAACCTAATGGTATCTGCAATGTCCATCATTACAAAATATGGCTAAAGAATTAAGGCCATCAAGTTAGAGACTCAGAGACCATGGGGCAATATATGTGTGTATCATGTTCCTTGATACTATTAAAGATGTTAAAAACAAAACAGGGCTGGCATTTAGACAACAGAAAGGTCACAGGCTGTCGACAGGCATTACTGAAATGGACATTCACAGGGTGGCAAATTAGATGGCTAACACGGAACAACAGCTTAAGAGCTAAGTCACAGAAGGACTGAAGAAGAACAAAACAATACTGATGACACAGGAAGAGAGAGCACGGGTGTAATGCACTTCCCACTTGCAAGGCAAATTGTTGTTCACACAAGTGTAATTAAGATGAGGACACTTACAAGAAGAGAATTGCAATTACAGGAGCAGCTGAAAGACGTAATGATGTCCCAGCTGAGATGAACATGGTCAGGACATTGCTGTCAGACTGCTAAAAAATATGGACATATAATGGACAGAAAAGTGGACGTGCGAGAAACTGACAAAAGAGGAGAGCACATCAAGAAATGTCTTAGAAAAACAAAGAATCAGAAAAACTCCCAGTGCTTCTAGACATGAAAAGAAATAAATCACACCCATTTTAAGAAGTAAACCCCATAAGACACACCAACAGATGACATAGGGATAAATGAACTTCATGCAACTCAAAACCTCTACCATTCCCACAAAGGGAGACAAGAAATGAACCACTGCAATAACAAAAAATCAAAAACAACAAAACAAAACCAGAGAAAAACTGAAATGATGTATACAAAATTGAGTGATCCAAATTAGATAACTTGGCATTCTTTTATCTTCTTAGGTCAGAATTTCCCCTTACATTATCTATTAAAATGTAATTGAATAAAAAGTTAGGATTACTATATACAGGTATATGATATCATATATCAGTAATTTTAGGAAAATGCCTGTATATGCATAAAGAAAATAGAAACATAAAATTTGAGATGTTATGATTCCTGGTGAAATGAGAACTAAGATCAGAAGTTGCTTTATCAGAATTTAAGAAGTGCCCTTAATAATTAGTAACATATCTAAAAATGGATTTTTATTCAAAATACATAAAAGAACTCTCTAAATTTTTAAAATATGTTTTAGTTGTCAAGGGATTGCTCATTTTATTTATATATCTGTGGTGCTGAGGATCAAACCTAGAGCCTCACACATGCCAGGCAAGTGCTCTACCACTTAGCCACAACTCCAGCCCCAAGAACTCTCTAAATTTAACAGTAAAAAACCAAACACCCAGTTAGACAAAGGATAAAATACTGGAACAGATACTGAGGAATATGGGGGAATATGGATGATTAATAATTGTAAGAAACAATGAAAGAAAATCATAAGATATTAAAACAAGATCAATTCAGCTGTATATTTTTCGTTTTATAATTTTTCTGTTCTTTTTAGTTATACATGACAGTAGAATATGTTTTGAGATAAATATAAGGAATATAACTTCCCATTCTTGTGGTTGTACATGATTTGGAGTTACACTAGTTGTGTATGCATATATGAGCATAGGAAAGTTATGTCTGATTCATTCTACCATCTTTCCTATTCTCATCCCTCTCTGTTCTCCCCCTCTCCCCCTGTCCAATCTGGTGAACTTCCACTCCCTCCCCATCCCCCACCCCCCACCTATTGTGAGTCAGGATCCACATATCAGAGAGAACATTCGACCGTTGTTTTGGGGGGATTGGTTTATTTCACCTGACAGGATTGCCTTCAGTCCATTTACTGGAAAATGCCATAATTTCATTCTTCTTTATGGATGAGTAATAGTCCATTATGTATATATACCACAATTTCTTTATCCATTTATCTGTTGAAGGAGACCTGGGTTGGTTCCATTAGTTGTACACTTTTCTAATGGAGAGACAAAACTGGAACCAGGGTCACTGGATCTCACATTGGGTTGTGAAGTGTCATATATATTCTGTTAAATGAAGTTTATTCTTGGAAGTGTTATAGAAATTATTTGGTGTTTTTAAAAATATTTTTTAGTTGTTATTAGACCTTTATTTTATTTATTTATATGCAGGGCTGAGATTCAAACCCAGTGCCTCACACATGCTGGGCAAGCACTTTGCCATTGAGCTATAACCCCAGTCCCCTTATTTGGTGTTTTGACATGGGAAAATTTATTATAACTTTACTTCATTTCTTTAATATGTATAGATGACCTATTTAAATTTTCTTTATCTTCTTGATTCAGTTTTGATAAGTTGCATTTCTCTAGAAATTTGCCTATTTAATCTATGTTTTTAAATTCATTGGGATAAAATTGCTGAGGTGGCAATAGTATTGGCAGCTCAGTGGTTCCTTTTTGGATAACTTTTTGAAATGATTATAGACTCACATTAAATTGTGCAAATAGTACAAAAAGATCTTGTGTATCCTTCACCTAATGCCTCCCAGTATTAACATTTTACATAGACAAGTACATGATTGAAAGAAACCAGGAAATTGATATGGTCCAGTACTATGAACTCTACTTGAATTCTGCCGGTTTTTATATGAACTCATTATTATTATTATTTTTGGTGGGTATATCATTCTATGAAATTTTATCATCTGCATTAGCTCATACAGTTGCACCACAATCAAGATATGGAGCAGTTCCACCACCACACATCTCCTCTGCCACCCTGCTACCTTCCTATAATCTCATCTTCTTTGCCAACCCATCTGCCTACCATGGCCACCATTGATCTGTTCTCCATCTCTGTAATTTTGTCATTTCAGAACTGCTATACAAATGAAATCATGATGTGTTCAATCATTTGTTACTGGCTTTTTCTGACTCATTGTGGTAAGTCATGGTGAACATCTATCTTCATGTGCATTTATTTGCAATCCACTTTCCCTCTTGAGTGTCTGTTCCAGTGTTTTATTCTTTTTCTAATTGGATGTTTGTTTGTTTGTTTGTTTTACTGTTAAATTTAGAGAGTTCTTTATATATTTTGAATACAAGTCTATTGTTAGATATGTGACTTACAAATAAGTTTTTCAATCTGTAGTTTATTTACTTTTTTTTAATTCCCTTAATGGGTTTTTTTAATTAGAGCAAAAGTTTTTAATTTTGATAAAGTCCTATTTGTGAATTTTTCTTTTAATTTTGTACTTTTTGCGTCATTACTAAAAAATCTTTGATTAGCTCTTGGTCATTAAAATGTTTTCTAAAATATTTTCCTCTAAAAGTATTACAGTTTTATATTTCGTATGTAGATCTGTGATCTATTTTGTGTTAATTTTTGTGTAATGTGCAAAGTTCAGATCAAAGTTTTTCTTGTAAAGATGTCCCATTTTTACAGCACTGTTAAAAATTTTATCTTTTATTTATTGAAAGTTCAGTGTCTCTACTTGTGTGGCTCTGTTTCTAGGTTCTCTGTTATGTTGAGTTGATCTTTGTTTCCTTTCCTCTATAAGACTATCTTATTCAATAAGATAGTCAATTTCTCCAGGTTTATTCTTTTTTCAAAAAGAATTTTATCATACTCTATTTTCCATTCAATATTATATAGTAAGCGAGACTATATCTACAAAAGATTGTGGGGCTTTTTAATATGAATTGCATTAAAACTATAAATAAATTAAGGAAGAATAAAGATTCTTACTATATTGAATAGTATAGTTTATGAACAGTCTCTCTCCAATTTATTGGTGATTCTTTGATACATTTAATCAGGACTTGGTAATTTGCAGCAAGTATTTATTTTTTTTTGCTGAACTTACACTGGGTTTTAATTGCTGGAGTTAATTGGTATCTAAGTTTGGGGTTCCAATGATCATTGCTAATCTATAGAAGAATAAATTTTAGTATTGACCTGTATCCTATGATCCTACTAAATTCATTTATTAGTTATAGGAATTTTTGTTTAGCTTATTTTGTGTTTTTATATACATGAGGAATCTGTAGACTGTGTCTGTTTTTGTAAATAAACTGTCATAAGAACATGTTCGTTTGTTTTTATTTTGTCTACGAGTGTTTTCATACTACAAAAGTAGAATTGACAAAGATCATGAAGCTGCAAATATTTACTTTTTGACCATTTACAGAAAACATTTCTGACATTTTTTATAGACAACTGTACACACAAATGGAGAACTTTTGTTTTTTCCTTTGATATCTGTGTGCTCTGGGTGTCCTTTCCTTGACTTATTGCACTTTCTAGAATTTCCAGCACTGTGTTTACCAAGAGTGGTGAGAGGGGATAACCTTTCCTTGATCCCAATTTCAGAAGAAAAGCATTCAGTTTTTTATCTTTAAGTCTGATTTTAGCTTTAGGTTTTGCTAGATGCTCTGTATGAGATTGAGGAAGTTCCCCCTGATTCCTAGTTTGTGGAATTTTATCATAAATCTGTCAAATATTTTCCGACCTTATTTTCTGTGCCAATTTTAGGTGTCTTTTCTCTCTGTTAATATTGACCTGTGCTGATTTCTAAATTTAAGCAGTCTAATATTTCTGGAATAAATTCCATTTAATTGTGATACATAATTCTTTGACCTGGATATAATTTGCAAATATTTTGTTGAATTTTTTTTGGTCTGCTGCTTTCATATTTTTTTGCTGAATTGTCTACTAACTTCATAAAAGGATTTGAGAGGTGTTTCTTCTTGTTTAATTTTCTGAAAAGATTGTATACAATGTTTGTTAATTTTTGTTTAAATGTTTGTGGGAATTTTCCAGTGAAACTATCTTTTTCATCTTTTTCTTTTCCTGAAGTTTTCAATTTCAACATCAATTGACATCAATTGATAGCTGTGAAAATTATTCAGACAATCTGATTCATCTTTGATAAGTTTTGTCAGCTTATGGTTTTTTAGCAACTGATTTATTTCATCTAAATGGTCAACTTTATGTGTGTGGTTGGTAATAGTGTCCTCTTAATAGTCTTGATATCTGCAGATTTTATAATGATATCCCTTCTTTCATGCCTGAAATTTTTCATTTGTGTCTTCTCTTTCTTCCTCAGTTTTGTTAGATGTTTATCAGTTCCATCGATTTTTTTCCAGCAATTAAATTTGGTTGGTTGATTGATTTTTCTCTATGATGTTTTCAATTCCATTGCTTTACATCCTATTATTTCTATTATTTTTCTCAGCCCCTCTTCTCTCCCCTCTTCTTCTGGGACTCTGATGGCATGTGTCAGATTTTATATTATTGTCTTACACTTTTCTAAGGTTCTATTCCTTTTCTTCAATTGTCTTTTTGTCCATTGTTTTGATTAGATAATTTTTATTGATCTGCATTCAAGTTTATTACATTTTCCCTCTGACATTTCCATTTTCCTATTAAACCCACCCAATTAAATTTTAATGTAGGTTATTGCCGTTTTCAGTTCTAAATTGTCATCTGATTATATCTTTTCATTTTTCCCCATTTATTTCAAGAGCATTTCTCCTTATGAAAGCATTTTCATGACAGCTGCTCTAAAATGCTTTTCAGATAATTTTAACAAACCACATCACCTTGATGTTGGCAAGTCGTGATTTCCCTGGTTTTTGTATTATGTATAATTTTCTATTCTTTTCTAGACAATTGTTGTATTATTTTATGAGACTCAGTTCCTATTTAGATCTTTTCTTAAGCAGGCATTCAAGCTACTCCTCTTCCAAATAGAGAGTGCATAAAGAATCTTAGAAAGGAAATACCTGCAGAAAGAGACATTGAAAATTCGTGTACAAAGGTATCACCAAAAGAATTTTGTCCAGGTAGCCCATTCCTTTACCAGTCCTTTGGATAGTAAGAACAGGATTTCCCTGAGCTTCTCTGACCCAGGCTTATTGGCATTTTCTGGCATTTCCAGTGGTCTTCTCCAATACAATACTTGATTGATAGAAGGGAAAGCAACTAACTACGATAAAGAGAGACCACACCAACTAACTACGATAAAGAGAGACCACACTCCACTGCCCTTCCTTATACCATAATGAGGGACCACACTTCCACTGCCCTTCCTCAAGTTGCAACATCACTAGTCAGTATACTTTTTTCCCCTCACATTTCAGATTCTTTTTTGTTTGTTTGTTTTATGTATTTTGTCCAGGCTGTTTAGCTGTAATTAGTAGAAGGAATATATTAAAACATGTTTACTTCATCTTGTTTAGAACCAGTAGCTCAAAGGTCACTTGGCACCTACCTCTACATCCCTTCTGAACATTTTGCAAAAATTAACTTATCATATTGAACCCTCCCTTTTTTTTTCTTCAGCTATCTAGTGGATTTCTACTTCTTTCCTTAACAGTAACTGCTATTTAGGAAGCTTGGTAGTCAGAAAGATTATGACTAAATACTGAAATACCAAGTTTAGCTACAGCAATTCCACTGGACACTCTTCTCCATGAGTTTCATTGCCAGATAACATACTGGCCATAATGGACAGAGGAAGATGTCCTCTGCTTCACTTTTACCTTCCAGTGCTTACATGACTCCCAGGTGCCACATAGAATCAAATTCACATCCATAAGTTTAATTCAAAGAAAGGTGGAGAATGTAGTTTGTAATTCTTCAATATTTTATTATAGGCCTGTAGAAGAAGACTGGGATTGTGATGGAAGAATAAATCTACAGAATGCACTACAAAACATGCCTGCAATACACAGTCAATATTCACAGACAAGTTTCTGTTCATCCTTAAAAATAGTGAAACAAACAAAAACAGCACCAATATGTTTCCTCCTTACAATTGTGCAACTATTACTTCCACAAATTAGCAGCACTCCCTCCTAAAGGGGAGGTCGAATGCAACAAGCATCACATTATCAATTTTTTTTTTTGGCACTGGGAGATTGAACTTGGGGGCACTCGACCACTGAGCCACATCCCCAGCCCTATTTTATATTTTATTTATTTATATTTTATTTAGAGACATGGTCTCACTGAGTTGCTTAGCACCTTGCTTTTGCTGAGGCTGGCTTTGAACTCACAATCCTCCTACCTTAGCCTACATTATCAATTTTTGAATGTTGTTTATTCTTTTTATTAATTAATATCACAATCCACTATCCAGAATAAGAAGCAAAATTATTTTTTTAATAAATATGTGATTTAGAGAAATGAAGAAATAAGATACGTGTGCAGCTGGTCAAGAGGTTGTATTTGTTATTTATCACTGTATTTCAGTATACCTACCTAACTCTCCTCTCCTTTGAAGTACACAGAATATTTTATTTTTTCTGCCCCTACCACCTTAAGATTAGGAAAAAATATCTGACAAATCTTGACCAGTGGCCTGTGCATAGAAGGAATGTGTGCATCTCCCAGCCCAATCACTTAATCACTGGAGCTAGAACTTCTAGCTTTCTTTTCCTTTACCACAAAAACCAAGGGGCCATCATGTTCCATCTCTAGCTTCACTAGAGACGGAGGAGCCTCTGGAACAATGTGAATCAAGTTCCCCACTGGGCAATGACATGAATTTGAAGTAAGAAATAAACTTTGTTGGGCTAAGTCACTGGAATTTCAAGTTTAAAAAAGTTTTTATTGATTTTTTTTTAACTGACATAAAATGTAAAAATAGTACATGTTAATGAGGTACCATACAATGTTCTATACATTACACATTGCATAATGTTTACATCAGGTTGAACATATTTATTTCCTGAAACATTTATCATATCTTATGTACAAAACTTCCAAAATTCTTTCTTATAGCTTTTTGAAAGATACAGTACAGTATTATGATCTATATCACCAAACTGCCAGGCATGGTGGCGCACGCCTATAATCCCAGCGGTTCTGGAGGCTATGATGGGAAGATGGCGAGTTCAAAGCCAGCCTCAGCAATAGTGAGGCACTAAACAACTCTGTCTCTAAATAAAATACTAAATAGGACTGGGGATGTGGCTCAGTGGTTGAGTGCCCTGAGTTCAGTCCCCAGTACCTACCCCCCCTTAAAAATACACACACACACACACACACATACATATCATCAAATTGTGCAATAGTACCACCAGAACTTCTTCTCCTAACTGTAACTTAGTCTCTATTCATCAACATTTCCCTATCTATCTCACCCCCCTCCTCTAACACCTCTGGGAACCACCATTCTATTTTCAACTTCTATGAGATCAACTTTTTGAGATGAAGTATGGGTGAGATCACGTAGTTGTTATTTTCTGTGCCTGACTTGTTTCACTTAACACAGTGGTCTCCGATCCAGTCATGCAAATGACAGGATTTCATTCTTTTTAATGGCTGAATAGTATTCCATTGTATATATGTACCACATTTTTCTATCCATTTATCAACTGGTGAATACTTTGATTGTTTTTGTTTCTTGGCTGTTGTGAATAGTGCTGCAATGAATGTAGTAGTAAAGCTGTCTCTTCAGCAGACTGATTACATTTGCATGTATGCCTGGTAGTGGAAATGCTTGATCATATGGAAGTTCTATTTTTAGTTTTTTGAGGAACCTCCAAACCAGCTGTATTAATCTACATTCCACAAATAGTGTGTAAGGTGTCTCTTTTATCCACATCCTCACCAGCCCTTATTAGCCATTTGTTTGTCTTCCTTTGAGAAATGTCATTTAGATCTATAGCCCAGTTAAAAAAAAAAGTTTTAAGTTGTTGATGAACCTTTATTTTTTTTTAATGTGATGCTGAGACTCAAACCCAGTGTCTCACACATGCGAGGCAAGCACTCTACTACGGAGCCACAATCCCAGCCCTGTTGCCCACTATTTAATCATGTGATATGTTTGTTTTTGCTATTGAGTTTTTAGAGTTTCTTAATGTATTCTGAGTGTCAATCCCTTGTCAAATATACACATTGGAAATATTTTCTTCCATTCTATAGCCTGTCTCTATACTTTGTCAACTGTTTCCTTTGCTGTGCAGAAGTTTTTTAGTTTGGTGGAATCCCATTTTGTGTGTGTGTGTGTGTGTGTGTGTGTGTGTGTGCTGGAGATTGAACCCAGAGGCACTGAATGATTGAGACACATTCCAGTCTTTTTTGTTTTTCATTTTGAAACAGGGTCTCACTACATTGCTGAGTCTGGCCTTGAACTTGTAATCCTCTGGCCTCAGCTTCCTGAGCTGCTGGGACTACAGGCATGTACCACCACACCTGGTGCATGTCTACTTTTCGTTTGTTTCTTGTGCTTTTGGAATCTTGTCCACATATATTCCTTGCCCATTCCAATGTCCTGAAGCATTTCCCTTATGTTTTCTTTTTTATATTTATTTTTTAGTTTTATGTGCACACAATATCTTTATTTTATTTTTATGTGGTGCTGATGATCGAACCCATTGCCTCATGCATGCCAGGCAAGCGCACTACCACTTGAGCCACATCCCAAGCCCCTTCCCCTATGTTTTCTTCCAGTAGTTTCAAGTCTTACATTTAAGTCTTTAGTCCACTTTTGTAGATGATGAGATAAGAAGTTCAGCTTCATTCTTCTATGTGCACATATCCAAGTTTCCCAATACCATTTCCGTTCTCCTCCCCCTGTACCTTTGTTGAAAATGAGTTGGCTGTAGAAGTATGGGTTTACTTCTAGGCTCTCTTTTCTGTTCCACTGGCTGATGTGTCTCTGTTCATGACAACACCAGGCTGCTTGATTACTGCAGCTCTCTAGTTTGTTTCAAAGTCACCTAATGTGACCCCTCGTTTTTTGCTCAGTGGGTGTAATTTAACTTTGATGATTCTTCATTGATTTCCAGTCTGGGTGATCAATCTGTTCCTGAAAGTGGGGTGTTAAAGTCCCCAACTATTACTTTATTAGAGTCCATGTCACCCTTAGGTCTGTTAATGCTTTATATATTGGGTTTTTATACTTGGGAACATAAGTGTTTAAAATTGTTATTTCTTTCTGCTGGATTGACTCCTTTATCATTATAGAATGACCTTTCTCGTCTCTTTTTACTGCTTTTTATTTAGAGTCTATTTTATCTGGTATTCATATGGCTATTCCTGCTTCTTTTGGATTCTATTACATAGAATACCTTCTTCCAACTCTCCACTTTCAGTCTGCTTAGAGGTGAAGTGAGTTTCTTGTAAGCAGTATGTAGTTGAATCTTGTTTTGTTTTATCCGTTCAGCTGCTCTGTCTTTTATTTATTTATTTATTTTTAATTTTTATTTGTTTTAATTAGTTATACATGACAGTAGAATGCATTTATGCACTTTGATATATCATACATAGATGGGATGTTATTTCTTATTTTTCTGAGTGTACATGTTGCAGAGTCATATTGGTCATGCAGTCACATATATACATACAGTAATAATGTCTGTTTCATTCTATTGTCTTGCCTATCCCCACATCCACCCCTCCCCTCCCATCACTCCCCACTACCTAATCTAAGGTAACACTACTCCTACCTAGTGTCCCCCACCTTATTGTGTATGAGCATCCACATGTTATTGAAAACATTTGGCCTTTGGTTTTGTAGGATTGGCTTATTTCACTTAGCATGATATTCTCTGACTCCAACCATTTACTGGCAAATGCCATAATTTCACTTTTATTTAAAATTGACTAATATTCCATTGAGTATACCACATTTTCTTTATCCATTCATCTATTGAGGGACATCTAGGTTGGTTCCATAATCTAGCTATTGTGAATTGAACTACTATAAACATTGATATGGCTGCGTCACCATAATATGCTGATTTTTAAATCCTTAGGTATAAACCAAGGAGTGAGATAGCTGGGTCAAATGGTGGTTCCATTTCCAATTTTCTGAGGAATCTCCATACTGCTTTCCATAGTGGTTGCACCAATTTGCAGTCCCACCAGCAATGTATGAGTGTATCTTTCCCCCCACATCCTCACCAATATTTATTGTTGCCTATATTCTTGATGATTGCCATTCTGACAGGAGTGAGAAGAAATCTTAGAGTAGTTTTGATTTGCATTTCTCATATTGCTAGAGATGGTGAACACTTTTTTATATATTTGTTGACCAATTCTATTTCTTCTTCTGAAAAGTATCTGTTCACTTCCTTAGCCCAATAATTGATTGGGTTATTTGTGTTTTTGGTGTTAAGTTTTTTGAGTTCTTTATATCCTAGAGATTAATGCTTTTTTGTAAGTGCATGTGGTAAAGATTTTCTCCCAAGATGTAGGCTCTTTCCTCATGTTATTGTTTCCTTTGCTGAAAAGAAGCTTTTTAATTTGAATCCATCCCATTTACTAATTCTTGGTTTTACTTTTTGTGCTTCAGGAATTTTGTTAAGAAAGTCAGATCCTAAGCCCATGTGGTGAAGATTTGGGCCAATTTTTTCTTCTATTAGCCACAGGGTCTCTGTTCTAGTGCCTAAGTGTTTTATCCACTTCGAGTTGATTGTTGTGCAGAGTGAGAGATAGAGGTTTAATTTAATTTTGCTACATATAGGTTTCCAGTTTTGCCAGCACCATTTGTTGAATAGGCTATCTTTTCTCCAGTGAATGTTTTTGGCACTCTTGTCTAGTATAAGATAACCATATTTATGTGTGTTTGTCTCTGTGTCCTCTATTCTGTACCATTGGTCTACAAGTCTATTTTGGTATCAATACCATGCCATTTTTTGTTTCTCTAGCTCTGTAGTATAGTTTAAGGTATGGTATTGTGATGCCTCCTGCTTCACTTTTCTTGCTAAGGATTGCTTTAGCTGTTCTTGGTCTCTAATTTATCCAAATAAATTTCATGATTGCTTTTTCTATTTCTATGAAGAATTTCATTGGGATTTTAATAGGAATTGCATTAAATCTATATAAAACTTTTGGTAGTATGGCCATTTTGACAATGTTAATTCTGTCTATCCAGGAACATGGGAGATCCTTCCATCTTCTGAGGTTTTCTTCAATTTTTTTCTTTAGTGTTCTGTAGTTTTCATTGGAGAGGTCTTTCATCTCTTTTGTTAGATTGATTCCCAGGTTTTTTTTTTTTTTAGGCTATTGTGAATGGAGTAGTTTTCCTAATTTCTCTTTCAGTGGATTCATCACTAACGTATAGCAATGCATTTGATTTATGGGTGTTGATTTTATATCTTGCTGCTTAGCTGAATTCATTTATTAGTTCTAGAAGTTTTCTGGTGGAATGTTTTGGATCTTCTAGACATAGAATCATGTTATAGCAAATAGTGATAATCTGAGTTCTTCTTTACCTATTTGTATCCCTTTAATTTCTTTCTTTTGTCTAATTGCTCTGGCTAGAGTTTCGAGGATGATGTTGAATAGAAGTGGTGAAAGAGGACATCCTTATCTTGTTCCAGTTTTTAGCATGAATGCTTTCAATTTTTCTCCATTTAGAATGATGCTGGCCTTGGGTTTAGCATATATAGCTTTTATAATGTTCAGGTATATTTTATTATCCCTAGTTTTTCTAGTGTTTTGAACATGAAAGTGTGCTGTATTTTATCAAATGCTTTTTCTGCATCTGTTGAGATGATCATATGATTCTTGTTTTTAAGTCTACTAATATGATGAATTACATTTATTGATTTCCATATGTTGAACAACCCTCTACCCCTGGGATGAATCCCATTTGATCATGGTGCACCATCTTCTTAATATGTTTTAGTATGTGATTTGCCAGCATTTTATTGAGAATTTTTACATCTATGTTCATCAGGGATATTAGTCTGAAGTTTTCTTTCCTTGATGTGTCTTTGGTTTTGGTATCAAGGTGATATTGGCCTCATAGAATGAGTTTGGAAGGGTTCCCTCCTTTTCTATTTCATGGAATTCTTTGAGGAATATTGGTTAATTCTTCTTTAAAAGTCTTGTAGAACTTGGCTGAGAATCCATCTGGTCCTGGGCTTTCCTTGGTTGGTAGGCTTTTGATGGCGTTTTCTATTTCATTACTTGAAATTGATCTGTTTAGTCATGTATGACCTCCTTGTTCAGTTTGGGTAGGTCATATATTTCTAGATATTTGTCGATGTCTTCAATATTTTCTATTTTATTAGAGTATAAATTTTCAAAATAGTTTCTAATTATCTTCTGTATTTCAGACATGTCCATTGTGGCATTTCCTTCTTCATCTTATATTTTAGTAATTTGAGTTTTCTCTCTTTTTCTCTTCACTAGCATGGCTAGGGGTTTATCTATTTTATTTATTTTTCAAAGAACCAACTATTTGTTTTATCAAATTTTTTCAATTATTTCTTTTGTTTTGATTTTATTGACTTCAGCTCTGGTTTTAATTATTTCCTGTCTTCTACTGCCTTTGGTATTGATCTATTCTTCTTTTTCTAGGGCTTTGAGATGTAGTATTAGGTCATTTATTTGTTGACTTTTTATTGTTTTAATGAATTCACTCAATGCAATAAGCCTTCCTCTTAATACTTCCTTCATAGTGTCCCAGAGATTTTGATATGTTGTATCAGTGTTCTCATTTACCTCTAAGATTTTTTATTTCATCCCTGATTTCTTCTACTGTCCATTCATCATTCATTTGTGTATTATTTAGTCTACATTTATTTGGTAGCTTCTATTTTTTTTAATTTTATTATTTATTTCTTATTGTATTCCACTGTGGTCTGATAGAATACAGGGTATTATCTCTGTTTTTATTTCTTTTTTTGTATTTACCAAGAGTTGCTTTGTGGCATAAGATATGGTCTATTTTAGAGAAGGAGCCATGTGCTGCTGAGAAGAAAGTATATTTGCTCCTTGATAGATGAAATATGCTATATATGTCTGTTAAATCTAAATTATTGATTGTATTATTTAGTTCTATAGTTTCCTTATTTAGTTTTGTTTGGATGATCTGTCCAGTAGTGAAAGAGGTGTGTTAAAGTCACCCAGTATTATTGTATTGTGGTCTTTTTGACTCTTGAAATTGACAAGGGTTTGTTTGATGTACATAGATGCTCCATTGTTTGGGGCATAAATATTTATAGTTGTTATGTCCTACTTATATAGACTTCCCTTGAGAAGTATGAAATGTCCTTCTTTGTCTCTTCTGATTAACTTTGGTTTGAAAGTCTACTTTATCTGAAATGAGAATGGAAACCCCTGCTTGTTTACACAATCCATATGAGTTATAAGTTTTTTCCATCCTTTCACCTTCAGACTTTGGATGTCTTTGCCCATGAGGTGAATCTCTTGAACACAACATATTGTTGGTTGGTAGGCTTTTGATGGCGTTTTCTATTTCATTACTTGCTTTTTAATCCAATCTGCCAGTCTATGTCTTTTGATTGATGAGTTTAGGCCATTACAATTCAAGGTTATTATTGAGATATGATTTGTATTCTCTGTCATTTTGATTTATTCCTCATTTTTTATTTGTCTTAGTTTCTCATTTGGTTGAATGTCCCTTTAGTGTAGATCCTCCTTTGCTTATTTTCACTTTTTTTTTTTCATTTTATCCTCATGGAATATTTTGGTGAGAATGCTCTATAGTGTAGGCTTTCTATTTGTAGATTGTTTTAATTTTTGTTTATCATGGAATGTTTAATTTCATCTTCAAATCTGAAAAAATTTTGCTGGATATAAAATTCTTGGTTGGCATTTGTTTTCTTTCAGAGCCTAAAATATATTATTCTAGGACCTCCTAGCTTTGAGGGTCTGGGTTGAGAAATCAGTTAAGATACAAATTGATTTCCCCCATATGTAATTTGATTTTTTTTCTCTCACAGCCTTTAAGAGTTTATCTTTATTCTCTGGGTTAGTCATTCTCATTATAATGTGTCTTGGTGAGGGTCTGCCGTAATTTTGTACATTTAGGGTCCTATAAGCCTCTTGTATTTTATTTTCCATTTCATTCTTTAGGTTTGGGGAATTTTCTGCTATTATATCATTGAAAAGATTGTGCATTCCTTTGGTTTGTATCTCTGCTCCTTCATCTATTCTGATAACTCTTAAATTTGGTCTTTTCATGTTATCCCATAATTCTTGGATGTTCTGTTCATGGTTTCTTACCATCTTCTCCACATGTTCAACTCTACTTTCAAGATTAAATATTTTGTCTTCATTGTCTGAAATTCTGTCTTCCCAGTGGTCTAGTCTGTTGGTGATGCTTTCTATTGAATTTATAATTTGGTTTACTGATTCCTTCATTTCAAGAATTTCTGCTTGGATATTTTTCCACGATCTCTAACTCTTTATTGATATGGTCTTTCATTTTCTGTGTTTTTTCTTTGATTTTGCTCCTTATATTATCCTTTACTTCACATATCAATTTAACTATATACAATCTGAACTCCTTCTTGGACATTTCTTCTACTGTGTTATCAGTGGCATCTATTGTAGAAGCATCTTGGTTTGTTTGGGGCGCTTTATTCTCTTGTTTTTTCGTGTTGTTAGTGTGTTTTCCCATCTAAAAATATGGATCTAAGGTAGGATAAATTCTGCCCTGTAGACCTATAGTGTCCGTGAAGGTTTCTAGCACTTTGCCTTTACTGGTGAGACCAACGTCAACAGCACCCAGTGCATACAATATATAGTCTTAAACCTAATAGCTCCCTCTAAGGTGTCTATTGCTTTCTCACATTAAACCAAAATGATGAGTTCAATAACTATCTATAGTACAAATAGAATATTTGTTAAAATGATTTACAATTTCAAATGATGGATGAGAGAACAAACATAGTGTAGTATGCAATATTCACGAGGGAGAAAGAGAGAAGCTAGAAGTAAAAATTCACAGGAAGAGTAGAAGAGGAGCCGACAGAGACTGGCTGTTTGTTGGAGAAAAGTTGGAAAGAAAATAGATGAGAGAGAGGAAGGATATGAAAAAAGAGAATTAAAGACAAAAGAATACAACAATAACGCAAAATACCATTCGTATATCATTATCCTTCACACACTGATGCATAAAAAAACCTCCTGTTCCAAATATGGTAGACAAATTGGTGAATCAAAAAATAAAATAAATAAAATAAATCTTACTGGAAAGTCAAACTGTCTCTGCCAGTGTTCAACAGTTTCTCAGCCCTGTCTCTAACATCTTGGGATCACCAAACCCAGTTCAGCCCTCACAAACCCAGTCTCTATCCCACCAATATGGGGTTTAGATACCTCAGGCTCGGCCACGCTGCAGTTCCAAGATCTCAATGCTGCTCCTACTTGCAGAGAGACCACCAGGGATACACTCATGCAAAGGAGCAACCCCAAGATGCAGCAGCAAGAAAAGGGCCACCAGCACTCTCAGCAGGAAGACCCCTGGCTCCTCCAAACCTGCAGGCACCCCCACACTGGACCTGCAGATCCCAGCTGTAGTCCCCAGACAGAGGCTCTTGTGGTTGTAAACTTGCTGACACCTAGGCCCCAAGCCTTGACTGGTGTCCCAAAATGGGTGCAGCCACATACAACCAAACCTGGAGTCACTCCTGAGGCAGTCCTCTGGGCTGTGATAGCAGCAGTAGTGATAGTAGTTGTTGGCAGCAGGCCAGGTCAGGAATAGCAGCAGCTGCAACTGCAGCTGTGGGAGCAATGTCACCAGGCGAATTCCAGTTGCATCTGGGACAGTGTTTATTTTTCCTGTGGCAGCAGCACCCAGAAAGAAGACCTCCAGGTGATCTCAGGCTGGCAGCAGCAGAATCAGAGGCAGCAGCAATGGCCATAGGGGTGCCGGTGGCCTGCTCTGTCTTTTAATTGGAGAATTTAATCATTTTAAAATTAAGGTAACTACTAACAGGTAAGGTCTTACTATAGACATGATATACTTTATTTTCTAGATTTTTTCTTCTTTTTTTCCCCCTCTCTTACAGCCTTCCTTTTTAGTTAATTACCCTAATAGTGTGTTTTGATCCCTTGTTTATTATTTTGGTTTGTCTATTATAAATTTTTGCTTTATGGATACCATGGGACTCACCAAAAAATATTTTGGTTAAAAGAAGCTACTTTGAAATGATAGCTTAACTTGACCGCAAGGATAAGAATAAAAACAAAGAATAAGATACAAGAGGAAGTGAGGGGAAGGGGAAAAATAATATAAGGGGGACAAACGAATGTCAGTAGAGGGAGCAGAGAGAGAAGAGGGGAGGGGAGGGGAGGGGAGGGGAGGGGGGATAGTAGAGGATAGGAAAGGCAGCAGAATACAACAGACACTAGTATGGCAATATGTAAATCAATGGATGTGTAACTGATGTGATTCTGCAATCTGTATATGGGGTAAAAATGGGAGCTCATAACCCACTCGAATCAAATTGTGAAATATGATATATCAAGAACTATGTAATGTTTTGAACAGCCAACAATAAAAAATTAAAATAAAAAAAAAGAAGAGAAAATATGTGAATAAGAAAACTCTCCAGTTGCATTCCATTCTTCCCCGCATTTTGAATTTTTGAAATCCCATTTTATCTCTTTCTTTCTATATTGCCTATTGCTTGGCATATTAACATAGATATTATTATTTTAATTATTTTTTAGTATTCATGCTTAAGGATATGAGTAGTTTATGCACCACCCATAAAATATTAGAGCATACAGAATTTGTATAATTACTCTTACCAATGAGTTTTATTCTTTTCTATGTTTTCTTCTTATTTATTAACATCTCTTTCTTTCAGTTTGGAAAACTTCCTTTCACATCTCTTATAGAACAGGTCTGGTAGAGACACATTCTCTTAGCTTTTGTTTGGGAAAGTCTTTATCCCTTCTTCATTTCTAAAGGATATTTTTTTTCTGGGTATAATATTTTTGGTTGAAAGATTTTTTTTCAGTCCTATTAAAATCTCATGTTATTCTCTTCTGGCTTATAAAATTGCTGCTGAGAAGTCATCTATTTGTTTCTTTTCTCTTGAGCCTTAAGAATCTTCTCTTTATCTTTCACCAATAAAGTTTGATTGTTAAGATGTCTTGGGGTAGACTTGTTTGAACTAAATTTGGATAGTGACCTTGGGACCTTCCTGTATCTAGATTTTGTATTTTTCTCTAGGTTTGGGAACTTTTCTGTTATTATTTCTTGGAATATACCTTCTACCCCAATGACATTCTCAAGTCCTTCTTGAACCCCAGGAACCCTAATATTTGCTGTCATTTCCACCATTTCATCACTGGCTGTTGCCCACGTTCACATTTGCCCGGAGTCTGCTGTTGGTGTGCTGTCACTATTTGAGTACTAGAGGGCAATCAAAACCCAGGTTTATCCCAAAACACACTTTTTTGTGTTGTCAAGGAAGAAACAGGAGAGTATCTAGAAGGAATAATCGCCACATGCCTCACCCTAGACCAGGGTAGGCCTGGGTGCCTCATCTATAGTTATTAGCCTATGGTCAGACACTATAGGATTCTTCCCAACTCTGGGAAAATTCACCATGAATGGACCAGTCTCTGGCTCCTATGTCAGATTTGTTGTCACTAATACTCGCAAGCTGGGTCATAACCTGTGCCCATAGCCCACCAAGACCAGTGTAACACTGGATTAGGACCAAGGGCAACATTGCTATGGGCTGCCTATGGCTCAAGTGAACCTGCGGCCCAAGACCATTGCAACCAGTAACAAGTGATGCTAACTGTGATAAAACAGTGATAAAATGGGCTTGCAAGTCTTCCTCTGGCATTGAGGTTGTTCCAGAGGCTCCCTCTGATTTTCTTAGTTCCTGTAAAGGTAGTTTAGTGTGTGAATAACAGTTCAACTTGGTGTGTCTATGAGGAGAGATCACCAGAGGATCTTCTTTAGCTGCCATCTTATTCTGCCTCCTCAAGGTTAGTTTTTCAAGTGAAGTATAACTGGTTCTGCCTTGACTATTAAAACTACTGGTTTCAGGTTTCCATTGACTTCAGCCAGTATCTAAGCTAGTCAAGGTTATTTACATGGAAATGTGACCCAAATTTTAATTCTAAATGTGCCTGTTTGGTGAACTCTATCTGAATTTTATTTGGACAATCTTTCATTAACTTTTATCATTGATCATGGTAGTTCTGGTGAGTATTTTAGAGTATACATTCAGTTTCACTATTTTTTTTTTCATGTTCCATTCCTTAGTAGCAACTTTATTTCTATTTGATAACAAGTATCACTCCTTCCAGTCAATACAGTAATTTCCTTTATGGCACAATTACACAGAGCCCAGCATGGCCTCAAATGGCATTTTCATATTTCAGTTTAAGATATTTGTTGTTTTTTTTCCTTTATAAAAATATTCCTTGATTTGACCTATGAAACAATAAAGCTATAGGTCACACAACTTTCAGATTGAACATTAAATGAAACAGGGAGAGTTGACACTACAGTTTTTATTCTTGGAGACTTGTATTCTGACTTTGGGAGAAATACTATCACATATTGTTCATTTATTCAAAGAATATGTGATACCTATCGAGAAAACAACCTGTTCATGTAAAATTGTCCAGTAGCTGGGTCATTCTGCTATTTCATAAGGCCTGAAGTTTCTGAGAGATAGGTGTTTAACAACATTAAAAAAAAAGGTGTTTGGGTTGTGAAATGAACTCTCAGGCAAGAGACAATGTTATTATATTATGATATAAATATACAGGTACCAAATGTCTGAGTTTTCCCTGATCAGTGCCATTGGTGTCTACTGTCCCAGAGCAATTATTAATAACACTCCTCCCTCTTTGAGAATAACTGAGTTTGAACAATCAACAGTAGGACAGTGGAACAATAGACAAAAGTAAAAGTGACTATATTAGAAGGCTTATTCTTTTGCTTTTAACCCACCAGTGTTTTTGTATTTAAAGTGATTTCCATGCAGGTAGCATAGAGTTGGATAACACTTTTCTATCCAATCTGATTGATGACTTTTGTGTGTTTCGATTAGAAGAAAACATTTTAAGTGATTTCTTGCAAAGTTAACTATATACTTATCACACAACCAAATAATTCTTCTCTTTACTCCAAACCAAACTATTCATAAAGATTGAAAACAGCTTTATTTGTAACAACCAAGAATTGGAAACAATCCAGATATCCTTCTGTGTTGTAAATGGGGAAATAAATCCCCAAATGACCACAGAAATTACAGGTAGAGAGGCACATAAGGTTAAATGGTTTATTATGGGTCCTAGAGATAGGAGGCATGGCAAACCACATGGGACCTCATGGGAGGAGCTGCCATTTGGGACTCAGTCAACCAGGTGGGGAGCAGAGAGAGACAGAGGGCAAGTACTCTTATTAATGGTCAGGGTTGGGTGAAAGCAAAAGGCTGACAAGATTTCATGGTTGTATCTGAACATCACCAGGTCATAATCAGAGGAGGGCAAGAAGGTAAACTTGTGGTGGGGACCAGCCTTGTCATTGCTGAAGTACCTGGTCCCTGGGATGGAACGGTCACATTCAATATATTGGGATACTAAGGCAAGGGGAAAATATAAAATTTTAAAGAGGTGTAACACACTTCAGTTTCTGGCTGGATAATTAAATCACTTGCATCTATACAATGGGATATTACTCAGTGATTCAAAGGAATGAATTTCACAGCTTAAGTAGATCTCAAAGACAGTATGCTAAGTGACAGAGCTTGATTCAGAAGACTACTGTACTGTATGATTCCCTTCGTCTGGCAGTCTTGAAAAGGCACAACTCTAGGGACAGAGAAATCAGTAGTTGCAGAGGCTGGGGTGGGAAGAAGGTTCAACTGCTAAGGGGCAAAAACTAAATTTGAGAGTAATAGAACTATTGTTCTGCCTCTTGATCAAAATGCTAGTTACCCATGTTGAGGCAGTTGTCAAACTCATAGAACTATAAACTAAAATGAGTGAAATATACTGAGTAGAAATTAAGCCTCAATAAACCTGACTTCTTAAAAAATGTGCACGGAGAAAATTCCCATGGAGGTGTTCCATCCCAACCCACCCAGCAGCAAGTTAGAGAATACAGTCTTCTCTACAGTTCCCACATGCAGAAAGTGGCTTTGATTTTTTTTTTTTTTAAATTTAGATTCACCTCCCTGATTGAGGGCTTACCCTCCTGCAGTCCCAACTTTGTGTGATGGTATTTAATCTGACTTCCCATCTTGTGGGAACTCTGAGGCCTGCTTCCTATTTTGATGTCCCTGGAGGCCACCAGATGGTTGGAAAGCATGAGGTCGCTTTAATTCTGCAGATGCCCTTTGAGTAGTAGATAATCTCTGAAATTCTTCACCTTCTTGATTAGCCTGTTGACCAAATTTTATCTTCTGAAAATATTTGATACTTTTCTGCCTAAACTGAAAAGTTTCCTGCAAATTCAGAAAAATTAGCTTTCCTGAACTTAAGAATTAATTATTTTGTTTAGGATTTTTAGATTTTTTTTTTCTACAGAGTGACCTACTTTTATTTATTTTTTAACCATTGTGTCATGACTGATAGATAGAATGAATTTAGTGTCTTTCCCTGTGACTGAAAGAGGGAGAGATTAAAAGCCAAGAAATAGGAATGTTATTCTGGGCTGTGCTCTTTATTAGTGATGTGGCCCCACAAAATTCATTTTCCTTTCAGAGTCTCATTTCCCAAGTAGGAAACGAAGGAAATAGACTAAATGATGTCTCAGTCCTCTTCACTGTCACTTGTACTATTTTGATATTGTAGCATAATAGAACAATCACTGATCTGGGAATCTGGAGTCTTGATTTGGTTCTGAAACTTTCTAACTTTCTGCTTTTAGAAATGCCATTTTATTTTCTTTCATTTTTTCCCCCTCCGTATTGTTCTTTGTGTGGTACAGTTGTGCATCATGGTTGGGTTTGTTGTTATATATTCACACATGCACACAATCTAACAATATAATTTGGCCAAATTCATTCCCCAATATTTTCCCTTTTCCTCTTCTTCTCCCTTTCCCTGGTCCCTTTCCTCTACTGAGCTGCCTTTGATTTTCATGAGACACCCCCTACCTTTTCCTTCTCTAGCTTACATATATACGAGAAAATATGTGATCATTGACCTTCTGAGTTCGTGACACTTTATTTCTGATTTTTCATTTCTTTTTCCTGCTTCTCTCTCTCTCTCTCTCTCTCTCTCTCTCTCTCTCTCTCTCTCTCTCTCTCCACACACACACACACACACACACACTCCTGTGCATACAGATTATATCTATTTCACTTGTCAAAATTAAATGTGACTTTATGTATAAAATTGTTTGGCATATGTCTAAATTAACAATAAATTCCTTTAGTGTTCCAAAATTCTATGCTATCACCTAAAGTCAGCTGTTAAGGAAAAGGAAAGGAAGGAAGAAAGAAAAAGAAAAGCTTTTGCTGCAGTTCTCACATGAGCTCTCTAGAGGTCTCCATTACCAAACAAATGAGCACAAGTTTTAGAGCTATTGTGGAATTCAGAAACTAATCTCTCTCTTGTCAAATTCAGTATTTTCCAACGAGATTTCTGCACTTTTGAGGCTACACCAGATGATTTTCCGGTAACATTTGTTCTTTCATCTTTCAGATTAGGAAGGGCCTTCCTCCAGTACTCATTAGCAACTTTAGATTGGTGATAGATACATCACTATCTACAACTCCATTATGGATGTGTGTGTGTGTGTGTGTGTGTGTGTGTGTTTTAACATGGTGAATTCAGTTGTTTCTCTCCAACTCCTTCTATTTAAAAAACCATTAACCAGTCCCAGATACTACCCTGTTCTTTTCCAAATTCAGGTTATCTGTCAAAATAAACAAGCAAAAAAATTGAAAAGGGAAAATTTGAGCGGAAGAAAGTAAAACCTCCTAAGGCAATGTTTTTCATAACTACTGTTCTCCTCAGTAAGAGGCATGTCTCCGGCTGTGGCCCAGCATACACACATTTAACTAATACACATGTTTCACAAAGCAGTAGTTATCCTTACAAAGGAACCACACTTTCCTATTCTATTCTGCTCTATCCTATTGTATCCTTTCTAATGGTGTTTTTTTGTTGTTGTTGTTATTTATTTTATTTTTTAATTTGTTCTAATTAGTTATATATGACTGTAGAATGCATTTTGATCTGGGAATCTGGAGTCTTGATTTGGTTCTGAAACTTTGACACATTATACACAAAAGGAGCACAACTTCTTCTTTCTCTGGCTGAACATGGTGTAGAATCACACCAGTAATGTAATCATACATGAATATAAGGTAATAATGTTCGTCCCATTCCACTGTCTTTCCCATTCCCACACCGCTCCCCTCCCTCCCTGCCCCTCACTTCCTTCTGCACAATCTAAAGTTCCTTCATTCTCCCCACACCATAACACAATGGAATATTGCTCAGCCTAAAGAAGAATGAAATGATGGCATTTGCAGGTAAATGGATGGAGCTAGAGAAATAAGCAAAATAAGCCAAACCCAAAAAATCAAAGGCTGAATGTTTTCTCTAATGGTGCTTTTGACACCATGAACTACTGAAGAGTGCCATCAGTGGTTTGAAGGATTGTGAAAATCTAAAACTAGGTAGATTTGTTTAGCATGCAATATATGCTGACTGATCTAGAAATACTTTATGAAATGACAAAATCAATATTCTCAGGTGACTCCATTCTATAAGGCATGTGAGTACTGGTATGCTCATTTATTAGGCTAAGTGGGAGACCACACTGTGCTTTCTTTTTCGATCCAGGTTCGAGTTGGCCATCAGGGAACTTGTATAAGATTTGGAAGGTAGAAGTAATACAGCAGTCTTTATTCTGAGGTGATCACATAGAGTGATGCATAGTGGATCAAAATTTCATGTCCATGTGACCTTTTCTGATGCCCCAAAGTAGGCCCAAGCTGATAAATAGATGCTTGGCTGTGGATTCAGAGAGGCTGATAGGCAGAGGCCATAGCTTTCCCATAGCCTTCTCCTTCTTCTACATCGGGTGGACATGCCTGGCTTCTCAGATTTCCCTGCAAGCTCAGGGTATGATTTTCCACAAAGCATTGCTCCCTGGCACTCTGGCTGGGGACTTTGATCTTTGACTCCCCTTCCAGGTTTTCACTACCCCAGTACCCAACACATTTTTGTAAGGTCTAATTCCTGTAATAAACATCTTCATCCCATAATTCTCATCACAATTCTGCTTCTCTGAATGAATCCCTAGTGATACAGACAAAAATAATCAGTAGACAGTAGAACTTCTGAAGAGGGAAATAAAGGTGACAGGAAGCATAAAGGAGAATAGAACTTTCTTTGAAGATGTTGAAATCAGTTAAAGTTATTGAAGGGAAAGCAAGGAATAAGAGAGAAATGAAAGACAGAAACCAGGCAGAGAAACATAGGAGAGTTTGTCAGTGCTGACAAATCTCTCTATAGGAGAGGCAAGACAGGCTTGAGTTCAGGGACTTTTATGGGAGAGGCTGAGAGCCAGGCGGGTCCTAATGCAGTTGGTATAAGAGAGTGGTGAGCCTTTCTCAGAAGCGCCCCTGGGCAGGAAAGTGAAACTTTTTTTTCAAATGGTGGCTGTCACTTAAGAGGACCATCTAGATGCTAAGCTAGAGCCGTATAGTTATACAACAAGAAGGAAAAGAAAAAAGGAATCTTTTAAAATACCAAAGTACATGCAGACCCAGAAATATGTCACACGGAGGTAAAATTGCCCTGTTCCAAACATCTTAGAATGGATCAAAATGACTTTGACATTCATATAAGTGACTATAAAAGTGTTTGTGGAAAGAAAAAGACAACTGACCTAGACTTTTCAAAAACTCATAATCATGGGAAAAATGTGAAAACAATGTGCAAGAGCAGTCACTTCTCCATGCCAAAGGTGCAGATGGCTCACCTGGAGACCTGTTCCCAAAGTTGATTCTGATCCAGTAGGTCTGGGGCAGGGCCTTATATTCTGCATTTCAAACTAATTTCCAGGTGATGAGGATACTGATTCATGGATCACACATTGAATAGAAAAGTCCAAGAGAACATGGGAGACAAAAAAAATCGACTGTAATATAGAATATAGATTGTTTCAAAGGGGAAAATAAAGTCATTTGGAAGACAATTAAGAAAGTTTAGTGTAAACTAGATATCAGAAGATATTAGAAAGGTAATTCTAATTTTTAGGTGGGATGTTATTGTGGTTCTATGAAAGGATATTCTTAGAAAGGGTATCCTGAAGTACTAAGGGTGAAATATATGGTGATGTGTGCAAGTTTCTGTGATTGTAAGAATAAATTCCTCTCGCACTCAGTTTTTAAAAAATGCATTGGGTTTAGTAATTATTTTCCTAAATACAAATAGACAAAGAAATAGGGGCAGTGAATAATGAATAAATGTCCCCCAAATTATCAGCAGTAGAGGTGTTTTGTGGTGTGAAGTGCTGGTTTGGAAATGACAGTGTTATGGCTTGAGTTAGGTGGTGTCTCCCAAAAGCTCATGTGTGAGACAATGTAAGAATGTTCAGAGGTGAAATGATTAGATTATGAGAGCTATAACTTATTAGTAGATTGATAATTTGAATGGATTACTGTGGTACTAAAGGCAGGTAGGGTGTGACTGGAGGTAGTGGGGCACAGCGGGCAAACCTTTGGGATTTATATTTGTCCCTGAGGAGAGAAACTCTCTCTTCTTTCATGCCCTGTCATGCCCTGAGGTGCTTTTCTCTAGCATACCTTTCCATCCTGGTGGTCTGCCTTATCTATGCCCAGAATTTGCAAACCATGGACTGAACTTTTGAAATTGTGAACTTTTCCTTCTCTTAAATTGTTTTTGTAGGCTCTTTGGGCATAGCAATAAAAAGCTAATTAAATCAGACAGTGATAATAATTGGGTTATTCCTGAGCCCTGTGCTCCTTGAACATTGTGACAGCTAAGAATCTACCTCATCCTATAGTGCTCTGAGAAAGATAGGTTCTTCCCCCTATGATTTAGCTAAAACTTGTAGAAGATTTTCTTGTTTCCTTAGGTCAAGGCCAGATGTAGGTCCTCCAAGTTCCCAATCTTTGTCTTATAAAAGTTATACTTGCTGAACTATTTATCCCTGATACCACTGGTTACCTTGACAAGTCCTGCTTCCTCAAATGTTGAAGTATAACACTGGGGAAACACACTTAAAGTAGAAAGTAAGAAGGTTTATTAAAGGATAGTAAAAGAAAGTTCTCCGGAGTGGAAGAAGGGGTCTCAAAGGAGGAATCTGTGGGATGAGGAAGTCCTTTCCCTTTTATACATCTAAAGTTTTCCTGTTCTCCTGCATTCTTCTCCCTTATCTTGTCCATTTTCCCTCATCCTGCATAATGACTGGGGCATGTTGGTGGAATGGACAGGGGATGAGCAGGGGGGTTGGAAGAGCCTTGGTTGAGTGCTAGGCAGAAAGAGCAGTAGCCCAGGGGGCGTTGATTAGTAGCTTCCCGTCTGCTCAGGAGTTGCTTAATTAACAACTTGGGAGCAGTAGTATCAAAGGACTCTGGAGATATGAGCATTCCAATCTCCCAGGAGCTATTTCCAATTTCCCACTCAAATCTGACTCCATTTTCACAATCTGACCTGATTTACCTAGCTACACTAACTACCTGTCTTTAAATCTGGCTCCATCCCCACTTTCAATATGAACAAAATGTCTACTAACATCTCTCAACCAAAATTCAGTCAGCTTCTGTCCTTTCCCCAGATCCCTGAACTCTATTCTCTGAGGTTAAGCAAGTGTTGGAATGCAGAACAATTCCACATAACAACCCAAAGAAAGACATTTCCAGCTCTACTCTCTGAGCATTCCAATTCTCATCTGGATCCCAGACTCCTATTTCTTTCTATCCTTGTTTATCCTCCCTATAAAACAAAAGTCCTTTGTGTTAACCAAGGAGATGCTTATAGATCTTACAGTCAAGCATCTCCTCTGTATATAGAGATAGTCCCCTTCCCCCATTGCAATAATCTTTTAAAATAAAGTCCAAATGTGTTTTTTTATTTGAGAGAAATCCAAAGTGGGAGACAGACATTGCTCTGCTTAAATGAGTATCAGGAGAGGGGGCAAAACAAGGAGTTGCTGAGTCAGAGGAATCTTGGAGCAAGGATTCAAGAGTTCCAGAAGCTGAGTGCTACAAGATAGCAAGGCCCTGAAAGAGACCTTGATCCCTGCTCAGGGACTCTTCTGTGTGATTGCACTATGATCTCAAAATCATGTTGTGCTTGTTTTGACTGGTTTTCATCTGGCAAGTGGTAAAGGGGCTGATTTGCAGCAAGCTGGGCTTCTGCCTGAAACAGGAACAAGTTAGGAGATGATGGCCATTAGCAATTCCAATAACCACTAGCTACTGGATTCTTAAAGTGTGCCAGGAGCTGAATGATGAACTTTATACACCTCATTTCAAATACAACTCTGAAAAATGGCCTTCATGATCCTTATTTTTATACCTGAGGAATCATTTCTCAGAGGCTCTTAAATGCTTTTGCAGGAAGATGCAAAGCAAGGAAAAATTATTTTTCTTGGATACCCCAAATGAAACATCTTCATTTGCAGAATTTCCATGGGTGTCTATGCAACATTTTTGGCTAAAAACTCCAATGGGAAATCCATGATCACCTTCCTTGAGTGATGCTCCAACTATAGTGCTCTTCTGTTCAGCAAAGATAAATAAACTGGTATATTCTCAGTTTGTCCTGCAGGTGCCACCCTTGCCATGAAATAAGAATTTAGGGCTTTCAGACACTCTTTTTTTTAAGACTGCAATTGCCTGATCAACCACTTTTTGCAATCTTGATTTTTGGGTCATGACTCTAACCTATAGATTTAGAGGTTCCTAGGTCTATGAATTCCTTAGAATTCTTCCTGCCTTTTATATTTTGAAAGCATTTTATTTATTTTTGAATAAATAATAGTTTAATGGTTTTACATCAAGAAGTATAAAAATATATAGTAAAAATATTTTTCCTATCACTATCATCATTCTGCTAAGTTGTATCCCCCAAATAGAAAAGCTACTAGTGTTAGCACCTTGTGTATCCTCCCTGAGTAATTTTGTGGAATAAGCAAATATAAGTGTATATTGCTTTGCCATTGTGTTTAATGCAGCTATTAAACAAGATGTTCTTTAGCTTCTCCATATGAATATATCTTGAGTTTTTTACTTGTAAATAACCACGTGGCATTCCATTTTATGACCACATTATAAATCAATTAATCAGTTACTTATATCTGACTGATTTTAATGTTTTGCAATTAAATGATGGTGGTGGTGGTGGTGGTGATGACGCCAAGTGTTTACTCTGGGTCTGGCACTGTATCAAGCACTTGACTTGTATTAACCCATTAAGTCCAAACCACAACTCTGTAAAGTAAGTGTTTTTATTATCACCATTTTATATATGAAGAAAGAAAAGCAAGGGAAGATCAGACAATTGGTCCAAGATCACCCAGCCTGTAAGTGATGGCTCGAGTAGAGCAATTAAGATAACACAAAGGTGGTTGGCAGTTCTTGGAGGCTGGGGCCCAGTGATCCCTCAGATGAGGTGGGACTGGGAAGGGGAGGACATGGAGCACCCCTGCTACCACACCAGAAAAGACTATATAAGCCCCCCAAAATATTGTTCCTATAGGCTGGAGATTTCCAGATTTTAGTATATGAACATTTGTTAGGCTATAACAAAGAATGTTTACGCTCATCCATAAGAAGACATGGATGCTGATGGAAACTGCATCCCAGGTACCTGGTAATGACTCTGATTAAGGACACCACCTTCATACCATTATCCCTATTTTCTACTTCAATATAGGGCCTAAAAGATGTCACTCCTTGCCTGAGGGTTCTCTTCTGCTATTTCCCACCACCAATCATAAGCATTCTGGTGTCTATCTTAGCCCTTTAAACCAATTCCTGCCTTCTTCTTTTTTTTTAATATTTTTAAGTTGTTGATGGATCTTTAATTAATTAATTAATCAATATGCAGTGCTGATGATTGAACACAGAGCCTCACACATGCTAAGCAAGCACTCTACCACTAAGCCACAACCCCAGCCCGCCAACTTCTGCCTTCTTGACCCCACAGACTTCACTGTGCCCTTCAGTGGGATTGCTTCCAGCCCCTATGGTACCCTTTTGCAAATGAGAGTCAAAGCTGGACACATCCTAGATCTGTATCCAGAAAGAAGAAAGTTGTTTATTTTTTTCCTCCTTGGTCTTTTCTTTTATGGAATGAGCATGAGAATGACCTTGTACTCTGGCCAGTTTCTACCTGTGCAGCTTGGCAGAAGCTTACCTCATACCCAGTCATTCCCTACCCTCAAGCTTTTTATTGATCCATTATCATAGAGATTTGACTGTGAAATGGCCAACCACTCATGCATGTAGAACTAAAACATGTGGGGCAATGTGATATTTAATTATGGTGGCAATTTGCCCAGGCCATGGTACCCAGATAGCTGGCCAAACATTAGTCTAGATGTTTCTGTGAAGGTAGTTTTAAATGATATTAGCATTTAATCAGTAGAGTTTGACTAAAGCAGATTGCCTTCCATAATGTCATATAATTGATTGAGGACCTTAATGTAAAAAACTGACCTCTTCCAAATAGAAGAAATTCTGCCAGCAAGTATCCTTTGGCCTCAAACTACAGAAGTAATTATTTCCTGAGAGTTTGGATAAACCAGCCTCCATGATCAGCTGAGCATTTTTATTTATTTATTTTATTTATTTAAAATAAATCTTTACCTATCCATCTATGTTAGTATATGCAACACTCACGTGTGTGTGGGGGGGGGCATGCATGCATGTTTATTCTCTGGAGAACCTGATTAATACAGGTGGTTATTTACTGATGAGGTAACTTTCACTAATGTGAGATGGAAATCAATGGGTGAATGCTTCCTCTTTTTTTCCCCTGAGCAGGCAGTCCAGAATTACCTATTAGGCAACAAGTTGAATTGATTTTCTATTACCACTGTAAGAAATCAGCACAAACTTAGTGACTTAAAACAATGTAAATTTGTTAAGTCAAGTTTGGTAGGGCTGAAATCCAGGTAGGCTTCATGGGTTTGTCTGCCCTGTATTTCACAAGACCCAAATTAAGGAAAATGTCAGTCTGGATTTCTCTCTAGATGCAGTGGGAGAATCCCATTCCAAGATGATTTGGTTGTTGGAAGAATCCATTTCCTTGTGGTCTCAGGATCAAGTTTCCCATTTTCTTGATGGCTTTCAGCTGGAGAATGCCATTAGCTCCTTAGGGGTCTCTCTTCAATTTTTGCATATGGGCTCCTACGTCCCAGAGATGGTAGAAGCATTTTGAAATCCTTTTCCTACTTGAAATCTCTCTGAATTTCCCTTCTGCCAAATCTTGCTAATCTTTTTTCTCCTGTCTCCAGTCAGAAAAAAAATTCTCCATTTCTACAGATGCATGGGATTAGCTTGGGATCACCTGAGTAACACAAAATATTTTAAGATCAGTTAATTAGTAGTCTCAATTACATCTACAAAGTCCTTTCATGTTAATACCTAGATTAAAGGACTGTTTTTAAGTCCTTTGGGTATACACTGAGGAGTGGGACAGCTGGGTCAAATGGTGGTTCCATTCCCAGTTTCCCAAGGAATCTCCATACTGCTTTCCATATTGGCTGCACCATTTTGCAGTCCCACCAACAATGTATGAGTGTGCCTTTTTCCCCACATCCTCACCAACACTTATTGTTGTTTGTATTCTTAATAGCTGTCATTCTGACTGCAGTGAGATGAAATCTTAGAGTAGTTTTGGTTTTCATTTCTCTAATTGCTAGAGATGTTGAACATTTTTTCATATGTTTGTTGATTGATTGTATATCACCTTCTGAGAAGTGTTGGTTCAGTTCTTTGGCCCATTTATTGATTGGGTTATCTGTCTTTTTGATGTTTAGCTCTTTGAGTTCTTTATATACCCTAGAGATTGGTGCTCTATCTGATGTGCAAATGATAAAAATTTGCTCCCAAGCTGTAGGCTCTCTATTCACCTCACTGATTGTTTCTTTTACTGAGAAGAAGCTTTAGTTTGAATCCATTCAGAAGATAATTAGAAATTATTTTGAAAACTTGTACTCCAATAAAATAGAAAATATAAAAGGCATTGACAAATCACTAGAGTCATATAATTCACCCAAATTGAATCAGGATGATGTACACAATTTAAACAGATCAATTTCAAGCACTGAAATAGAAGAAGCCATCAGAAGCCTACCAACCAAGAAAAACCCAGGACCGGATGGACACGCAGCTGAGTTCTACAAGACCTTTAAAGAAGAACTAATGCCAATACTCTTTAATTTATTTCAGGAAGTAGAAAAAGGGGAAGCACTTCACCTGATTCCAAAACCAGGTAAAGACACATCAAGGAAAGAAAACTTCAGACCAATATCTCTAATGAACATAGATGCAAAAATTCTCAATAAAATTCTGGCAAAATGAATACAAAACATATAAAAAAGATAGTACACCTTGGGGGACATCTTTAGAATTCTATGGTGGTGACCACCTTAGTTACTTTCTAGCTTTTCCTGCTTTTTCTTATTATCTCTTACCTTTGCTTCATGGGTCATGCTCCCCAATAAGATAGTGACATTTCAGCTTTCTCTCAAACTCTACATATTGGGGAACTGGCCTATCATATCCACAGTGGTTCCCAAAATTAGATCCTCAGGATGGGATTCTAAAGCTGGTTCAGTTACTAGTCAGATGGCAACAAAGGGCACAGGCTTGGAGTTATGCAGCATGTAGTTGTATTTGCATACCGAAGTTCTCGTCTGTAAGTTGATGGAGTAAGATGCAGGTGGAAAGTAGGATCATGGGTTATATTTTGATTGTGCACTATAATCTGAAAAATTAATAATCATATGAATTGAATGAGATTTTTTTTCATTTTTTAAAATTTATCTTTTATTTTGAGCTAATTGTGGATTCTCATGAAGTTGTAAGAAATACAAAGAGATCCTGTGTCCCCCTTATCCTCCAATGGCAGTACCTTTCAAAACTGGAGCATAATCTCACAACCATGACATTGGCCTTGATATAGGGAAATTATAAAACATTTCCATCACCACAGTGAGTCCTCCTGTTACTCTTTTATAGCCATACCCTTTCTCTTCCACCCCAGTCTTCTTATCCCCTGTACTCACCAACCTGTTCATTTTTATAATTTGGTCATTTCAAGAGAATTATATGAATAAAATCACATAAACATGTAAATTTGGTGGTTATTTTTTCACTCATCACAATTGTGCTGAGATGTTGCCAAGTTGTATTTATCAATACTTTGTTGTCTTTCATTGTTGAGCAGTACTCCATGGTATGGAATGTACTATATTTTGTTTGTTTGTTTTGGTACCAGGGATTAAACCCAGAAGCACTTAACCATTGAGTCACATCCCCAGCCCTTTTTATTTTTTGAGACAGGGTCTTTCTAAGTTGCTTGGAGCCTCACTAAGTTGCTGGGGCTGGCTTTGAACTTGCAATCCTCTTGCCTCAGCCTCTCAGGCCACTGGGATTACATGCACGCAACACCACATTCAGTTTTTTTGTGTATTTTACAGTATGGATAAACTGCAGTTTGCTTAGTCATTTATTTATTGAAGGACAGTTGAGATTTTTGTTACTGACTTTTAAATTATATCACTGTGGTCAGAGAATATATTCTCTAAGAATCTAACATTTAATTTTAAGTTAGATTATATTAAAATAAATGAATTGTTTCAGATGACACCATGGGGTTGAGCAACCATTCACACACCTGGGAAGAAAAGTTATTGTTCTGGTTTTCCCTGCTTCAGTACCATTGTCTGCCATTCTTCCTTCTCGGCTCACACACTCCAACAAAATATTGGCACATGAGACCTGTTCTCAGGTTATCCTTTTTTTAAACCCTGGCTAAGACTGATATTATAAGGTATTAGTTGCATTCTCAGAACTTGCTCTATGTACTAGTGCCCACAGTCAAATAGAAGGTGAAATAGATGCTAGGACACTGGGAAGGAGGTTCAGACATTATTTGGCTTTGTCCTTGATAGTTTTTCTCAGACTCCAAATATCTAGGGAACTATTAAAGGTAAACCCATTAATCTAGAATGAAGAATGATATGGAATGTAGTATATTTGGTATATAAAGGTATAAACAGTATAAGAATCTACAAAATGAAACAATACTTCAGGTAATATGTATTTTAAAAAATCATACTGTCTCCAAAGGAATTGAAATAATTATGTCTAAGAGACATCTGTACTTCCATATTCATTGCAATATTATTTATCAGAGTCAAGATATGGAAACAACATACATGCCCATTGAAGGCCAAATGAATAAAGAAACATACAGAAACACACACACACACACACACACACAGCCCACTGGAATACTACCCTGGCTGTAACAAAAAATGATTTCTTTTATTTGCAATATCATGGATGAATCTAAAGAAAATTATGTTAAAGGAAATAAGACAGACACCGAAAGACAAACAGTGCAGAATATCACTTATATGTATAATCTAATAAAGTTTAACTGATGGAAGTAGAGAGCAGAATGGTGTTTACCAAGGATGGAGTGAGAAGTGGATGGGGAAAGAAAGCAAGTTAGTCAAAGGGTATAAAGTTTTGGGTACAAGAAATAAGTTCTAGTGATTTATGTACAACATGATGACTCTTGTTAATAATAATGCATTGCATATTTCAAAATTGCTATGAAATTTTAAATGTTTCCACCACAAAGAATGACAAGTATGTTAGGTAATAGATATGTTAATTAACCTGATCTAATCATTCCACATATATACATATATAGTAACATCACATTGTACCACATGAATATATACAATTATCGTTTGTCAATTTAAAATAAAAATTTAAAAAGTCATCCTGAGATCAATGATTTAGAGATCATATTTTAAAATTCATCAAAGTGTATTTTGTATTGTGTATTGGAATTGTTATTAATCATTGTGTCTTACATGAATTTAGGAGAAATTAGAGTTTTGTAGATGTCATGAACTGAACAAAGATTTTACCAATAAAATGTACTTTAAGTTCAGAATATCATAGACTGGTGAAGTTGATTGGGTTTTTTTGGTATTTATTTCAGATACTCATGAAGACAGAAACATGAGAAGAGAGAGTCATATCTAGTATAAGTGTTCCAGTCCTAGATAGTGATTTGGGTATTTCCAAGGTCTAGCCACCTTTTGAGAGGTAAAAAGGAAATGAAATATTTGGAAATTCTGATGACCCCAGAAGGACTTTACAGAAACTTAAAGGAGGAAATTGACCTTGTAAGGATTGGCGCTGCTGCAGCTGACATATGAGGAACACATTGTGCCTCCATAGGGGATGAGCCCAGAGCCAGGGAACACTTCTGACTTTACCTTATTGAAGGCCTTTGGATCCTTTAGAGAGAGGTGGGAAGAAACCTGAGCAGCCATGCCAAGCACTTATGTTGGATGTTGAATGTAAAATCCTAATTGTATTTTATATAAATGGCAACTTGAAAGATTTCAAGTGGCATTACAATGGGCATTCCCTTGAGTAAAGGAATCCATAGATTTAGATTTAGATTTAGGATGCAGTGGTTAAATCTTAATATCTGTATGGACTGCAGTAATGTCCTTACCAGTGTTAACTTGGGGACGGACAGCAGCTCTAGAAACTGTAATGTTTGCATTTATGATTGATGAGGGCTGAGAAACAGAAATATAGACTATTTATTAACGGCATCACCAGGCTCAAATCTCAGCTGAGGGAGCACTTGCCATCCAAGATGGAAAAGACTTGCATCCAAAAGATTGTAATATATATCAGCAGCCATACAATAAGTAACTTAAAACTTTCACAATCATCCCAAATGAGAGTGGAAAACCGGCAGAGAGCCTGGTGGAAAGATTCAAGGTGACAGAAATAACAGAAGTCTTCAAGTAGGGAAAAGATGAATCTTCTCTAAAGGCCAGAACCTGCTCTAATGGATAGGGTTGAAACTAACACCAATTAATGAGATTTCTAGAAGGTACTCAATGCCTTTTAAATTTACTTAGGAAGGAACAAGTGCTTCCACAGCAATTTCAATTCAGAAGACTAAGGAAATGTATGATGACTGTACCTCTGAACTCTGCCTAAACTAATCAGAAAAGGAATGCATTACAATGCTCTTATGCAACTCACAGATTTGACAGGAAAGTTAAAGACCTTGGCTTACATACTGGGCAGATTTCTAATGAGTCTGGGAGCAGATAACATATCTGTAGTTGTGCCACAGGAATAGGATCCCAGTGCTGGTACCATATTGCTGTGGTGCTGGGTACAATATTGACTCCACCACCACAGATGATCATTCTTCCTCTATATCCCAAATCAAAACACCTAGTGTCCTTTAGTTTTCATGTGAAGATTAAATCTCTACCTCTCACAAAGACTTATATGTTGTGGTGGTTTGTTTGTTTGATTTTGTTTTTAAAAAATATAAATGGGACATATTGGCTGGGCACCCAAAGATCACTAATAAATATCCATTCTTGCAACCCTGTGGGCTATTCCATATTCCACATGCATTCTTTTTCACATCAATGTACTTTATTAAAATAGCTTATGAAATATTAAGATTATTTCTTATTTCCTTTAAGAAAACAGAATTTGTTCATGTATCCATCAGAGCTTAGAATTTTCATTGTAGGAAAATTTGCACAATGATTTCATTAGTGATTTAGATTGGTTAATATTTATTGCATTGTAAAAATTGTGAGCATTGGGGCTGGGGTTGTGGCTCAGCGGTAGATTTCTTGCCTAGCACGTGTGAGGTCCTGGGTTGGATCCTCAACACCACATAAAAATAAACAAAATAAAGATATCGTGCACAACTGTAACTAAAAAAATTTTTAAAAAAAGAAATTGTGAGCATTATAGGCCTATTTAGACATTTGTCCTGTTAGCTTTGGTAAGTAGTATTTTCTAGACCTATAGGTATATCATCCACATTTTTACATATATTGGCATAAAATTACTTTTAATATGCTAATATGTTCCTATTTACTTTTAATGCCTGTAAGATCTCTAGTGATACCACCTTTTTCAACATAGTATTCTAATATCTGTGCCTTTTTTCTCTTCCTAGGTTTATTAAGTGTTTATCAGTTTTCAATAAATCAATTATTTTTGTTGTTGATTTTCACTATCAAAGGTTTATTGTCTGACTTCATTGACTTCTGCCCTTATTTCTGTTCGTCCTTGTGCTTTGTTTAGGTTTATTTTACAGGTTTTTAATTTTAACTTTCTGAGAAAAAAAAAGTTACATACATTAGCTCACAATTTTTATGGTGAAAACATTTAAAATCTACTCTCTAAGCAATTTTCAAGAATAAAATACATTGTTATTAACTATGGCTATCATATTGTACAATAGATCCTTTGAACTTACTCCTGCCAACTGAAATTTTGTATCCTTTAACCAATATCTCCCTAACTTCCCCTCATCCTCCGGCCCCTGCTGGCCCCTGGTAAACACTATTCAACTTCCTACTTCCATGAGTTCGGTGTTCTAGAGTCCACATATACGTATGAGGGAATTTTATCTACAAACTTTTCTTTGGTTCATTTTTGCAAAAACTGAATTTTCCTAAACTTTTAGAAGGAAACATTGGTTTCAGATAGCTTTTCTAATTTGATGCATTTAAAGTTCTTTTGTTTCGATGAAGTTACTAAAAAATAAAGTAGGTCTACTGTGAAAGATTCCCTCTCTCAGTTTTCCATGTCTCCTCTCACTTTTATCTGCGAGATAAAGAATGTTCTCTTTTGCAACTAGTTTGCTGTAATTTTTATCATGAAAAATGATGAATTTTATCAAATGCTCATTTAGTACCTGTTTAGATGATTACACAATTTAACCCTTTATTTTACTTATGTAGTGATTTATACTGTTCCATATGAAAATATTATAATAAGACATTACACACATTAAAAGAAAATAATTTTTTTTTTGGTACCAGGAATTGAATCCAGGGATACTGTAAAACTGATCCATATCTCCAGACCATTTTTCAGGTTTTATTTTGTGACAGGGTCTCACTAAGTTACTTAGGAGCTCACTAAGTTGTTGAGATTGGTCTAGAACTCTAAATCCTCCTGTTTCAGTCTCTAAATAAAAGAATTTTAAAAGTACAGCTTAGTGTGCCATGGCCAATGCATAGACCCTTGTAATCAAGAATCCAATCATGCTACAGAACATTGCCATATCTTAGTTTTGCTTGTGTTCCCTTCTAGCCATTTGCTCACCCCTCTTTTAGCAAAATACTGTTTTGACTTCTATCCCCACAAATTAAAGTTGCATGCTCTTGCATTTCAAAGAAATGCAACCAAACAGAATTTCTGCTGTGTATGATTTATTTTCTGCAACTATTTTCTCAAATAGTTTGAGATTTATGTATGTTGTCACACCAATTAGTAGTTTCCTCTTTTTAATTGCCAAGTAACACATCATGATATGAATAGACCATAATTTGTTTATTCTTTTGATGGACTTTTGGGCTCTTTCCAAAGTTTTGCTATTATTTTTAAAGCTAAAATGAAATGAACATTCTTATACAGTTTGTTTTCATCGGGGGAACTAGATGCCCAGAATGGAATTGGTGCAGCACATAGTAGGGATGTTTAATTTATAAGAAAGATCCTCAATGTAGTTATCCCACTTTACATTCCTGCCAGCAATGTATGAGAAACTCAGTTACATGTCATCTTCACTAGAAGGTGCTGCCCTTTTCTTCACAATTCTGAATACTCTAATGAATACGTAGCGGCATCTCATTGTGGCTTCAGTTTTCATTTCCACTTGGCCAAGAACATTGATCATCTTTTTATATACTTCTTGGGTATTCACTTTTCTTTTGTTAATGAGGAACCTGTAAAACATTTTAGCCATTTTTATTGAGTTATTTAGATTTTAATTATTGATATGTAAAAGTTCTTTGTACAACCTGGGTGCAGGTTCTCTGTAAGATATATGAAGTGCAAATAATTGTGACTTGTTTTCACTTTTACTTTTATGGATTTAAACTATCTTGAATTAAGTTTTACGTGTGAGGTAAGGGTCAAGATTTATTTTTATCCATATGTGTAGCTTGTTCATAAAGCACCATTTTTTGATTATACTTTCTGTGTACTATTAAATTCATGGGCATATTTTTGGAAATTAAATTTACATATTCTTGTGCAACAAATTCTGAATTCTCTCTTTGATTCCACTTTCCTATTTAACTATCCTCACAACAATACCATGCTCTTTTAATTTATCTTCATGCTAGACATGTAAATCAATACTAGAAGTACACTGTTATTCTATTTTCAATGTGTTTTGGCTATTATTGGGTTCTCCGCTCTTCCATATATATTCTATTATTAATTGGTCAATTTCTATATCACATACTGCTAGGGTTTTTATTAAAACTGAGTAGAATTAACAAATCAACTTTGAAATAATTGACATCTTTAAAACACTAAGATTTCTACCCTGTGAGCATGGGCTATTTCTCCATGCATTTAAATGTTCTTTAATAACTATCAGCAAGGTTTTGTAGTTTTCTGCAGAGAGATATTTTTTAATGTCTTTCATTATAATTATTCTTTCCATCTTACATTTTATATGCTACTATAAGTGGTATGGGTTTTTATTTACTTTTTCATTTTGTTTCTATTACACAGAGATACAATCTTTTATTTCCCTTATTGGATTGACTTTCCATGTCTTGAATTCACTTATTTAATCTAGTAGTGGTTATAGAGTCCTTTGAGTATTCTTCATAACTACTCATGTTGTCTGAGAAAAGTTTTACCTCTCTTCCAATTTTAATGTCTCTTTACCTTTTAATTTTTGGTGTTATTACTCTAATGTTCGGTAAAATCTTGAGGTCAAATGGTAAAAGCAGATGTCTACACTGTTTTCGATCTAAGAAACAACATCCATTTATTGATTGGGTTATTTGGTTTTGTTTGTTTGTTTGTTTGTTTGTTTTTTTGGTGTTTAACTTTTTGAGTTCTTTATATACCCTAGAGATTAGTGCTCTATCAGATGTGTTAGGGGTAAAAATTTGCTCCCAAGATGTAGGCTCTCTATTCACCTCACAGATTGTTTCTTTTGGTAAGAAGAAACTTTTTAGTTTGAGTCTGTCCCATTTATTCTTGATTTTAATTCTTCCCCAAAGGATTTTTATTAAGGAAGTTGGGGACTAATCTCACATGATGGAGATTAGTGCCTACTTTTTCTTCTATTAGACACAGCATCTCTGGTTCTATTCCTAAATCATTGATCCATTTTGAGTTGAGTTTAGAGCATGGTGAGAGATAGGGGATTAATTTCATTTTGTTGCATATAGATTTCCAGTTTTCTCAGCACCATTGTTTAAGAGGCTATCTTTTCTCCAATGTAAGTTTTTGGCACCTTTGTCTAATATAAGATAACTGTAATTATGTGAGATTGTCTCTGTGTCCTCTAATCTGTACCATTGGCATACCTGTCTGTTTTGGTGCCAATACCATGCTGTTTTTGTTACTATTGCTCTTTAGTATAGTTTAAGGTCTGGTATAGTGATGCCACCTACTTCATTCGTCCTGCTAAGGATTGCTTTAGCTAATCTGGATCTCTTATTTTTCCAGATAAAAATAACCCAATCAATAAATGGGCCAAGGACCTGAACAGACACTTCTCAGAAGAGGACATACAATCAATCAACAAATATATGAAAAAAAAATGTTCATCATTGCTAGTAATTAGAGAAATGCAAGTCAAAGCCACTCTAAGATTCCATCTCACTTCAGTCAGAATGGCAGCTATTAGGAAGACAAACAACAATAAGTGTTGGCGAGGATGTGGGGAAAACGGTTCATTCATACACTGCTGGTGGGACTGCAAAATGGTGCAGCCAATATGGAAAACAGTATGGAGATTTCTTAGAAAATTGGGAATGGAACCACTATTTGACCCACCTATACTCCTTCTCAGTGTATACCCAAAGGACTTAAAAACAGCATATGATGGGGACACAGCCACATCAATGTTTACTACAGCAGCACAATTCACAATAGCTAAACTGTGGAACCAACCTAGATGCCCTTCAATCGATGAATGGATAAAAAAAAAATGTGGCATATATACACAATGGAATATTACTCAGCAATAAAAGAGAATAAAATCATGGCATTTGCAGGTAAATAGATGGAGTTAGAGAAGATAATGCTAAGTTAAGTAGCCAATCCCAAAAAACCAAATGCCAAATGTTTTCTCTGATATAATGATGCTGATTCATAGTGGGGTTACAAGGAGGAGCATAGGAGGATTAGACAAATTCTAGATAGAGCAAAGGGGTGGGAGGGGAAGGAAGGGGGCATGGAGTTAGAAACAAGGGTGGAATGAGATGGACATCATTTCCCTAAGTACACATATGAAGACACGAATAGTCTGAATATACTTTGTATACAACCAGAGATATGAAAAATTGTGCTCTGTATGTGTAAAAATTATAATTTATTCTGCTGTCATATAAAGAAATAAAAATAAAATGGCAATTAGTATTCTGAAAAAAAAAGAGACAACATCCAATATTTCGCCATTAAGTACTGTGTTATCTTTAGATTTTTCATATATGTCCATTATCAAGTTGAAGAAATTCCTTTGTTTTCCTGGTTTAATGAATTTTTGTTTTAATCATGAACAGGTTCAGATCTTCACCAGTTACTTACCTATTTGTGAAGATATCACAATTTTTCTCCTGTGTTTTAAGCTTGTGAGTTATCCTGATTTGTTTTCCAAAGTCAAACTAATATAATATTGTGTTCCTGAGATAAATCCTACTGGGCCATGAGGTATTATCCTTTTAATATATTTCTGGATTCAAATTGCTAAGTTTTTATTAAAGCTCATTTATCTTGATTCCTGGGAGAGATTGGTTTGTAGTTTTCCCATGTTTGTTTTGGCATTAGGATTCATGCTGGACAAAACAAATTGGGAGTTAACATACCACCACCCCTTTTCCTGAATGACACTGCAATGGGAGACTACTTCTTCCCAGAGTATTTGATACAATTCAACTAAACTATCCAAGCCAAGAGTTTTTCTTATGATAAGACTATCAATGTGGTTTTTGTTATGGTTTGAATGTGAGGTGTCCCCCAAAAGATGCAGTTAATGTAGACATGTTTAGAAGTGAAATGATTCAATTATGATAGCTGTAACCTAATTGATCCCTCCTTTTTGAATGAACTGACTGGATGTGGGCAGATGGAGCACAGGCTGGAGGAGGGCGTCACTGGGTACGTGCTCTGAAAGGGTGCATCTTCCCTACGGCCTTTTCCCCGACTCCCCAATCTGCTTCTTGACCCTGGTAAGAGCTGAGTTGCTAGCTTCCACTGGGCCCTTCCTCCATGATGTACTTCCTCATCTTGGACCCAGAGCAATGGAGTTGCCTATCTATGGACTGAAGCCTCTGAAACTGAGCCCCAAGTACACTTTTCCTCCTCTAAGTTGTTCTTGTCGGGTATTTTGGTCATGGAGATGCAAAAGTTGACTAAAACAAATCATTATAAAATATGCTAATTAAATTTTCTTGAAGGAGCTGGGGTTGTGGTTCAGTGGCAGAGTCCTTTCGTAGCACGTGTGGGTTCAATTCTCAGCACCACATATAAATAAATAAAATGCAGGCCCATTGACAACTAAAATAATATTTTTAAAAAATTGTCTTGAAGTGTCATGTTATCTCTTAATTCTATAATCAATTTCCAGTTATTTTTATACTATGTAATAAAAGTGGGATTAATGTTTGTCTTCATAAGGCTATGTAACTTACCTAGCGCCATTTGATGAAAAGAATTTTCTTTCACCATGGAATTAACTTGGCAATATTGCCAAAAAATAAATAATTTGTCCATAAATAAATATGGTTTACTTCTGCTCTGTATTCAGTTCCTTTAAGGTATTTATATACTGGTCTTGATTACTGTAACTTTAGAGTATGTCATGAATTCAGGTTGTGTAAATCTTTCAACACTATCTTTCTTAAAATATTTTTGGTTATTCCAGGACCTTTGCAATCTTTACAAAATATTTATTGAGGACGTCTGTAATTTCTGCCAGTAGTGCTTTGTGATTTTCATATAATGTCTTAAAATTTATTTGCTAAATGCATCATTGAATATTCTAGGTTTATTGATACTATTATCTTTATTTTTGTTTCTAATTGTTCCTTGCTATTATACAATTGACTTTTTTTATTAGTTGCTCAAAACATTACAATGATCTTGACATATCATATATCATACATTTGATTCAAATGGTGTATGAATTCTTATTTTTCCCACATGTGCAGATTGCAGGATCACATTGGTTACACATCCTTGTTTATACATACTGCCATACTAGTGTCTGTTGTATTCTGCTACGTTTCCTATCCCCTACTATCCCCCCTCCCCTCCCTTCCCTTCCCCTCCCCTCCCATCATCTTCTCTCTCTACCCCATCTACTGTTACTCATTTCTCTCTCTTTTTTCCCCTTTCCCCTCACTTCCTCTTATATGTAATTTTGTATAACAATGAGGGTCTCCTTCCATCTTCCTGTGCAATTCCCCTTCTCTCTCCCATTCCCTCCCACCTCTCGTCCCTGTTTAATGGTAATCTTCTTCTCATGCTCTTCCTCCCTGCTCTGGTTTGAGTCCCCCCTTATATCAAAGAAGACTTTCGGCATTTGTTTTTTAGAGATTGGCTAACTTCACTTAGCATAATCTGCTCTAATGCCATCCATTTCCCTGCAAATGCCATGATTTTGTTATTTTTTTAGTGCTGAGTAATATTCCATTGTGTATAAGTGCCACATATTTTAATCCATTCATCTATTGAAGGGCATCTAGGTTGGTTCCACAGTCTAGCTAGTATGAATTGTGCTGCTATGAACATTGATGTAGCTGTATCCCTGTAGTATGCTCTTTTCAGCACAAGAGTTAAAATCAAGAATCAACAAATGGGATGTACTCAAACTAAAAATTTTTTTTCTCAGCAAGAGAAACAATAAGAGAGGTAAATAGGGAGCCTACATCCTGGGAACAAATTTTTACCCCTCACACTTCAGATAGAGCCCTAATCTCCAGAGTATACAAAGAACTCAAAAAATTAAACAATAAGAAAACAAATAACCCAATCAACAAATGGGCCAAGGATCTGAACAGACATTTCTCAGAGAAGGATATATAATCAATTAACAAATACACGAAAAAATGCTCACCATCTCTAGCAATCAGAGAAATGCAAATTAAAACCACCCTAAGATACCATCTCACTCCAGTAAGAATGGCAGCCATTATGAACTCAAACAACAACAAGTGCTGGCAAGGATGTGGGAAAAAGGGTACACTTGTACATTGCTGATGGGACTGCAAATTGGTGCAGCCAATTTGGAAAGCAGTTTGTAGATTCCTTGGAAAGCTGGGAATGGAACCACCATTCGACCCAGCTATTCCCCTTTTTGGACTATTTCCAAAAGACCTAAAAAGAGCATACTACAGGGATACAATTGACTTTTGTGTATTGACCTTGTACCTTTATTTAACCTTATATCTTAACTAATTTTATGTAGATTCCTTAAGGCAGTGATCTGTAGGTGATATTTTCTGCAACTAAGCAGTTTTTATTTTCTAATGTCTTTGTCTTTTATTTTGATCTTGCTTTACTCTACTGTCCAGGAGCTGCAGTATAGTATTAAGTAGGACTGGTAATAGAAGTTATCCTGACATCCTGGGGAAAGTATTCAGTCTTTCAGTATTTAATATGATGTTAACTGCTGGTATTTCATAGGTGCTTTTTATCAGATTAAAGGAAATTTCTTTCTTTTTCTTTTCAGAGATTTTTTTTAAAGAATTACAAATGGGTGTTTAATTTTATGAAATGCTCCTCTGAATCTATTATAAAAATCATATGGTATTTCATTTGTAGTCTGTTAATATGATGAATTACAGTGGTTGATTTTAAAATGTTAAACCAACCTTTCATTTCTTAATTAAACCTTTCTTGTTCCTAATATATCATCCTTTTTATAGATTGATCAATTTAATTTGCTAACTTTTTAAAAGGAATCTTGTTTATTAAGGACATTAGTATGTAATTTTCTTTTCTAATGAAATCTCACTTTAATAGAAAACATGAGCCATTTAAAAAGTAAAAGGCCAGAAAGCAAGATAATGTAACTATATTAGTATTAGGTAAATAATACTTTCAAACACTGAGTACATCATAAAAAGGAACAATTCATAATGATAAAAAAGTCAATTTACTAAGATGTCATAACAATAACCAAGTAAGCAAATTAGAGAAACAGACACACCCAAATTAAAATTGGAGATTACAATGTTCTTCTCTCAATACTTGATAGAATAATTATACATAAAAATCAGTTAAAATTGGAAAGGTTGAACCAGACTATTAACTTAACCTGATTGATATTTATATAATACTCCAACCCAAACTAGCAAAATAGACACTTTTGAAACGTATGTGGAATTCTCAAAGATACACCATATGCCAGATGACAAAACAAATTTCAATACATTTAAAAGAACTGAAACAGTTTGGACTATCTTTTAATTAATGGATTATTAAAAATTTTAGAGCTAGATTTCATTATCCAAAAATGAGCTTCAACATCCAAAATCATGTTATCCCTCTGTCAGGAAAAAAAGGACAAATGCATAAATGTATTTCCTAGTCCCTGAACACAGAGCCACCTGGAGTTATTTCTCTCATATTGTTTTCAGTTTCTTACAGCTTCAGTTTTCTTTCAACATCTATTATGACAGGGAACAAAATAATAGCTTCATTCCCATACAGAAAAAAATGAAAAAGAAAACTCAAAATGTTTTTTTGTCTATTTATCTTTTGTTGGTGGGGGGATCTATTTATCTGTTCATAGACACTAAGGTTGCTTTCATAGCTTGGCTATTTTGACCATGCAGTAATGAGGGTACAGATATCTCTCCAACATGCTCATTTCCTTTGAATATCTATCCAGTATCATAAATTTAAATATGTAATCAATTTTTAGTTGATTTTTATATGGTGTGAGAAAAGGACTTGATTTCATTCTTCTACAATGTAGATATACAATTTTCCTAAATCATATATTGAAGAGATTATTCTTGGCATCTTTGTTAAAAATCAATTGACCATAAACATATGGATTTTTTTAAATGGACTTCAATTTTATCCAATGGTCTATATGTCTGTTATTATGATAGTACCTTACTATTTTGGTTAATGTGGCTTGGTAGTATATTTTGAAATTAGTATGATTCCTCCAGCTTTGTTCTTTTTGCTCAAGCTTTCACTAAAAATGGAGATCTTTTGTGGTTCCAAATAAATTTTAAGACTTTTTCTATGTCTTTAAAAAAATTATTGGAATTTTGAAATAGATAGCATTGAATCTGCAGATCACTTTGAATAGTAAGGAAAATTTGACAATATTAATTCTTCCAATTCATGAACATGGAATGTCTTTTTATTTATTTGTGTCTTTATAAATTTTTTTCATAAAGTTTTACAGTTTTCAGTGTACAGATCTTCCAACTCCTTGATTAAATTTATTCCTCAGTATTTTAATCAGAGAGAACTTTTGGGATTTCCTTTTTTTGGAATTGGCTTATTTCTCTTAGCATAATAGTCTCCAGTTCCATCCGATTACTTAAAAATGCCATAATTTCATTCTTCTTTAAGGATGAGTAATATTCCATTGTGTACATGTACCATATTTATCCATTCATCTATTGAAGGGCACCTAGGTTGGTTCCATAGCTCAGCTATTGTGAATTGAGCTGCTTTAAACATTGATGTGGCCATATCACTAAAGTGTGCTGATTTTAAGTACTTTGGGTAGATGCTAAGGAATGGAATAACTGGGTCAAACGTTTGTTTCATTCCAAGTTTTCTGAGGAATCTCCGTACTGCTTTCCAAAGTGGTTGCGCCAATTTGCAGTCCTATCAACAATATATGAGTGTGCCTTCTCCCCCACATCCTCACCAACATTTATTGTTACTTGTATTCTTTATAATTAGCATTCTGACAGGAGTGAGATGAAATCTCAGTATAGTTTAATTTGCATTTTTCTAATTGCTTGTGATGTTGAACATTTTTTCATATATTTCTTGGCCAATTGTATTTCTTCTTCTGTGAAGTCTGTTTAGTTTCTTTGCCCATTTAATGATTGAGTTATTTATTTATTTATTTAGAGTTCTTATATATCCTATAGTACAATGCTATATCTGAGTTGCAGGTGGCAAAGATTTTCTCCCATTCTACAGACTCTCTCTTCACATTCTTGATATTTCCTTTGTTGTGAAGAAGCTTTTTAGTTTGATACCATCCCATTTATTGATTCTTGATTTTATTTCTTGTGCTTTAGGAGTCTCACTGAGGAATTCAGTTCCTAAGCCAACATTATGGAGAGTTGGACCTACATTTTCTTCTAGTAGGCACCCGGATCTCTTGTCTAAAGCCTAGGTCCTTGATCCACTTTGAGATTTGTGCAAGGCAAGAGATAGGGGTCTAATTTCACTTTGTTACATATTGCTTACCAGTTTTCTCAGCACCATTTGTTAAAGAGGCTATCTTTTCTCCAATTATGTTTATGGCACCTTTGTCTAGTATGAGATAACTGTATTTATGTAGGTTTGTCTCTGTGTCTTCTATTCTGTACCACTGGTCTACATGTATGTTCTGGTGCCAATTCCATGCTGTTTTGATATTATAGCTCTCTAGTATTTTTAAGGTCTGGTATTGTGATGCCTCCTGCTTCAGTTTTTTCACTGAGTATTGCTTTGGCTATTCTGAGTCTCTTATTTTTCCAAATTAATTTCTTCACTGATTTTTCTTTTTCTATGAATAACATGATCAGAACCTTAATAGGAATTTCATTAAATCTATATAACAATTTTGGTAGTATGGCCATTTTGACAATGTTAATTTTGCCTATCCAAGAACATGGGGGAGCTTTTCATTATCTAAGGTCTTCTTCAATTTCTTTCTTTAGAGTTTGTAGTATTCATTGTAGAGGTCTTTCACATCTTTTGTTAGATTGATTCCAAAATATTTTATTTTTTTCGAGGCTATTAAGAATGAGATAGTTTTCCTAATTTCTCTTTCAGGTGATTTGTCACTGATATATAGGAATGCAATTGATTTATGCATGTTAATTTTATAACCTGCTACTTTGTTGAATTCATTTATTAATCCTAGAAGATTTCCAGTGTAGTTTTTTCCTAAATATAGAATCATGTTGTAGCAAATTGAGATATTTTGAGTTTTTCTTTTCCTATTCATATCCCTTTAATTTCTTTCCTTCTGCGAAATTTCTTCCACTGTTGTATTGATGGATTCTGCTGTTTGTTCCCTTTCTTTTTCATATCATTTGTGTGATAACATTTAACAGTATGGATCTGAGGCAGAAGAGTTTCTATCCTGTGGACTTATAGTGTCCCTGTATGTTTCCAGTAACTAACCATTTAGGGGGAAACAAATAACAAAATCAATGCAAACAATATACAGCAATAAACCAAATAATTTCTGCTACGACATCTATGATGTTAATTGTCAAAATAAATAGAAATGATATGATCAGTTATTGCCTACAATAAAAACAGTAAGTTTGCAAATGGGTTTACAACTTTGAAGGGTGAACAGCAAGAGAACAGAAGTGATAGAGGATGTGATAATATGAGAAAGGAGAATAGATAGAAGTAAAAAAATTAAAGAGGAGTGAAAAAGAGAACAATAGAGATTATCTGTTAGTGGAAGAAAAGAGTGAAAGAGAATCAAGGGAAACAAATGAGAGAAAAATATATAAGTACATATTTTAAAAATAAAAATAAAAGAATACAAAACAAAACTGATATATATTAATCAAATATCTTATTCCTCAAAAACTGATCCATGAAAAATAACTGGCTTCAAAAATGCTGGAAATGAGAAAAAATATATGAGTATGTGTAAATATCCATGAATCATTGAGGTCAAAACTAAAGGAGGAAGGGAGAGAAGGAGAGAGGGAGGGATGGAGGGAGGGAGGGTATCACAATGAAAAGTTAAAAAATTGTTTCCATTGCAGTTCAAAAGATTTTCAGCTTCTCTTCTCAGCAGTATTAGGTGGGGTCATCTGGAGCATGATACTCCATATTCTGGATTGCTAGAGTGAGAGAAGTAATCCTGTAGGCAGAATTCCTGGATGCAGGTTTTAGGTTTAGGTGTGTTCCAGGCTTTTTGCTGAATGAAAATTGGTCTGGAGAGTTCAAATCAGTGCACCTCCAGGGCCCAACAATTGCTGGTCTGTGCAGAAAGACTGCACCCCAGGGATCTCTCCTGGGTTCCACTTGTGTGGTGGAGGAGCCAGCTCTTAGTCCACTACATCACCTGCAGACCCCATGTTTTCTGCTTTGGGGTTCAGTCTCCAAACTGAATCTCTTCAATCCCCACCCTTTGGAATTCCCAGCCACATGTGGCTCTCCCAACTAGTCCTGCAAACAGTTGGATCGAAGGGGGAGGGGAAGAGCCAGGTGGAGGTCCATGACCAGCTGTCCTCTGTGAAAACCTCTCTTCACGTTTGATTTTCTTCTTGTCACTTAGGCACACTCTGTTTCATGCAGCATGGATTTGCCAGGTCTGTATTTTGGGCCAAACTTTGGGTTTGCCAAGAATCAGCTCCCCCAGCTGTTAGGCCCTGCACCACAGCTGCAAAGTGGTTCCTTCCTCTGTCCTCCACATGGCTCCAGGAGAGATGCTGTTCTTTCCTGTATAAGGCTATTGTGCAGGGTGTCTTTCAGTTTAGTCAGGCAATGTCTTTGATTTCTTTATTCTCTGTACCTAGTCATGCCTCAGTTCTCCTAAAAATGTGGGTTCCTTTAATTCCCTATCCCTCCACTTTGCTTGCAGAGGGATTGCTCTTTCCATGGCAGTAGCTGTGGTGCTGGGGATTTCTTTCTTATTGTATTATATCCAACCTCCTGAGTATCCTATCTGCTTTGAATGTCCAGTTTTAAATTCCAGTAAAGCCTGATCCCCCACCTTCTTTTATCCACCCACTTTGCTGAGAAGCTGCCTGTCTGCTTTCTTGGTTTCAGGCCTCAGAGCAGCCAAGAAAGCAACCATCTCCCTTCTGCCATCTTGAAACCCCCCTCTTATAGTCCCTTGTATTTCTGTAGATTGGTTATGATGTCTCCTTTTAAATTTCTGATTTTCTTAATTGAGTATTCTCTTTTTTCTTGACCTGACTAAAGATTTGTCAATTTTATTTATATTTTCAAAGAAACAAGTTTCATTGATTTTTTTTCTACTATTCTTCTGGTTTCTGTTTCATTTACTTCTGCCTTAATATTTGTTATTTCCTTTCTTCTACTGTCTTTGGGCTTAGTTTGGTCTTCTTTTTCTAGTTCCTCAAGGTATGATGTTACATTGCTTATTTTAGATCTTTCTTCTTCTTTGTGGTAAATATTCATTGCTATGAACTTCTCTCTTTGAACTATTTTGCTGTATTCCATGAGAATTGATATGTTGTGTTTCCATTTTCACCTCTAGGATATTTTAATTTCTCTTTTTAATTCTTCTTTGATTTACTGATTGTTCAGGAGCATGTTGTTTAACTTCCACATATTTGTAAATTTTATAAAGTTTTCCGATTATTGATTTCTAGTTTCATACTATTGTGGTTAAAAAAGGTATTTCATATTTCAACCTTCTTATATTTATTAATAGTTGTTTTGTGGCCTAAAATATAATCTATCCTGCAGAATTGTCTGTGCAAGCTTTAAAAGAATGTATATTCAGCTGTTGGATGGAATGTTCTGTAAGTCTGTTATGTCAATTTGATATGAAGTATAATTTATGTCCAGTGTTACTGATTTTCTGTCTGCATGATCTGTTCTTTTTTGAAATTGGGTTATTGAAGTCCCTTTCTATTATTGTATTGCAATCTATCTTTCTCTTCAGATCTATCAATATTTGCTTCATATTTAGGTGTTCTAATGTTGGGTGCATCTATATTTATAATTGTTATATCCTTTTGATGAATTGACTACTTTATTTTGTAATCATGTGTTATTTAACAATGGTGATACATCCTGAGAAATCCATCATTAGGTAATTTTGTCATTGTGCAATAATCATAGAGTGTGCTTGCATAAACCTAGATGTATAGAGTTGTGCTACTTGATGTAGTCAAGAGACATGGTTAACACAAGTTGTATGAGGCTGATGTTTTTGTGACATGACATGCTAATTTATAGTAACTATATTTTTATAAGTAAAATTAGTATAAGATAACAATTTGTAAGTATAAGATAACAAAAATTATAGTATAGTAAATAGATAAACAAGTAACATAGTCATTTATTATCTTTACAAGAATTATGTACTGCCCATAATTATATGTGCTATACTTTTTTTGACTGACAATGCAGTAGGTCTATTTACACTAATATCACCATAGACACATGAGAATGTGCTGTGTTACAATGTAATAATGGCTCCTACATCAATAGATGATATGAATCTTTCAGTTTCATTATAATCTTATAGGACCATCAGCATATATGTGATCTGCCACTGACTAAAGTGTTGTTATGTAGCACATCTATATTCAGTGTCTCTCTTTGCAGTTTTTGACTTAAAGTCTATTTTATCTGATACAAGTAGAGCTAACTCTGCTCCCTTTTGCTTTCCATCTGCATGGATTATATTTTTCTATTCCTCCACTTTCAATTTATATATTTCCTTAAAGGTGATGAGAGCCTCTGATAGGCAGCATATCTTTTGATTAGAGAATTTAATCCATTTACATTCAAAGCAGTTACTGATATGTAAGGACTGCTACTTCCACTTTGTGAATTGTTTTCTTGTTGCTATCTTTTCTGTAGCAGTATGCCTTAATTCCTTACTTTTTATCTTTTGGGTATCAACTATAGGTTTTTGCCTTGTAGTGCTTGCTGCTTGCCTAAAACATCTCATAGTCCTATAGTCTACTTTAAGCTAATGACTATATAATTTATTTTGCACACAAAAGCTCTCGCTTCTATTCCCCCTTCCAAATTTTGTGTTTTTGATGATATAATTTACATCTTTTATATTATGTCTTATAACCAATTATTATAACTACTACTATTTTTAATAGTTTTAATACTTAAACTTCATCCTAAAGATAGGAATGATTTACACCTCACTATCATGGTGTCTGAGCTTTAGATCTGTTTCGGTACTTACTGTTACCAGTGAGTTTTGTACTTTGGTGTTTTCATGTTACTAATTAGTACCTCTTTTTCTCCCTAACCTGAATTCCCTTTAGTATTTCTTCTAAGGCAGGTCTAGTGACAGTGAACTCACCCAGCTTTTGTTTGTATAAAAATGTCTATCTACGATATCTATTCTTATCAAATAATGGAAACATCACATTTCACAACATCACTGGTGGAAGTGATAAAATAAAGTATCCTCAGTAAGAAGGTGGTCTAGCTAAGATCTGAAACAAAAATTAGTATTAGAAGTGTCATTATCTCCTTACCCACCCCTACTAATTGCACTTGTGTGGGCATGTACATATGTGTGGACACGGGTGCGCGCGCGCACACACACACACACAATATCACACACACAATATCACAGGAAGGAAGGGTCCCTTTATTTAGGAACATTAAAGGGAAAGGTCAAATTTTTCCACAGCAAAGCTTATCACACAAATGAAAATTGAAAAAAAAGAAATGTAAACTGAAGTTAAAGGAAGCCCTGTCCTAAGAAGTCATTTCTAATGGCTGTGGTTTCCACTTATTTGAGAGATTCTGGGTGTACTTCCTTGACTTTTTCATTTTCAATCACTCAAAACTGCTTTCATGCAGTTCACTGCTAGATTGGTCTGTATTTCCTTCTTACCATCCACTGCCACAAGAATTCATAAAAGTTGTTTATGAGGCTGACCATGCTCAGGATTCATAGAAACTGGCACTATTTTGAACTCAGCCATTAGTAGCAATAACAAATGCAGCGTTGGTGCCTGACTCGAGTCTTAAAAGGGCCAGCGAGGGAGGCTTGGGGAGGAGTGCATTGGGGCGGGGCAGTGGGAACAGGGGTGGGAGGAGGGGAGCTACAAAAGGCACATACACGTGGTTAGTGGGAGGCCAGAGACCCAGTCTAACCACAGCCCTGAGCACAGCTGCATCCGGGACAGGCGTAGGAGGCAGGGAGAAAAGGGCTGGCAAGGAGTGGGGGGGGGGGGGCGTCTGAGGATGTGATTGTATTATTATGTCCTACCACCTGTACTTAGTGTGCTGGGTTGACTGTGCTGGCTTTTACCACTAATTCTCCCAGTTTTTATTTCTATAGAGATAGCTCTCAGGTTGTGGGTGTGTGTATGTATGTGTCTACATACACATGCTTAAATTTTAGAAATCCTCCTTCTGATACGGAATAGTAGCCATTCTTTTTTCCTCCTTTCAGTATCCCTCAGAGTAGTTGTGTTTCCATTGCCTTTTGCACACTTTTCTTTCTTGACTGACAAGAGCTGAACCCACCATTCTTCAAAATCAGAAATGGAGAATTGAAAAATATATGTATATACATACCCCTGGGGAACTGAAAAACTATTAGAACACAATTCTAAATAATAACTAGTTCAGAAGTTTAGTGATAATGCTCGCTATATATGTGGCATTTTTAAAGTGCTTCTGATGTGTTAACACGTTTAATTTTCAGGGTTACCCAGTGAAGTAGGTGCTGTTAATATCTCCTTGTTACAAGGGAGGACCTTGAGTCACGGTGAAGTCACAATGGAGGTCAAGTAAATACCTGTTTTGCCCAAATTATCATTGTGAGAAGTCTGTGTGTAAATTCAGTTCTCTGTTTCCTGAGTACAGCAGACCTGATAAAACCCCCAAACTAAATTACATAATGATGGTAAAGCACTGGAGCTCTGGCGCCAAACAGTGTGAGGGTCCTGGCTTCAGTCTTTATAGGATGTGAGATCTTCAGAAAGTTACTTGACCTCTCTATACCTCAGTTTTCCTAATGCATCCAATGGAATGATGCTAATAGTGTGTTTATGCATCAGGAAGAACTGAGCACACAGTGGGAAACATTCTTGCATCTTTGGGAAGTTGGCACAACAAATATTTATTGAATGCCAGTTGTCATAATAGAAGAGCACACGTTGACAATAACAGTGAAAGGGTCGTTTATTAAATGTACTCATTCAAAATCCCCTCATTTTTCCAACTTTGGAGAAAACAACCTACAAAATATTTTAAGTGCCAACGTCAGGTAATTTTAAGGCAGGCAGGCAAATAAAAATGAATAACTTGGTACGCATTTACTTGAAAAAGTAGAAATGATGCTACAAGCTAAGTTTCTCTCTTCCTAGAAAATATATACCCATTCTTGGACATAGCTATGGATAGATCATATCCAGAATGCTTAAAATACTTTATTTGTTGCTTTGATGCTGATGTTTTGATCAATAAAAAAGGTGTCTCCTGCGGCTGGAGATGTAGCTCAGTGATGGAGCACATGCTTAGAATGTATGAAGACCTGAGACTGAGCCCCAGCACAAACAAACCTCTTGCTCTCTTTTCCTGCCATTCTGGCATGCTCATTTATAGGATCTTTGAACCAAAGTTTTAAAGGATGATTGACAATTTTTGAATAATGTTTAAAATGTTGATTTTCCCAATTTCTTCCTCCCTTAAATAATGTTCTTCTATAAATTGTGCTTGATAGAATATTTTTAGAAAAAAATCTATATCTGACTTGGATATAAAGGCTCATAAAGTAGACTCTGATTCTGATTTTAGAGACTTTGCAGCTGGGCACAGTGGCACACACCTGTAATCCTGGCAACCAGGGAGAGTGAGGCTGGAGGATTGTATGTTCAAGTCCAGCCTGGGCAACTTAGAAAGCCCTGTCTCAAAATAAAAAGTTTTAAAAGGGATGGGGATATAGCTGTTATAGGCTAGATATGAGGTGTCCCCCAAAACTTCATGTGTGAAACAATGAAAGAAAGTTTAGAGGTGAAATGACTGGGTTATGAGAGCCTTAATCCAATCAGTACATTAATGCCCTGATAGGGATTAACTGGGTTGTGACTGCAGGCAGGTAAACTATGGTTAGAGGAGGTGAGTTATTGGGGACATTCCTCTGGGTATATGTTTTGTTTGTGGTAAGGGAAGCAATGTCTTTCTCTTTCCTCGTACCACATCCACAGCTGCTTTCCTCTGCCACACTCTTCCACCATGATGTTCGGCCCCCCCTCCAGTCCTGAGGAATAGAGTTGGCTATCTGTGGACTGACACTCTGAAATCATGAGCCCCCATATTAACTTTTCCTCCTCTATACTGTTCTTATCAGGTCTTTTAGTCACTGTAGTGAAAAAACTGACTAAAACAGTAGCTCACTGGTAATGAACCCCTGGATCAATCATTAGTAAATTTTCCCTTTATAATAATAATAACAATAATAATAATAATAATAATAACAACAATGAAGAAGAAGGTGGCCATGATTTTGCACAGGAAAACAAAATAGCAATTTAGTGAGCTATGAAATTCAAAGGGCTACTAAAGCTCTGTATTTAGTAAATTCATGGACAGGACATTATTAGGAGTTGAGCAAATGTGTCAACTCTAAGTTATTCCTTTATGCCTGGATAAAGTTCTCAGAATTCTACTGGAAAACAAACCTTTATTCTAATAATAAATCTCAATGCTTGAAAATAAAAGCAAGTCAAATGTTTCCCAATGGTAAAGGGAACATTAAAAGATTGTTAGTAAGCCCATTAATATTGATCCAGTGTTAAAAAATGATTGAAATAATATGCAGATGGGGAAACTTTATCTTATACTGGAACTAATCTCAGTGTTCACTAACTCCTTGCCTGTTTCTTTGTTTTGTGTTTCTTTGGGACTTATTCCCAGTGCTTTCCTTTCTTCCTTTCCTGTTCTCTCCTCTTCTCCTCTCCTCCTCTCTCTCCTACTCTACCACAGAAGTAAAACATAAAACGCACACTTTGAGTTTATTGAGGAAAACTTTGAATTCTATTAACCTGTTAACTTGAAATGTTTTGAAATATTTTCCTCAAAATACAGAAATTTATTTTATTTTAAAAAATTATGGTAATTTATAGTATAAATTTATTTGTAGTACTTTATAGTATAAATTTTTAACATTTAGAATCATTTTTTAACTATATAGAAGAAAAAGGCTTTCAGACTCTTGATGCTAATCATCCCATTTACAGGATCTTGTATGGCCTTATTCATATTTGACAAGTGAGAATGTTAAGAAACTATTTGAACAGTTCAGCAATTTATTTCCATCCATGTGAGCCTTTAGTGAGGGAGAAAGTTTGACTTAAAAATGATGAAGAAATATTAAGGATGTCAAAGTAATGAGAGACATAATAATTTTAAACAGCTTACGATATTTAGTCTTTTCCTTTTAGTCCATATGTTAAAAAAACTTTCATTAAGAAAGTCTTTTAAGAAAAGACTTAAATAAAAATTTGCTAAACAAAAGAGGAAAAATTGAGTTTAAAAAATACTGTGAAGAAAAGTTGGTTCACTACTGTTACTAAATAGTTTCATGCAAGGTAAGAAAAAAGCCCCCAAGGCCCAATGACAAATGGACATATATGGATACTTTTTTCAATGCTCATAAATAATTGATTTTATCTATAGACCATTATTCAACATTTTAGTACATATGTACATACATACATATCTGCAATAAGAAAGTGTTCAATCTAAAACATCAAATTTAGAAGTCTTTCAGAATTTGGTAAATACAAATAAAAGGCAGAGAAATGGTCCAAGTGGACAATAAGATCCATTCTTTAATGAGAGTATCAGAGTACCAAAGGTTTCCTCATGTGCAAATTGGTTTTCATGCTGAAAACTGAAATGGAAATATTAAACTTATAAATTATAGTTTAACTGTATTTTTAAAATTCATCTTGTCAGTCATGTGAATTGTATCATCCTCCACAAAGAATTTCACCTGAATACCAAGAAAATGTCAAAGAGGACCGGGAGGTGCAAGAGTATTTATACCCGGATGGTTCCACCCCAGTACTAGTGTGAAGGGCATCTCCCCAGAGGAAAGACATGGGCAGAGACTGCAGTAGATCATGGTAGAATCCCTGGGGAGGGAGTCCTTCCTGGCTCACTGCATCTCAATGGAACCAGAGTGGCACAACCACCCACTACGTGGTAGGAATTAGATGGAGTGAACAGAAAGAGAATGTGTACTTGGTGTTTCACCAGGAAGTGAGAGGGCACAGCAGTCCTCAGTCATATGGACTCCATCTTCATCTTGACTCTTCTTGTGACAAGGAAGTGCCACACTTTATGTATCTGCAGCTTGCTGTTTCTAATGTCTGAAATACATATTATAATCACTGCCAACAGATGGAATTTAGTGCATATGTAGGGAGTTTCCAGAGGAAGAAGCTTATACCATGACCTTCTATTGTGTTTAACTTAATAGTGTTACTGAAATGACTCCTGGTATCTAACAGGCTTATTGAACACACAAAATTTATATTTGTCATAGAGCAATTCGAAAATAAGGTTAAACTCAAAAAGAAATCTATAATCTAATAACCAAGGACAGACACCAATCATTTTGTCAAGTTATGTATAAACTTTATTTCATTTAATCTTTGTAACAACCTTAAGAGATGGGCACTATCACACCTATTTTACAGATGATAATATTGAGAAGTAAAGAGTTTAAGCAATTTGTACAGAATAATACAGCTAGTTAATCATAGGAACTAGTTTTAATCTAGGTATGCCTAACTTCAAAGCCTGAATTCTTTACCTCTACATAACATTTCTGATTTGTACATTAATACCAGAAAATTGTGCTATTTCATACAAACTGTTTAATAATTTTTTCTTAAAGTGTAGCTCTATTAATGACAAAAGCATAAGAAGAAAGAGCCTTAAGTGGGAAACATATATAAAATTTGTATTTTGAAGTATATAAAATATCTGGATTTTGCTTCTTAAGAGTCAAATGATTTTAAGAGTTAGCACATGAGAAGTAACAAATAATGAAGCACCACAAAAAGAATCACTCAGATTCACGTCAAAGGCACACATACAGGCACACACATACCAATATGTATGTGTGTGTATGTGTAACTATCTAGAAATAAATACAGATGACTATAGATGGTGGGGGAGCTAGACCAGACAGGTGTATCACTCCTCCATTAGAATCAAATTTTCGGAGTAGTGGTTACAAAAACTATGAAATGTGTTTCTAGAGAAGTAATGTACAAAGATGTGGTTTATTTTTATTTTTTGATAAAGTTGGCTTATTTGACTCCTAGAAATAAAATTTAAAAATAAGTAATGAGGCAAAACACAAAGAAATGTATGTATATGGATTGATTTCACAGCAGGGAAAAATAAATGTTTCTATTTAGACAATGACAGAAAGTGAATTTAAAGCAACATAAATAATTTATATTTAAATTATGGATCATTGGATCCATAATGCAAATTATTATTTTTTCCCTCCATAAGTATATGTGCTTAAAATGATTACTCAAAGATCTAAAGATTTTAATTTGTGCTGCATAAGTTATATTTTATTATTGATTATTTAAAACATGTATTTTGGCTTAGTATTATCCTTGAAAGTAAAACTGATCAAGGAAGTATGAGGAGGAGGGAACAGGAAGAGGGGCAGACACACAGAGGCAAAAGTGAAGGGGTTGGGAATGTTAGTAATTAGGGTACAATTATATTACAAATATAGGTCATTATAATATAATTGTAGTTACATTTGGAAGTTTTCCAAAGAGCATTAAAAAAACTCTGAAACCACACAATGGACATCTCTTAGCTCATTGTTGTAAAACTGAAGACGAATTCTCTGCATGCAGCATAAACAAAGTCCATTAATGAAAAGTGTTCAGAAGACAAAAAGCAGGCATTGCATTAAATGTTGGAATCATTGATTTCCCCATAAGCCACTCTTCGATTTCCAGTAAATTTTCAAATATGTTTTGGGACCTCTACTATGGTTTTGCATTGGCACAAACAAACCAGCTTCAGTCACATAATGAAAAAAATAAACTGTATCTGTCATCAACCCTATCCTACACAAAAGCATAATAACACTGGCAGTGGCTTCAATTAATGTCTTCATGGGTATTTATTCTTAGCATGATGGAGAGTTCGTGCCATCCTAACTAAAACATTTTTTTTTTCAATCATTTTTTTCTTCTGTGGGTGTCTCACATTTTTAACAGCTGGATACTGATGGGCTCATAATTCTTTTCTGTGATTTTAGAGCCTTTGGATAACAGGTAAATTTTCAGTATTATTTCCTCCAACCCAGATAAAACAAACTGAGAAATAACTTCCAAAGGGGATTCTGGGAAGAGCTGAAGGGTCTGGATATCTAAGAGTGTTGGTGGAACCTGTGTGAAGTGCGGCTCTAGAAAAGCATTTTGGAAACCATTGAGCCACATCTGTGTCCAGCACTCATGAACAAAACAACAGGTGCACGGATGCAGAGGAATCTGTCTTGAAGCCTGGTAGAGCCCTAAGGTCTGAGTGGTCCCTAAAGTCAGGAAATGTTACAGTTTGGACACTGAAATCTAGAGAGTACAAAGCTTTACTTTTGTATTTTTTATGCAGGCTGGGTTAAAAACAGCCAACTCTAGCTAGCATTTATTGAGTGTTTTTAATTATGTGCTAGGGACTGAGCCAAGTGCCTCACATTGATTAAGCCATTGAAATATCACAGTAGACAAATATTATTGTTTCTTTCAGACTTCTAGGAGACTTGAGTCTCAGAGGAGTCTAGTAACTTACACAAACATTGGTTATGGAACCAGTCAGTGGTAGACTTAGTTTGCACCCACAGTCTGATTCCAGAGTAGGAGAACTCAGCCACACTGTTCTCTAAGAACCTCTAAATGGCCACCAAGTCAGAGATTTGCCCAGTCTGTTTTGCAGTAGCTATTTAACGTTTTCATTGAGACCTTCTTTCAACCATAGGAGCAATAACTAGCTTAAGACATAAAACAGGTGCATTGCAATAGCTTGAAAAGACTTTTAATATTTCCTTCATGAAAGTTTTATCAAATACCTTTCATTTTAATCTCAAAGTGATTTCTGTCTCTAACGTATGCTTGAGACTGGGTGAAGGTACATAACATTTCAGATTTGGCACTCTTTCCCATAAAAGGGAAGTTTTGATGCTGGAGAAATGTTATTTCATGTAGAAGAATTCCTCTCCTCATTCTGATGTTCCTTTGTACTGCATGAAAGTGTCTAACGTTTTTAGGAAATTTCAGTGCTTGAAAATCTGATATACGAGTTAGTGGGTGATTACTTGTAATACAAATAATCCATCCCAGAAGTATAGAGTGTTAGCGTTATGTACAGGTTTATGCAATAAAAATGTAGCTAGATTTAACTTTTCAGATTGTTGAATAAAGCGAGATGCACTGTCTTTAATTCACTATTCTCTAATCCAGAACAGAGGTTATCTTGGATTGTCAGATTACAGGTATCTTGCTGTAAAGAGCTATTTTGGCCAGCATCATATGATAATCCCTAAAAGATCAACAGCTGAATATCAACTCAAAGGAAAAAATATGCCTCACAGAATCTTTTTCAAGAAAGTGCTGAAACAAATGGAAATCCACATGCAAAAAAAAAAAAACAGAAAAAATATGGACACAGACATAATGTTTTCATAAGATTAGCTTAGACTTGATAATAAACCTAAACGCAAAATGCAAAAATATAAAACTTTAGAAGAAAATACAGAAAGAAATCTATGTATTCTTGGTTTTGGGTTTGGTGATAACTTTTACATAAAACACCAAAAATGTGACCTATGAAAGAAAAAATTGATGTTATTCTTCTTGAAGTTAAAAACTTCTGCTTCATGAACAATATGGCTAACAGAAGAAAAGACAGGGAAAAGAATGGAGAAAATATTAGCAAACATAAATCTGACAAAAGATTTATAACTAAAATATGAAAAAAATATTTCAAATTTAACAATAAGAAAATAAACAACTCGATTTATAAAATGGGTAAAAGATTTGAAGAGATATCTCACCAAAGATATGCAGATGGAAAATAAGCACATGAAAAGACACTCAGCATCATACTTATGAGGGGATTCAAATTCAAATAATAATAAGATGCCACCACACAGCTATCAGATTGGCTAAAATCTAAATCACTGATAGCACTAAATGCTGGTGAACATTTGAATCAATAGGAACTCTCACTTCCTGCTGATGGGAAAGAGAGAAACGATACAGCTACTTTGGAAGAAAGTTTGGCAATTTCTTACAAAGCTAAATATTAGGTTCATCATATGATCCAGTAAACACACACACAGGTATTTTCAAAAATGAGTTGAAAACTTGAATATATACAAAGTCCTGCTCATGAATGCTTGTAGAAGTTTTATTCATAATTATCCAAACCAGAAGCGACCAACTTGTCCTTCAACAGGTGAATGGATAAACAAATCAGTATATCCATTCACTAAATGTTATGCCGTGATATGGAGAAATTAGCTATTGATTCATTAAAAGACATAGAAGAGGGCTAGGGTTGTGGCTCAGTGGTAGGCGCTTGCCTAGAATGCGTGAGACACTGGATTCAATTCTTAGCACTGCATATAAATAATGAATAAAATAAATGTCCACCAACATCTAAAAGAAATAAAAAAGAGATGTGGAAGATACTTACGTGCATATTTCTAAGAGTAAGGAGTCAGTCTGAAAAATCTGTATATTGTATATTCCAACCATAGGACATTCTGGAAAAGGATAACATGTAGAGACAGTAAACAGAGCAGTGGTTGACAGACTTTGAGGGGAGGGAGAAAGAAGGATACCAAGGTGGAGCATAGAGGGATTTTAAGATGGTGAAATGTGTGTGATATTGTGATGGTGTATACATGACATCATGCATTTGTCAAAACCTACAGAACTTTATAACACAAGGTGTAAACTCCAATGTAAACTACAGACCTGAATAATAATATATTAATTTTGGATCACCAATTTTAACAAATATATCACACTTTTGCAAGGTGTTAATAATAGGGGAAACTGTAGGAACTTTAGGAATAGCTAATTTCTTCATAGCGTGGAATAACATTTAATGAATTGATATACTGATTTGTTCATCCATTCACCTGTTGAAGGACATGTTGGTTGCTTCTGGTTTGGGTAATTATGAATAAAACTGCTATAAGTATTCATAAGCATTAGGAAGGTGGTATATGAGAACTCAGTTTCAGCTTTTTTTTTTTTTTTGGTAAACCTAGAATTGCTGCAAAAAAAAAAAAGTAGCAATTAAAACAACAACAACAACAACAAAATGGTTGATGTTTCTTTTTTGGTTTTATCTCTAACCCCAATTATCATCTTCAAACCAGTCTCTTCAGCATTTGCTTGTTCCAGTCCCTTTCTCATTAATACCCTCTGATGACTCTTTTTGAGTATCATTCTTTGCTCAAATGCCTTCAGTGGCTCTTCATTATTTGCTCTTCAGCCTCTCTTAAGACCCTAGTCATATCTTGTAGGAGTTTGTCATTCTTCAACATACTGGCCCACTTGCTGTTTGCTAAGCAAGGAGGAGGAGGTTTTTTTTTTTTTTTTTTTTTTTTTTTTTTTTTTTTTTTTTTTAATGGCTGGAAATGCTTTCCCCTCTATATTTCTATTTTCACAAGCAATAGCTTTCCAGCTCAGATTTTATTCATATTCACAATAGTCTTTACTTAGGTTGCCTTTACTCTTCCTTCCATCTTCAATAGGATTTTAGCCCCTGTGAGAAGAGAGACTGTATTTTGCTCATTCTTTATTTATGTGAAGCTTCTAGAAGTATGCTGTGCAGGCAGTGGGCGCTCAGCAACTCAGTGTTATTGATATTGTATTCACAATCGGATCTATATTTATTTTAAATTACTGTAGTCCATTTCAATTGATAAACTTATAAATATTATGCATGATACACTGTTGTGCATATTGAGGACATAGCAATGATCAGGAGACAGTCCCTTCCTTACAATATCTTACATTCTAATGTAAGAACCTGATGAACAAGGAACTTGAAAAGCTTATCTATAAAATGGTGTCCACCCCATCGATTAGCATCCCAAACTCCACTTGTCAGTGTTAAAACTTAGTTATTATGACAAACTTTGGGGGAGTCCAAGAATGTTTACTCAGATATCTAAAAGCTAGGACTAACAACGTGGAAGCAAGCTGTGTATATTTCCTTTTGGGAAAAAATGGGATCCATCAGACTGGGAAGTCACTGTGAATAGCGGGTGGATCTGAGCTTTCTTTTTTTAAATGACCTTAAAGTTTAGCTGTCTGGCAGTGAAAGTTGTTCAATGGTGGCATTTCGGCTGGAGCTGCCAAACACTCTTTGCAGCAACTCAGGTGTGAGTCCTGCCCAAGGCAGAGGGATAGACCCCCCCAGGTCCCCTCCTTGCCACCAGCCTCTGGGCTGGGGATGCACCGCTCAGTGCCGGAGCGGGTGCAGGAGGAGAGGGAGGGCACTCCCGCGGGAGGGGAGCGGGGCGTGGAGGGCGTGGGCCGGGGGCGGGGCGAGCCCCGCAGACTGGGTGCTCGGGAGCTGTCAGTGTCAGGCTCGGGAGAGAGAGGAAGTGATCGCTCCCGGAGGAGCGCGAGCTGAGCGGCCGGCGCAGCGTGAGACAGCACATCCTGCCCGCGCCGGGCCCGCCGCCCTACGGTCCGCCCGCGCCGCCGCAGCCCGGGAGCCGCCTCCGCGCTCCGGAGCCCAGCGCCGCCGCTGCAGAGCGCATCCAGGTAAAGCCCCAGCCGAGGTCGGGTCTCAGCGCCGCAGCCTCCGCGCCCCTCCCCAAACCTTCGAGCCCGGGTGCCTTGGGCACTGAGAGTGGGGCAGTAGCAGCCACCGCTGCTGGCACCGCTGGACCTTGCCTCGGCCCCCTCCTCAGGCTTCTGCGTACTCTGCTGCGCCCAAATGCTACTGGAGCCCCCCCCAGCGGAAGTCCCTGCTGCAGTTCCCCCAGAGGAGCCCAGAGACGCGGGCGGAGGAGGCAGGGTCATGGAGTCATCACCTTGTCGCCCACCTTGTAAACTGGGAGGGGCATCTCAGTGCGCCCCGCCTCAGTCTTCTCCTGGGGGAGCGGAAGGCAAGCATCTGTGCTATCTGCACCCCAGTGGGCCACCAGCTGACGGCCCCTGGGGGAGGGGGAGCTATAGAGGGAAGGGTAAGGATGCTGTTTGATTACATTTTCAAGCTGTCTGCAAAGCTCTTCCCTGCCTACCCGCCAAGTCGCAGGGAGCGAATGCACTTTCAGCAGGGCTTTAATTAAACACTCACACAAGAAAATGCCAATTTCTCTCTGCTGCAAAAAAAAAGTGTGACTGGAGTATGTATTTTGGTAAACACCTTCCCGGCTGCTTGGCTCTCCTTCCCCCACTCCTACTCGGAATCGCTCTGGCCTTATAAATCTGTGCGTCGTCATCCTAAGGGCAGTGATCCTGGCAGCCCTGATGGGAACTGAGTGTGCAGGAGTCTCATGACTTGTACCTTGGCTAATAAGGTTGAACAGAGGACCAGGACCAGGACAAGAAATTTCTTAGGAAGTCAGAGATTCAACAAAAAGGAAGAAGAGGGAATATATTTGTTATTCTGGTCTCTACACACCTAAGTAAGGGGCAGTAAGTAGCCAGCCATTTTCTTGCCTGGAATGCCTTTAAAGTGTGCACTGTAGATTTACTGCAGTTCATAATTGTGAAAAAATTGCTTCCAAACATTCCAGACTAGCAGAAGACATAGCTAAGAGCGAGGGACAGGTAACTTCAGTGGACATCCTTGCTACTGTTAGCACAGTTACGTGTGACTGTCACTGCACTTAACTTTGGTGAAATGGGGAAATCATAGAGAAGCATGTTGATCAGTGTTCTAAATTTGAAATGGGAACATACAGATCAGATTGCATCCTGAGGGCACCAGTGAGAATTTGAGTAATACTCCCTCTGATTATTTACAATGCCAAGTTTGCTTTGAAAGGTTTGGGGTGGACAAAGGGTTTAGACTCAGTTCCCATCATGATTCTCAAAGAAATGAAATCTGATACTGCTAGCTTTAAGTAACCATATTCTCTTCAATGGAACCAGCTCTCCAGGTTTCTTAGGATCTGGGGAGCCAGTGCCTTAGGAGCCATTCCTTTAAGAATCCCTGGGATGTTTCTACAATAATGTAGAGGTCCAGAGAGGATTTTTCCAACCTGTCCCAGCTTTAGGCCCTATTTTTGGCATAGACTGTCCCTAGCATCTCTTCCTTGCCTTAGGCTTCATGCATAGATACACCTGCTCCCTCTACTCTTGGTTGTATCCTCCCATGCACCCCTTGAAGAGGAGAAGGATAGCCTATAGCCTGTCCCTACTCCTACTCTTCCTCCTCCTTTTCTGCTGGAAATATATTCAAGATTGCTTGGCCATTAAAGGTTTACATCATTGGGCTGGGGATGTGGCTCAAGCGGTAGCTAGCTCGCCTGGCATGCGTGTGGCCTGGGTTCAATCCTCAGCACCACATACAAACAAAGATGTTGTGTCCGCCGAAAACTAAAAAATAAATATTAAAAAATTCTCTCTCTCTCTCTCTCTCTCTCTCTCTCTCTCTCTTAAAAAAAATGTTTACATCATTAGGTCTAATTACTGTTCGGGACATGGTCAGAAAAAAAGAAATTCAAGCCACAGGAAAAAGGGACAGAGTTCTTATACTATTAATCTGTGATCCCCAGTTTCTGATCATCTTCTGAGATGGCAAAAGGAAGTCACTCAGAATTTCTGTCATCATGCTCTATATCTAAGAGGGGTCACTATGAAAAATTTTACCAGCAGTTCTTTCCAAAATACCCCTTCCTAAGTTTACATTTAATAAATGAGTATTTCCTTGACTCCAGTGCTGAGTCAAGCAATTTCTGGGGCTCCTAGACTCAGTTTATACTCAGAAAGCTGTGTAGGCCAAAAATGTCAAGGGCATACCAGGTCTTTAAACCCAGTCCCCTCTCCCAGCATAGACCATGCACTCAGGGTTCACTCTGCTCCCCTTAGTGGGATTTTCCTTCTCCCCAGTTTCTTTCTGTAGTGGAACCTAGCCTCAAATGGAAAAGTCACACACACATACATTGCAAACATAAGTATATTCTCTCTTTTGTTCTCCCTTCACTTGGTTCTACCAAATAAAACAAAGATTGATTAACAACAGCTAAAATGTAGTGACACTTTATCAGGCATTTCAGTTTAAATTCTTTCACATGTTTTAATTTATTTAATTCCCACAAGGATCTTATAAGGCAAATATGGTTGATAATTCTATTTTACAGAGGAGAAAAATCATGGCACAAAAATGTCAAGTATGCGGGGCACAGTGGTGCCTGCCTGTAATCCCAGTGGCTCTGGAGGCTGAGGCAGGAGGATTGAAAGTTCAAAGCCAGCTCAGCAATGGTGAGGTGCTAAGCAACTCAGTGAGATCCTGTCTCTAAATAAAATACAAAATAGGGCTAGGAATGTGACTCAGTGCCCCTGAGTTCAACCCCTGGTACAAAAAAAAAAGTTAAGTAACTTTCTGAAGCTTGTTCGGCTACCAAGTTGTAGAGCCTGGATTTGAATCTAAGAGCCCTGACTCCAGGCCTGAACTTTAAAGTACTCTTCCATACTATAAAATAATTCCACTGCTTAATTGTTAAATACCAGATTATTTTCTTAACTTATCTTGTTTCAGTTCTTATATTAATGCTGTTAAGTAGACATTATTCATATTTTATACAGAGTGAAACTGAGTTGAGAGTTAAGTGGACCAGGCACTGTGGCACATGCCTGTAATCCCAGCCTGGGGATGTTTAAGTGGGAGGATTGAAGTTCAAGGCCAGCCTCAGCAATTTAGCAGGGCCTAAGCAACTTAAGGAAACCCTGTCTCAAAAAATAAAATAAAAAGGATTGGGGATTTAGCTCAGTGGTAAAAAGCCTCAGGGTTCAATTCTCATTACCAAAAAAAAAAAAAAAAAGAGAGAGAGTTAAGTGGCATAGTTAACAAATGGCAGAGGTAAGATTCAAATCAGTTCTGTCTGGTGGCTCTAAGTAGAACCCATTTATTTCAACTCCTGTCCCCTATGAGAAACAAAAAAGGGAGGGCAGGATTGTTTCTTTCAAATTGGTTGCCCAGTTTCATAGTGAGAAAAATTTCCTTGAAGCTACATGTGTAGCCAGCGTCCCCGCTTTTTTGCCAGCTGATTGGTTACTACAGATGACAAGGTGAATCTTGTTAACCTATTGTCCCTTTGAAATCAAATATTGCATTGAGTTTTGCCTCATTAGTGAAATTAGCTAATTGCCCATAATACTTTGTGGATTTTAAATGTACTGTAGATGGTTTCTCCCTCAATCAGCGGTCCCTTTTATGAGAAACAATTGTGGCTTCTATATCCTCTAGAAAATGTGAAAACATGTTCTTTGGGGAACTTTTCTGAGACAATGAAATGCTAGGGTTGACCTTTTTTATAAAAAAAAAATAAGATTAATTCAACTCTTGCTTTTCTTCTTTGGAACGTATAAACTCTTGCCTAGGGCCATATGATAGTCATCCCTCTTGACTGGGGATTTTTCATGGCCTTTGCTTCCTTGGTGCAGGAGACCTGGCACCAGAACTTCAGGGCGAAGCTTTCATTTTACATAACTGCCACTGCCCAAGTGCTAATCTGGAGCAACCTCAAGGTTCCTAGGATCCCTAATTTTGTTTGGACCATCTTTCTTAAAGGCCATACACTCTAGAGAGAAGGCACATGGATGGTTTCATGATGGTTGTCATTTAGCCCATTAAAGTTAATGCAAAATTAAGCATTTGTGCATAAATGCAGGTTTTTTTAGGGTAAATATAGGGTATTACAACTAAAAAGAGATTTATAACCATTGGTTTATAAGCACTGGTTTGGAAAGGGGAGAGGAGAAGAGGTCGCTCTGATGAAATATATTGAAGAAAAGGCAAAATATTGTGCCTAAGGAAAAAAAAAGTTCTTGGCCATTAAGACATTTCTGGCCTTTCATAGGCAGCCTGGGCGACAGGAATAGTGTACAGTAACATATGCTGCAACCAAATTAGGCCTCTAGGAGTGGCGGGCAGCCCCAGCCCTGCTTCTATTCATGGGGCATTTATTTACCCTGTGCATAACTAGAGCTTTACTACAGATATTTAGTTCGTCAGATCATCCCAATATTCCTGTAAAAATAGACATTTTTCTTTCTGATAAACAAGGAGATGCTTGGAAGGATTTCAGCCTCTTGGCCAAGGCCACATGAGGCCAGTTGGTGGAAGAGCTGGATTTCAAATGCAGATCAGTCTGATTCCAAGGTCTGTTTATTCTCTTCCCACCCCATCTATTGTTTCTCTATCTATGTGGGTTGCCAAAAAAAGTACTGTTTAGTGTAGCTTTTTATTGTAGCAGCACTGTGAGTCCCTCAAGAACATACTCACATGCTGATAGGAAAAGCCTAAGTGTTATCAAAACGAACAAGAAAATTACACATTTCTCTGTGTGGCAGAGGATAAGCAAGCCCTGGTTTCCTTGATGTGAGGTGAAGTCCCACTCACGTGGCTCTCACATGTTGCCAGGCGTCTTGCTGAATACCAAATATGTAGCAGCCCTCATCTAACAGCCCAAAGACTATCTGGCCAGGGTAACTCTAAGTCAAAACTTAATTCATTGCAAAGAGGGATTTACTTGCAGGCTGCCGGGTCTTCTGGGGCTTACCTGATAGAGTGACTGTGTCATCTTCTAGTACTAATTTAGGCTTGGTACTAAATCCTGAGAGGTCCTCTGCTTACTAACTGACCCTATGCCTTGTTTTTAGTTCACATCAATCCTGAAATCCTCTCAAGCAGTTTTTTCTGCTTTGAAATATTAGTTTAGCCCTAACATCTTTACACTGTCCTGTACTCTTGCTTAAAGAACAACCTGTGGTTCATCTCAGGGCACCGAATGGCTAATGCCATCAGGATGGCAAAGTGCACAGAGGAGAAACTTGTGTTGGAGTTGAGGGCATTCTTCTTAATTGAGGCAGTGGGCCTCTGACACTGTAGAGGACAACAGTACTTGATTCACAGATCTGCCTGGCAACAGTTGCTAGTGAGCTTCATCGTGATTTAATTCAGCTACTTTCAGCATTTGTTTCTCTTCTATGACCCTTAAAGAATTTTTTAAAATTCTGCCACTCCCTCCTTACCCTGTGTTTTAGGTTGATAGCTAATGTTTGTCATCATAAATTTAAATAATCACATGAATGTGATCTATAGAATATTGTAAACTTTGGCATGTACAAACAAAACAATATTATTCATTGAATCAAATAATATCTAAATATGACACTAACTTCAATGTAAAACATGAAAATCTGTAACAAAGGGAAATATTTCTATCTGTAGTAAAACATCATTAAGATTTGGGATTTCCTTTCATTTTCCTTTGTTTTCGTTTTCTTTTTACAATAATACAAAATAAGGGCTTTTGTGAAAGTGGATGGAGTAGGAATGTCACCTCTAAATGACTGTATGGTACATTCTCTGTAGATCAGTTTTAGGAAAGCATGCAGACATAGAAGCTGCAGATCTAGAAATGAATGTCATTTGCTCTTGTCATTCCTGCACATTCTTTAGAAAGACTTTGTGGGGCGAGTGGTGTGCAAATGCCAGTTTGAAGACTGCACATTTGACTGGCCCAGGTGCCTTGTGTGGGGGTTAGTGTGGAATAGGTACTAGCAGTCAGGTACTGCCTGTGTCTCTGTGGCTCCAGTTAAAGATGGGTGGGTGGAAAGGAACTGCGTAGAGCAGTTGGTGTCATTTCCTAGGTGACTGTGTGGACAGCTCTTTCCTCTATTTAATGATTTTCAGTAAGACATGGGCCATTCTAGGATGTTTTTAGATTAGTGGTTGTCAGCCAGGATCATTTGGCAAAGATCCTGGGGACATTTGGCAAAGCCTGGAGACGTTTTTGCTTATCACAGTTGGGCAGAGGGGCTGCTACTATCATCTACGAGGGAGAGGTCAGGGCTGTGGCTGAACATCCTGTAGTGCACAGGACAGATCCTACAGCAGTGATCTACCTGGCTCCAAACATCAATGACACCAAGGTTGAGATGCCCTCTTTCTTGGGTTTTCTCATTGAAATCTTCCTGTGCAATTTGTCCATTTGTTTGATCTTTTACCAGATAACAAGAGCACACCATGTAAGAGGCAGCATAAAGTAGTGGGAAGAAGTGGTGGGATCTCCTACACATTGCCTTATGAGAGCCTCAGCTCATCTGTCTGTAAAATGGGGATAATAATGCCCACTTATGATAAGCATCATGAGGATTATAGACATGAGTGTACAGGTTCCAATTCATGAAACATACTCAATGCATGAAAGATGATGTTTTCTATTATCCAATAGCAATTTTCATGCACAAGCCTTCTCTTCTCTGAAATGGGCATGATCTTCAAAATAAATAAAACTCCTTGGAAATAAAGGTTTGCTTTTTGAAAAAAACAAAAACAGACTCTTTGTTTATACTTACTTATATACATTCCTCCCTCCCTTTTAGACTCTAGATTTCCTGAAACATCCTTTTATCTTCCAGCACAGAGTCCTGCGCACAGTATATACTCAACAAGCTTTAGTTTGACCTGAAATATTAGCCAAATAAATCCCACTTAATTTTCTTTTTTTTTATAAGACTGAATCCCTTCCCCTTGGACCATTTTCATGTGTTTAGTAAAAACAGTCACTTCCTGAAGCATAGCGCCCATTGTGTGTCTGGCCCCAGTGTGAATGTGGGCTTGGTAATGCCTAGATTTTTGAAAGCCTTGCCTTCCTGCATCAGGATCATGTGGAACACTTCTGCTGGGGCAAGAGGAGTCTTGGGAACTTTTTGTTCTAGAAATGACAGGCAGGAAGGTTTGAGTCTTGTGTTTTGTTCTGCAAACCCCTCAGGCTAATTCTTTTGATCTGGCTTTGATCTGACAGTCTGCTGAGCCGTCCAGTATTTGGGTTCCTTTCAGATGGGAGCAGGGGAAATTTTGATTCATTATCAGATTTATATTTTATTCTGTCCGGAGAGAAGCTACCAGTAATAAGCATATTTTAAATAGCTCTAATGAGTTAATGAGGACATGCATTTGTCCTTTGCCTACAGTCTTCTGCTGTAAGAGGAATGCCTGCTGGATTGTCTGCTCAGACCTGAAATAGAGCCCATTTTTTTTTTTTTGTTGGACAAGATGAAGATTTTACTAATTGAATTGGAATGAAGTCCTCTCCTTTAGAGTACAATTTTAGATCCTATAGTGTGCCATATGGAAGCTTTTAAGTGTTTATCATGTTGTTGAATGTTAAAATGAGCCTGAGTCTAGAGAATGGCCTGAAATTCTGTCCCAGAACCCACTTGTGGAATGTCAGGAGTTGTTGGGTTTGGATGACTGAAAGGGCAGAAGGCCCTGTGGGGAATGTGTGTTTTGACACGGTGTCCTCATTTAAAATGACGGTGCCTCTCTTATTTCACCATCCGCCCCATTAGTATCAAAATAGCAAGGGGTTGTGGGAATTGGAGTGTATTTTGTGGAAGAAGAATAACAGGAAAACTTCTCTGCCTGATTCCTTTAAAAGTGTGACTTTGTTCACTTGTGGAAGGTATAGGTTACAGCTGATTGAGAAAGAGGATCCTCCCTGTTTGAATGCCTTCAGGCTCAGAGGAAAAGTAGAATTTATTTACATAAGTTAAAGTGCCAAACTAAATCTCCCAATGCAAATATGGACCACCCCAGGACAGTGTAAGGGCCAGGTTTGGGGTTTTGAATGCTTACAGATTTTCTTGCTTCCTCTTTTAAGTTTTTTTTTTTTTAATATTTATCAAATACTGCTGAAAAGTAATTGGCGTATCAAGCAATGGTGAAATCCCATATCTCATACCATATGATTTAAAGGTGGAAACTATACTCATTTTCCTCAAGGATTCCCCACCCACCACCTTTTTTTTTTTTTTTTTTTTGGTACTAGAGATTGAACTCAGGTCAAACACTGAGCCACATCCCTAGTCCTGTTTTGTATTTTATTTAGAAACAAGGTCTCACTGAGTTGCTTAGAGCCTCCCGTTGTTACTGAGGATGGCTTTGAACTGGTGATCCTCCTGCCTCAGCCCCTTGAGCTGCTGGGTCACAGTGCCAGGCAAGGGTCCCTTGTTTTTAAAGGTTAAAATATGGAAATGTCTAAAATTTGAAGGCCAACACATTATAGATTTTATTTAAAGAAAATAGAAAAGTCAGGTTACAAGGCAGTTTCTTGGTTACTTGAGGAAAACCTTACTTTGAGGATGGGTCAGAGCATTGGAAACTTCACCTCCACACCATGATTACCTTCCCAAATGCCAGGCAGGTAGATTAGGTCAGCACATAGCGAGGGTTCTTCCACTCTCTGGTGGCAAATGGAGAGTGGAAGTTGCTTTAACTGGGGCATGTGTTGAGGTGACCATGTGGTTCATGTTGGCAGTTGTCTCTTTCTTCTTTACACTCTCCTCACAGGACGTTCCACAGCCATGTCTGTCTGGGGATGGTGAAAGAAGAGTACTTAGCAGTTGCCAGCATTAACTTGAGGAAGGTGAAAGTAACGGGAATCCTGGCTCACTGGGGTGAATTTAGGCCATGGGGCTGTGGTGGGGGCTCTATTGAATAGGTTAGGCTGGGTCACGATGCAGAAATAACTCCCAAACCTCAGCCCAGTGGCCCAACAAAAGACTTTTCTCGCTCATTTTACATGGCCAGTGTGGGCCCACAGGGGCTCTGCTTACCCTGTTCACTAAGACCCATGCTGAGAGGCTTCATCTTGAACAGCACGTCCCCGATCTCTATAGCAAATTGCATACTGGATATTAAACCCATTCCAGAGGTGACACAGGACAAACCCTGCCCACAAGTCATAGGCCAAAGACAGTGTTCCGTCCTTGCCTAACTTCAAAGAAGTCCTTCAGAATAGTCCTATGGGAGGAAACTGGAATTTTTGTGACTAATACAAATGACTGAAAAGGAGGGATTTACATGAGATGTGCCATTTTCTGTTGTTATCCATGGCCTCTAAGAAGCATCCCTAAGGATACAACCTGATCGATCGTCACAAGACCATTCAACTCTTATAGCACACGAAAGGATGCTCATTTAGAATCTAAAATGCATTTGCATGATTTTAGCATCATGAGCAATAATAGGTCCCTGGAAAACAGAGCTTCTAAATCTAGACTATTTTTTTTTTACTAACAATGAATTTAAAAAATATGTGTAGGGGTGAAAATTAGCTTCTTCGGTAGTTTTTCAATTGTAATAAAAAATATTCATTTAGTACTTATGGAGTGCCAGCCATGTGGGTGTTTGGTGGGCACATGGAAGTGAACAAGTTGAAGATCTTAAGAACTGTTATCTAATCGGAGAAAAATAGAAAAGTTTAATATCAATAACATGGTCATATGCTGTCAGGTGTATCACATATCAAATGGTGATCACTTATGGTAAAATGTGATAAATGCCTGATAGAGGTTTAACAAAGTACAATGGGGAATCAAAGAAGGAAAGTGATTAAGAATTAAGTGAATAATCACCTTGAATTTTCATGCTGATCAAACATCAGTGTTATCTAGGAAATACCCACTTTTATTGATGTTTTAGTCTTCATCTTCCTCCCTTTTCTTAGACTTAATTTGATCCCAGGAAAAAAAATATAAAGTAATTATGATTGAAAGGTACTAGAGAAGCATGACTTCACTTACTAGATATGTGTTACTTTGCCTCTCTTACATTCTTTGTTTGTAAAACAGGTCTGATAAAAAGAACATCCACCTCTTAGTATTGTGACAAAGTCTGAAAGAATAAAATCCCCTTAATTTTTTTTGCTTCTATTTTTTTTCTCTTGGATCATTTTGATACATTTAATATAAAAGCTTGACTTCCTGAAATGAAGGAAATGACCTGTTAGGTGTCAAGACCCAAAATGAGCATGGGTTTGGCCAACCTTGCCACTCTGGAAAGCTGGTCTTCCTGAGTCAGGATCAAGTGGAGCCTTTCTGTTTACCCAGGTGGGTTGTGCCTGGTTCACAGTAAATAACTTTTTCCGGTGAGAATTCAAGTCAGCATTTTTCCTGGCCCAGGAAGCAACCTTATTCTAGAGAGCTCTGGAGTTTCAAGCTGGTTTCTATTCTGATCTTGTATTCTGGTCTGTTGAAGGCACATTTCCTTGTTCTCTTAAACCCATCCTCATCACTCCAAAGCCATGTTAAGTTCAAATCTAATGTAGTACAAATTCTTCGTGGCTGAACCCTGGAGACATCAGCATGTTTGATTCCAGAAAGTTAGAAGGTCATGTGCTTGGAGTCAGTGTCACAGGCAAAAGTATGACAGTCAGAGTCTGGGTACTATGGATGGAGAGCTGGGTGGTTCCTTTGGTAGATGTGCATATTCTGTGTCCTCAAGCTCTTCTTTGGCTCCCCCTCCACCACTCCTTATATATAAAGTAGGAGGAACTGAGGGGATCCTGTTCTGAGCCTATGGGCTGTAAGAAGGTGAAGGTCTAAGTACAAAGACTCCATCTTTGGAAATGAGATGTGAGGACACCTATCAAATGTGGCCCAAACTTCTAGTGAGAAGCATTGAATTCATATCAACGTAATAGAGAACCATTGATTGACTCAAGCTGTTCAAACACTGGACAGCTGTTGCGTTGTGAATTCTCCATGACCGGAGGAGACCAAGTGTGTCCTATCCAGTGAGGATCATCTTGAAGAGACTCACTGATGAGAGGTCAGGGTAGTATTTGGTAATTTCTATATTATTTTTCTCCAAATTTGAGAACCTATGATTCAGTGGACTAGACAGAGCCTTATCTCACTCTTTTCACTTGGGTGTAGCATAAACAAGGGGTAGGTGCGGACCTGGAAAGATAAATGTAATGATGTATTATTCTACTTCCTTTCCCTGGGACCCATTCAGGTTGTAGTAGTCGCTCAATTGACAGTCATTAAATTCCTGATGCATGGCATTTAATGGTGTGGTTGGAAGTAGCAGATATCATTGAAGAAAGTTGAGTAACTTGTAACAACCACTAAAAGCAAACAAGAAATGTCATGGCTCATTTCATTCTTAACTGGCCACACCACCATGCAGGTGAGGGTTCATTAATTCATTAATTTATTTGCTAATTCAGTAGTCTCTTAACATATCCTGATGATGTTTGGGATCTGATCTGCCATCTCCAAAACAGAGGCTAGGTGAAGGCATCATTTCAAAGGCATATGCCAGAAACCCCCAAATACCATGAAAAACAGAAAAGCAAGAGATTACTTGAGGGATAAGTTCTCACCCTGCTTATATTATGTGAATAATATATTATACATGCTAAGATATCTGTTTTCAGGCTTAATTTCTCTCGTCTTCACTCTATACAGGAAAGGTGTGATATGTTAAGTGAAGTGTGAATTCTAGTTCTTTGCATTGATTAACACATTTGTGTAGATTGGGATAGTCTTAACATAGAAATGCTTGTTTTTTTCTAAATCCCTTACATGTTTTGAAAATAAATAATTTTCTTTTGCAGTGAGGTGAGACCAAAGGCCAGAAACAATTGCCTTTACTCAGTTATAGCCTGAAAGTACAGCACTAAATACCCTCTTTCCACTTTCTCCCCCATTGTTCTTCCACTGCTCTGACCCCAGTCAACCATATGCCACAGACCACTGACTTGTGCTTTTCCCCAAACACAGGCTGCTTCCCCCTGTTCCTGTCATTTCATTTACACTGCTTTCCTTCCTTAAGACATGCTTTCCTGGTTCATATCCTACCCACACATCAGTGTCTGGCTCTTGCAACTGCTCCTTTAAGAAGCTTGTTCTGCCCTGCAGTTCCTGCACACGATCTTTGGGCTTTATGTTTTGGCATGCACTTATTCCATTCTCCTTTGAAAAGTTGCAAGTATTTTCAGATCCTTTCCTATTACAAGCTTTTTGAGACAGACTCTATCTTGATCCTTTTTGTGAGTCCCACAGTATCTAGAACAGCACTTTGTAAAGGCTTGGTAAGTATCCATTCAACTGAATTAACATACAGATACATTTAGCATCCTGGAGTCAACAATTATTCAGTCTTCCTGTCTCTTAGCAAATTAAAAAGTTTGATTGATTTATTTTTTGTGGGGGGGTGAATAAAAGTTTTTATTTATTGCTTTGTAAAGCAATGTGAATCTCCCTGGTTTAAAAGGCATGGGAGACCTTGCTCAGACACTGAGGTATTTTTTCTTCTTTCCTTACATAAGAACAAATCATCCTGCCCTCCTTCTCAATTCTCACTCCCTTCCTGCAGAAAGTTACTGTGCAACAGGGACTGGAGCTGTGGAAAGAAGAGTGCTCTGATCCGTGAAAGAAATTGACATTAGGTGACTATATGTACATGTGTGTGGGTGCATGCTTATGTACTGAGAATATGACCAGGCTACATTGGTTGGGCATCAACATCTTCATCTGTAGTGAGTTGTCATATTGTAGCCATGGAGACAGAAAAGGTCAGGGCCAGCATTTAATTAACTATACGGATAGGTGGGATTAAGATCTGAATCTTCATTCTGAGAGTGGGTATATTAGATTAGTCTTAAGTAGTCCAAATTCTCCAGCAACTCAGTGATGAATAAATACACAACTCAATATAGGTATATATTATATATGATGCTACAGATGTAATATGCCACCTTCTAACTTGCCAGGAGAAACCTGGCTTCTGTTGGATCACAGTGTTCTTGCATCAGTCAATATGCACTTGTTTGAGAATTCAGATTGCTAGGCATTTGGTGTCTGGTCTGAGCTGGGCTTGGTTGGGACATTCACCTAAAATCATTAAGGGTGATTCCAAGGCTAAGTCTAGATGTGGCATGGGCATGGGAAAACCAAGCAGATGGTCTCATTATGTAATAAATTCAAAAGGGCAGAAAAGGGAAATATAATAGGTGTGGTAATAATATGGCAAGCAAGAACACTGGATTGAAGCCAAAGAGTTGAGAGGGAGGGTGGGGGAACAGATCTAGGGGAATTCTGAAGCCAGTAGAGCTCTGATCCTTTTACAAAGGGTATGGCTGGGAAGAGAGGGAAGAGCTCACTCAGGTACATTATGGAAGCCAAATTTGTTCATGTGACAAATATTTATTGAAGATCTACTCTGCACCTGTCACTATCCTTAGGACTGACAGTACATCAGAGAATGTATTATGGACAAAATCTCTGCCTTCATTAGAGCTTAAGTTCTAAGAGGAGGGACGAACAATGAAAAATATGTAATCGTTAGGTTGCAGTATGCATAATGAAGAAAAATAAGGCAATGAAAAAAACTTGGGAACGCAGGGGCAGTTAGGGAGTAGTTTTCTCTTTTAAGTAAGGCCTCAGTGAGATAAAGTTTGAATTATGTCTTGAAGAAGAAAATCATTCAGATACTTAGGGGAAAATGGGTAATAGCAGAAGGAATAGTAGATGCAACCTCGAAAGGTGTACTGAAGTTTATGAGGAGCAGCAAGCAGGCCAGCATGTTTGGAGATGAAACTAAGAAAATATCCATGTTGGAGAGGTTGAATTGCATAGGACCATGGAATCCATTATAAAGACTTTGACTTTTTATTGATATAGGAACCACTATAAAGCTGTATGTCAAGAAGTGACATGATTTGATTTGTGTTTCAACGAATCATTGTAGCAGCTGTGTAGAGAATGGGCTGCATAGAAGGCTGAAGGATAAATATGAGACCTTTTTGGGGAATTCTGCAATAATATGGGTGAAAGCTGATGGTAGCTTAGACTGAGTGATAGCATAAGATGTGATACAAAACAGTTTTTGAAAAGGACTGGAAAGGAGAGCTCAAATAATTTACTAATGGGTTGGATTTAGGGTTTGACAGAGAAATCAGGGATGACACCAATATTTTTGGCTTGATTTACTGAAAAACTGCAGTTGTCTTAATCCAGATTGGGGAATTTTAGTGGTTGGATGCACATGGGACCAGAGCACAGGAAACAGTCATCAGGCTGGGCCTTGTGGTGACTCTCCTAACAGATGCAGAAAATAGATGACAACGGTTCGCCAGAGTACCCTGTTCCCTGAACACACTGGAGAAAACCTGAAAAATTCATGTCCATTCTCCTACCATTCAAGACTCCTCCTTTAATTGCACAGTTTTTATTTATTAATTACGTGGAGTTTTTCATTACATTTGATCAGTCCTAGCTCTGTTGTGGTTTTCCATGACATTTGGCATTGTCCTTCAAGTACTTCAACTTGAGACACACCCTGTCTTTCAGGATAAGATCCAGTGCAACTCTGAAAAAAATGATCGTGCTGTATTTCAGTTATTTCCAAATTCTTGGAGAGTACCCTACTGTCATCACCTTTCACTGCCTCTAATGTTGTTACTCAAATCAGATAAGTTGCTTTTATGTCTCCATTCTGCTGTTTTGCAAAGCTGTGACTTGATGGGAAAGGTCTAATTGCAAGGATTAGACCTTTCGCAGTGATTGACCTTGCATTCAAGAAATAGTGTGGAATAGGAGCAGCAGCCTAACAAAGAAAAAAGATGATAGAATTGATCATGTAAAATAGCTACTTCCTTTGTTGCTGCTTAATGTGGTCTTGAAAATTGAGATATAATTCTTCTTCCACTTTAAAATTCTTTCTGCCAAAATTGGTTTTCTTTAAAAGCTAATATATACAAGCCTACATCCTATTTTCACACAGAGAGACAGATGGTTGAAACTCACTGTAGCTAAATTAAAAAAAAAGTTTTGAATAAAAAAAAATACATGTAGTATCAGACAGGTTTAAGCCTTTTAGGACTGGTTGAGAAATCTGTTCTGAATGCTGTCCCATACCATGGAGTTATCCATTCATGTACAGAATGCTGTGTGCTGGGCCAGTCTAGGGGATTTGCAGGCAAGCTTTTCAGATAGATATTTGCTTTCTAACAGAAATATAAAGGTTATGCTGATGGGACAAATACCCAATTCCCAAATCCTAAAGTGGCATTCTGCATTTATGCTGACATGATCTGCAGGAGACATGTTATGGTCCTGGATTTCTTGCAGTATTGATTTTCTACACTCTTATGGGCATATAAGAGTAGCTGGAAAAGTAGATTAATCTTTGAAAGTGCATCCGCCTCAAAGCGCTTTTGCCCTGAAGTACTCAGGGACTTTTTTATGTTTTCATGCTTCCATTTGCTGGTAGATTTAAACAAGTAGAGCTGAGTTTGCTTTGGTCAGTCTGTGGTTGATTTTCCCATCAACACTTTGTGAGTGAATTACATGCTACATGTGTACCTAGAGCGTAATCTCTTGGCCCTCAGTTTAGTCAGAGCCTGGGAACCTCTGTGGTAGTGTTCTCTGTCTGCCCTAACATCTTTTGTAAATATCATCATGATCCATGAGTGTCATAACATGTAAATTGTTGGCTGAGAAAGAACAAATTAGAGATAAATTTAGAATTTAAAATTTATCAGTCTTAGAAATGATGTACCTCAACCAGGCATGGTGGTACACACCTGTAATCTCAGCAACTTGGGAAACTGAGGCAGGAGGATTGCAAGTTCAATGCGAGCCTCAGCAAATTAGCAAGACCCTAAACAGTGTAGTGAGACCCTGTCTCAAAGTAGAAAAATAAAAAAGGCTGGGAATGTGGCTCAGTGGTTAAGCACTCCTGGGTAAAATCTGTAGTACAAAAAAAGAAAAGAAAAGATGTAGCTTAATAGATCTCAAACTTTTAACTTCAACTAACAATAATAAATATGTGTATATAACACATGAATGTGTATGTGTGTATCAAAACAAGTTATTAAAACATATTTTTAGTTGTAGATAGACATAATACCTTTATTTTATTTTTGTACTTGTATGTGTGGCTGAGGATTGAACCCAGTGCTTCACACATGCTAGGAAAGCTTTCTACCACTGAGCTACGACCCCAGCCCCAAATCAAGTTTTGTGAAATGGTATTTGCTCTTATCATGTACAGTGTATTCTAATTGTTTTAATCTGTTAAATAATAAAAATTGCTGTCTGTTACTAACTTGATTTCATAACTTGCCAGTGAATTGCAATCCATGTTTTAAAAGGTTGATGCAGTGTGTATTATATGGTAGTAATAAATTATCTGGTCTGGTACTTGCACAGATGTTTTTGTGTTTCCCTTCTGCCTACAGAGAAGTTCAGACCCCTTTGAAGCATGGTAGAGCAGACCTTTGGCTGTAGGGTGACCAACTCATCCAGTTTGGCTGGGGTTTTCTTAGTTTTAGCACTGTAGCATGCTCACTGTGGTTACCCCCTCAGTTTTGTGCAAACTGGGGTGGTTGATCATCCAACCTTAGTGATCTGATCTTGGACTGCATTTCCAGTCTCATCTTCCTTGACCTTCTTGTGTACTGTGTGCCATCCATATCAAGTCTTTCTCATCCCTACATCCCCACACTTGTCCATGCATCCTCCTCTGCCTGGGATGCACTGCTCACCCCTGCCTTCCTCAGCTACAGTCTTCCTCTGTGATGGTTTAGTTCACTTACTCCATGGAGATCTGTCTCATATGTTCTGTGAACAAAGGGGTGGTTACAGGCAGCATGGATTTAGGAGATCCTTAGTAGTTCTGAATTTTTCTCATCAGTCTTATTCTTTTTTACCTGTAGAATGAACACTGGAAGGAAAACATGACATAAGTAGGTGACAGTGGCAAAGACAGAATATAAAGGAAGTAGAATAAACCTGCAAAGATGCCAAGGCCAAGGAAGTAGGGCAAGGGAAGGTGAGAAAGTATAGCTACAGGACTCATAGAAGTTAAGAGCCTGTGCTGTGGAGACAGGTTTGAATCCTGACTCTTTACTTGCCTAAGTCATTGGCTTTGGGTGTCTTGTCTACACATCCCTTTTCTCCCTGTGCTCCTCCATCCATCATAACTTCAGCGGGGACTGATGGTCCCTGAAATTGGATAGGCTCAATCACAAGTGCATAAGTATTTTATAACTGATTTGGAACAGCACTGAATTAAGTGAGTGTAAGATGTAGAGATAATCTGAATAACTTCTATTTTTTAAGAAGATCAAAACAAGATGGCTTCTTGTGAACGTACATATTGCTGACTTATATTAGGGGAATCTGCTTTTTACTTTATTATTGAACATAAAATTTTTCCTTCCCTAGTTTTTTAAAGTGGATCTTAACTGACTTTCCTTTAGTATGATAGTTTAGTATTTTTTCTCACTTGGGAGCTGCAAAAACATCGTGGAGCTGAGATCACCTGCATCCTCAAATAGGAAGACTGTGTGCTCACTGCAGGCAGGCTTACTGGACAGTGCTGACTTGACTTAGTTCTCTTGCATGGAAAATCTGGCCCTTTTATAAGGACAGCAGGTCAAGACTCCAAGTCAAAGCTAAAGCTAATCATGTCTGATGATTTGCTTGTTATCAGGTATTTTAAAGATCAGTCCCTCAGGTTACCTTGGAGTAGTTTATTTTTAGACATGTTCATTTATCATCTTAGCAACTCAGAGAAAACAGCTTCAAGCGCTACAGAGGGCTCTGTTCTAAAGCACAGATTTTTTTTTTTTTTTTTTGCATCCGTTTTAAAGAGAAAGCCCAGGTATCAACACAATAATTTATCCTCAAGGCATTTTGTACAATAAATCCTAGTTTGCTGAATTTGTTACTTGAGAGAAACAATGGAGTCTGTCAATTATAAATTGAATGAATTTGCTAAATAATCCTTTTAGATTCAGAAATCAGGTTATTAGGAAAAAAATACATCAATGAATCTATAAGGATAGTGATTTAGTAAGAGATAGTTTAATGGATAAAGCAATGCTAGGAGTGGGTGTTTGTTGCACATTTGTACTGGTGGGTGAGAAAATGAATTTCTTCTACCATGGGAATAAAGATTTATTGCATAATAAGGAAGGATTTCTTTGAGCTTGGTCATTCAAAAGCATGGCACAGTGATCTAAATTTTTGATGACTAGAAAATCTCCAAAATTTTAGTGAAAATATGGAAGATTTCCCATTTATATATAATGGTTCTTTAGCCACTCAAGAAATATTTGCTGAATACCCATGGCTAGGCACCAGTGGTACACAGATAATTAGATGTGGCTATTGCCTTAGAAGCTTTAAGTCTAACGGGAGGAGAAAATAACATCAAAAAATAATATAGTCACCATTGTGGTACCTGTTCTAGCAAAACCATACACAGGGCACTCTCGGGGCACCAGTGCCCAAGCTTGTAATGGCGTTCAGAGCACATTACTCCAAAATATGGGACCTAAGAGTATTGAATATGTTAAGCTGAAGGAATTCGAGAAAGAGCATAGGCAAGGAAGACAATCTTCCCCCACCTTCCTCTAAAGCATATCAAGTTATAAGACCCCCATGGAGGTGCCACCTTTCCATTCCCAAAGCAGAGGAGCATCCTTATCTCCAAAGTCACAGGGACACAGGAATTTGAACACTCAGACCTTGCTAGGGTTTCCCCAGTTTAATACCTTTAGGTCCCACTCTTTTTGCCCTACCATATCTTCCCATGACTCTTCATTCTTCATCAGACCTATTTAAAAACTCAGGTAACTGTTTCTACAGGCCTTCATTTCCTTATGAAGGCTCCAGTGCCATGTAAAACTTATACTAAAAATAAAACTATATGGTTTTTCTCTTGTTAATCTGTCTTTTGTTAAACGGTCTCCAGATAATGAACCTAAGATGGGTACAAGGAAAAGCTGTTTTTCTTCTCTGACTCTTGAAGCACTGGGAAGGCCTTCTGGGGACATGTGACTGAGTTGAGACAGAAATATCAATAAGAATCTTGAGGTAATGAGTGGGAAGAAGAGCATTTTCAGAGTTTGTGAAATTACAGAGGTATGTGTCAGTACAATGTGAACTAGGGAATGGAGTGATCTAGAGACAGAGAGATGGGAAATAAGAACTCTTAGGTGCCATGATGTGGAGTTGATGTATATGTTGTAACTAAAAGGGTGTCATAGCTGTGTTTCAAGTGTACCTCATTAGATTTGAGTGACAGAAAGATCACCCTGATTCAGTATAGATGTTGTCTCATGGAAGGAGAAATATTATCATGGAGAGAAGGTGTTAGGTGAGTATCACCACTGTCAATGATGAAGCAATGTTGAAGACTGCCATTGGGTAGTGTGAATGGGATATAGATAGGAGAACTCAGGTTTGGAAATACTACATGGTAAAGTTGGAGGACTGTTGAAAATTGGCTGTGGGATATAGTGAGCTGAGGATTTGGGGCTGATCAAGGAAAACAGGAACATGAGATGGCAGCATTGCACAATAAGATTTATTGGGTGGTACTTGGAAAGGATTGCATAAGAGAGGAAGTCCCTCACAGCAGATCTTACAGGTACAGCATCATGGCCATAACCCAGAAGGTGAAGAAGGCAAGGGAATTTCCTGGAGAGAAGGGAGTGGAAGACGAAGACTATGTGCATAAGGTAGGGAGCCTGGGTGAGAGAGATCCAATCTTCTATAGCCACAGGGCTGGTCTTATCTATGGCTAGCAGATGTTGGGAGAAGTTTTGCACAGCATGAGAAATATCCAGGCTCTAAATGGCTAAAAATATGCTTATATGAGCTCTATTTAAAGCAATAATGTGTGTAAGAAATTGTGTTTGGGGTAAGTAGGCTTTCAGCTAATGCTACCAGCCTGCAGAAAGGAAAACTATGGATGCCAATAGATAGGGGCCATCTTTAACCTATTAACACAGCCAGTGTCGATTGAAAGCCAACCATGTACCCAAGCTGAGGAGCCACTGTACCAGTTCCAAAGTAAAGTTACATGATGATCTGTGAAGAATTGCCCCTTTCCATGTGTTCCTTGAGAGTATCTGTTAAGATTGAGATGCTCCCTTGTATTTTAGAACCTCTAGGGACACAGAAATTTTCCGTTATCTAAAGTGTTATGGTAGGAACCTTCTTGGTTTTGTTTCTTGTCTGATACCTGGCCTAGGTGGATGATTCCTCTTTCCCATCAATTTTGACCCAAATGTATGTGTTTCCAAGAGATACTTTTGGAAGGTCTTGCATCTTTCTTCCTTCTAGTTTTCTCTGTGATATACCCCTAAGGATGCCCCTCTTCTTTTTTCCAATTCTATTTCCTAGTTCCTCTTCTGCCCTAATTCATATAGACTCAATTCCAAAATACTTCCCTCTAGTTGTCCAAACTCTTCCATTTCTGGTTTTATGCTCTTCAAGGATTCTACTTAAAGTTATCATTTCTGAGGACTCTTGATATCATCTGAGTGTTTCCTAAGGAAAGATGTTCTAGGATATGAATGGTTGATTCTCTTAATTGGGGAACAATCCTTTTCTCAAAGAGAAGCATTTCGAATCTCTAAATTGGTGGAATGCACAGTAGGAGTCAGGAATAAAATAGACAATTTCAGAACTTTTTGGCAAAGATAACAATGGCTTTTGAGTCTTTTAAGGATAAGAGCTCTTATCCTCATTCTGCTAACTAGATGAGAGGGCAGATACCCTATGGATTGATTTTGCTCTCCAGCAAATGGGCGCTGTGCTAAGTGCTTGAGTCTCTTCTGTTTAATACACTGCAATTGCCAGTGCTCAAGTTATAGGTTAAGCAGTACAATTTAAGCCACTCAGAATCATGAAACAGTGGAAGTAGAACTAGAAACACTGTGCAGACAAAGCCATCTGAAACACATCTCACAAACTCAGCAAGAGTGAAATGAAAGGATTTCTTTTAGACATATTTTGATTTGGCTTCTTAAGTTAAAAACTTACACAATAAGAGTAAAATTGAGAGCAGCCTGGGAGAATCAACATGAATATTTAAAACTATGTATGATTGAGATAGTTGTTTTTCCAGAACAGTAGTTCTCTACTGACATAAGTAGATTCTTCCTTTGCAGATGATTCTCTTGAAGTACTTGAGATCATCCAGTATTGGGCTTTAGTTTTATGACTGGGAATTTTCAGTGGCAAAGGCTTTCCTAAGTGGTGTTAGCTCTTCCATGCAATTTACATGTACTGCCACCAGGTGGTGATAAAGAACAATGGCAAGATTGGACTGGAGGTGGACCCCTGGGGGTCCACCATAAAGGTCTTTAAAAGGAAGAGCTTTCTTTAGATTAAAATGAGTAAAACCTAAAATAAGTAAACATCAAAAGGGAAGAATTATTTGATAAACCTCTTCAAGAATAAGGAGACTTAAAATTGATCAAATTATGTTTTTATGTATGTATGAATATGCCATAATGAGACCAGGCTGCATGCACAATATGCACCAATTTAAAAGACTTTTAAAATTTTCAAGTTAGGGTTGGAGTTATGGCTCAGTCATATAGCACTTGTCTCGCATGTGCAAGGCCCTGGGTTTGATCCTCAGCACCACATATAAATAAATAAATAAATAAATAAATAAATAAATAAATAAATAAAGTTAAGGTATTGTGTCCAACTACAACTACAAAAAAAAATTAAAAATTAAAAAATTTTTCAAATTAAACCTTAAAACAAACAAATGAAAGAGTAAGGAGATCAAATGTGTCCAGTTCTTACTCTTTCCCATAGTGATTGTGAACTTGGCTAACTACATCTCAATTTCCCTATTGATGGGTAATATGCTATTACCAGATATATAATCTTTGAAGTGCTTATTATGAAATAAACATATCATAATTGTAATTATTAGAACAATCTTAGCCAAATTCAAAGGACAAAAAGTAAAATAAAGTTTCACTCAGAGTAGTCTATAGTTTACTAACAACTGTCTTTGCTTATATCACAACCAGGCTAAAGCCATTTAATATGCGTGTGTGTGTACACACATATATTGTGGGAAAAGGGGATAGGGAATGAGAAAAGGCTTCTTGATTCATCCGCCTTATCTCTTGCCTAGCATAGACAAGTGAGAAATCTTTCACACATAGTCTACGGGTCCTTCTCCTCAAGGCCTCCCTAACTCTACTTTCCTTATACTATACATATCCTGAGGTCTTAGATCTTCCTGGTATTTCTAGGTCAGTTAGTTTATAGACTCTTAGTTCCATTTTGAATTTTCTATGTGATTTTCAGTGATTTTAATACTGTATCTTTCCCCTTTCCTCAAAGTAAAAAGTGCAAACTCCCTCCATTTAGGTTATTTATACAAATATTTAGGAGCACTCTGTTAAGAAAATGTCTCTCCAGGTTTTAGAATCAGCTTCATGTTATCATAAGTATATTAAGTCAGATGGCAGTCTAGGGAACCCTGGAGGACCCAAGACACGTTCAGGATTTGTAAAGGCAAAACTATTTTCATAATAACAATAAAATATTTTCTGTGATTTTTCATCATGTTGATATTTTTAGTGACAATGTAAAAGCAGTAATGAGAAAATTGCTGATGTCTTAGTAGGACATGAGGTAGCTTACATACCCCAGTTTCACTTAAGAATGTTCTTCATGAAGTAGAAGAGATATTAGCTACCTTCAATCTCTACTCTAGATGTGTGTCCTACTGAGGGACAAATGGGAACACATAAAGTAGTTCTGCTACCTCCCAGAGATCAGAGTTGTCTGAGGAAAAGCCTTTGTGCAATAGTTTAAATTGTGAGTTCATTAGTTCCCTTTTGTTATAAACTCTATTATTTACTTGAAAAAGTAACTGACAAAACCATGTTTATTCAGACTTCACTAATTGGCAGACATTTTCGCAAAAATCAATGGCGTCAGCTGTCACTTCAAGAGCACAACTGACAATATTTGTTGCTAATGATGAATTCTTGAGCAAAAATTAGAAAGATTTTATGTGTCACTACCATAAGCTTGAGAGCATTGTCATACCTATAGGCTTTTCTGGGGAGATTGGTAATGATCTTACCAAACTTGATTTTCAGATGTTTTAAGAAACTGTTGTTTTTTGACTTTTGATGTGAAATCAAAGAAAATCCACAATTACCTGAAGAGGATATTAAAATACTCATCTGTTTTCAAACTACATATCTGTGTACAGCCAGATTTTCTTCACATACTTCAATTAAAATAGCATGTCACAACAGATTGCAGAAGTAGCTATGAGAATCCAGTTGACTTCTGTTACATCAGATATTAAGAAGATATGGGAAAATGTAAAAGAATTTGGGGCTAGGGTTATGGCTCTGTGGTAGTGCACTCGCCTAGCATGTGTGAGGCGCTCGGTTCGATCTTCAGCACCACATTATAAAAAAAAAGGTATTGTGTCCAACTACAACTAAAAATATATTTTTAAAAAATGTGAAAGAATTATACTATTCTTACTGCTTTTTGTCTTGGATGACATAGGTATGCTTTCCATAAAAAATGTTATATGAATAAGTAACAAGGTTTTGTTTTAACATTAATCATTAAAAAATGATTAAAATTTGTTTTTAATGTTCCCAGAGTTAATTGTTAACAAGGGTAATATGTTAAAAATGTTCCCAGAGTTAATTGTTAACAAGGGTAATATGGATATAGTCCATATATATGAAAGCTCTTAGAAGTCTTTGATTTTTAAGAGTTTAACAGGGTTCTGAGGTCATAATGAGAACTGTTCTTCCATGGTAAAAATGGATCATGTCTGGGCATTGTCCAACTAAGAGAAAGATTTTATTTTTTAACATTTATTTTCAGAGTGTATTGATGGCTAAAAAATTAGCCAATAACCCCTGTACATGTTTCACCAACCAACTTCCTCCTGAGATGTCTACATTTATTGACTCAGATATACCTCTAAGCTGGGTTAATGGTTGTGGTCCATGTCATCCCTGGGCTTCCCGATCCATGTAGAAGGAAGGAGGTAGCTGTGTTGTATGAGAGAGCAAGCAGGTGAAATGAGGCTGCGAAAGATCAAATTCCTTACACATACCTAGTGGCAAATGGAAAGTTCAATATCTGAGAGTGTAGAACTCGCAAGAGCAATGGCATCCAAGCGAGAACTTATTTCTAGGTATTTTTTTCAATGAGTCTGGCAACAGCTGAGCAATGACTTCGACCTTGCGTGATTACGACTTTAAGCTTAAAAATACATTTGCGTCTGCCAGCATTAGAAATGGAATCTCCAACTGCTGCTAACTTAGACGACCAGAAGGAAATAGAGATCTATAGTGTTCAAAAGCTAAGCCTTGGAAGGGGCTGTGACCCAGCAGCTGTGCAAACAGGGCCAACCCATTGCTTCTCCTCTGTTAAGACACTTGGTGTGAAATAAGACAAAACCCACTGTGAGGAAATGTGCAGAAATGAAAAAGGTGATAGGCCCCTTTGGGTTCAAGAGAAGCTGAAAATTTCCCTTTCTGCATGGATATGCGTGGATATGAGAAATGTGAGGGAGGTGGGGCGAAGATGTGACATTGACTTGTTTTTCATCTTCCCTCCCCAGTGTCCACATTTCTCTCTTTCATGTTTTCCTCCTTCCCTCTTCTTCCCCTTCCTTCCTTTATTGCAACTTGATCTACCTTCTGTGGGAAGTGGTAAGAAAGAGAAGGATGTCTGTTGAGCAGAACTTGTAAATTATTGCTTATGTTTACAGAAAAATTGGAATAATTGTACTACTGTTAAATTAAATGACTACATTTCATATTTCTAATTTTTTTCTTTGACTCTCAACTCTTTCCTCCCATGCATTAATTCATGTAACCCATTGAATTGCAAAGGTATTTCTGTGCACCCTGAAATGCCTGAGAGTCTCTGGGGGCACAGATTGGCTTTCCTGGATCTGAAGGTGCTGCTGCTGTTAAATCAGTAACGTTCCACACCCGTAATGAAATTCTCGAAGTGACACCTTCAGAGTGATTAGATTGAAATTTGACTGATGGTGAAGTTATAAAATAAGGGCATAAAGAGTTTGTAGGATAAGTTAATAGTAAAACTAATTGAAAAAGAAGAGGAGGAAGAAGTAGAAGAGAAGTTGAAGGAGGCAAAAGAGGAAAACCAACTTTCCTTAGGTGGTTTAAAATTTGCCAGGTACAATTCCAACCTTTTTTCATAGAGACTCATTTATTGGGGGTCAAAGGAATGGCAGATCACTGAGATCACAGATGGGCTAAAGCCAAAGTTAACTGAACTGAGAACTTTGGGAGGATGAGTGACAACACTGAGCTGGGGATAAAGGGCAAAGCAGGGGACAAAAGGGAAATCAGAGGCAAAGAATTGAAAATTGGACAAGTTAGGGTGTATGGGGGTTCACTTATGGAATCCAGAGTAAATGGAGTAGCAGATTTGAACTTTGAGATATCTCTTTTGGAGTGGATGCAATTTGGTGAACAGATGAACCCAAGAGAGAGATGGAATTGTGTTTGGCCATAGTAAAGCTGGACGTTTTGCAAGAGAGCAAGAGCCATGATGTGGGGTAGAGAAAGATAAGAAGTATGAATTTGGTAATGAAGCCAAAAGAGATGGAGGCAGGGGAGAAGCCAATGGAAAGCAATTCCACATATGGGACTCTGCAGTGAGGGATGCTGGACAGGAAACATAAAAGTGAGTCAACTCATCCCAGAATGGAAGGAGCTGGGTGCAGCTGAGCCATGACTGTTCCTAAGCCTGGGCAGAGTCGAGCCATGTGTTGGCGGGTGGGTGGGAGAACATGTAGATGATTAGACAGGGAGGAGCTCCACACTCAGAAGTGGGCTTGATTTATCTACTTGACCCCCTTGCCATCTGTAAATGAAAGAGACCAGCTTTTTGTGTATGTGAAGTAAGCGAGCAATAATTAGCAGTGGGTAGCTCTGACTTTTATTTTCTTAGACTGAGAACATCAGAATTGCCTTTGCCATGACCTATATTAGCCCCAGGAATCTCTATAACTCATGTCCCGCATGCTTTGCTTCTCCATTTGCTTTGTTTGATGTGCAGAGAGATTTAGTGGGTCAGACTGGCAAGCCCCCTGGGAAAGCCTGTGGAGCTCAGTGCTGACACTGCATTTAATGCCACCATTGAAGCCATCTCCTTATGTGTAAAGGCTCATTAATTTACTATAACATGTACTTTCCAAACCTTTTAGGGGGCATTCTCTTGAGACTTTTTTTTTTTAATTCTGTGAGTTGATGATAAGTGTCTACTGTGGAATAGATTAAAAAATCAATAAATGGAAGGTCCTCCATAGCTTTGTCTTTTAACACTGTAGCTCTACGACATTCTAAAAGGGACTCATATACTTTCAAACATCTCTACTTAATCTCTCTTTCTCTCTTTCTATTTTTTAAAGTATCAACTCTGTGGCTGAGAATATCAACTTAAACTATCAACATCATTTGGCATGTTGAGCAGTTTGAAGAAAGCCTTTGTACTTTGAAGAAATGTTCTAGGGATATATCTTACTTCCTCTTGTGATTAAAGTTCTTTGCAAGAAAATCACAACAAATACAGGATGTTTTATAGAATGGTTTTCTCCTTGTGTTCATAATATATAGTGAAGTTGTGCCAGGCATTTCTAACTGGGGAAAGGTATGTAATCATTGAGGAAACATGAAGGAGGGAGAAAGTTAACTTTTCTGAAGTTTCCACTGGCTGGATTTTCAGCTTAGAATGATACAGGTCTTGCTTTAACAGTGATTTATTTTCTAATTGTACATTTCACTTTTGACAGCAGAAAAAATTCAACTAAATCAATTAGCTTGAACCCATTGGGCAAGAATGTATATAACTTCTCAGATGGCTTTTGTAATTAGGTTCAAATTTGCTCCTGCCAGGAATTTTACCTACTGGTCTCAAAAATTATTGTCCACCTGTATTTTATTGATAAACTTCAGTTTTTTCAGTTCTGTAGCTTCTTTTGGAAAAAAAAAAAAGATAGGAGGATCTAACTGCTTGGATCCTTGTTCCTCCATGTTGGTCATCAGTGGGAGCTGGGTGAAGTGGTCTCCTTTAGACAGAGCTCTTCCTCTCTGCTGGCCTCTGACACTATTCTGCTTCCTTGCACTATCCACCTGACTTCTGTAGGATTTTGAATCCATGACTCAAGTTTTAACAATCTTGTAGGTGGATGACTTCAGTGAGCTTTATTCCATAGCTTCAGTCCCTGATCCAACTGTCAGTCTCATCTTTATGTTGTATCTATGCATGTGTCTAAAAGACTCATTGATGCCCAAATTAGGACATGTTACAAGTGGTTTTTTTTAATAGTACCCTTTTATTTTTTCCTTCTCTTCTCGATTTCACTGCCTTCCTCTTTGCTCTCTAGAAGATAAATTGATACTGATCCTTCCTCCTTTAGTCACATCTAAAGACTACCAAGAATTACTTGGTCCTTGGCTGTGCTATCTCCAGTCCACATCTCTACTTGCTGTCTCTCCACCACTTACCATCCCAGTGCAGGTGCAGTTGACTGAAATAGGTGTTGGCACCAGCCTCCCAGCAACTTGCATTATTTCTAGTTTATGCTCCTATCTGTAATGCAGGCAGGGACAAGAATAGGCTTAAGCAAATTCCATTCTCATTTTGTCACTTCTTTCCCTTTCAAAAAGCTTCTGTGATTGTCCATCACCTGTTAAATCAAATACAACTCATTTCTCTGTTTCTTCCCCCACAAGACTTTGCCATTTGCCTTCATTTTTCACAAATAGAGTTTATATTTCTTGATGGATTCATGTGTAACTCTTATATTCAATCTGCTGGTTTCCCCCTCCATAGATCTCTGCATATCTAAATCTTCCCTTCCTTTGCTAGTTCCCAAGCTTGTACAACATACCGTTCAAATTCCGTGTGCTCCTCAAAGCTCACCTGGGCCTAATTCCTCAGATCTTGATTATTATTTTGCTCTGCATTCCCTTTGAACTTGCATCTTGGAGATTAGAAGTGTGTGGTAGGTCAGAGCATGTGTAAGCTGGAATGTAGGTTCTGCCACATATTGGCCATGTAGTCACAGGTCTTGCTGAGCATTCTTTATCTTGATTGTGAAAAAGACATTAATTGTACCAATCTGCTTGAATTGTGGTAACAAATATGATAATGAATGCAAAGGGCCTGGTACACTGTAATCAATAAGTCAATGTCTCAGAGACCTCCCCAGTCACACTACAAGCCCAGGAATTTGAGTTCAATCCTCCTTGAAGGGAAGAATCTAGTATTGCTGGTCATTGTATCCCTTTGCCTTATAGAGTGGCCAGCAAGGATTAAATATTCAGCAAATGTTTGTTGAAAATTGAAGACAGGGTGTGATCATGAATGGCAGAGATTGATTATTGTGATCATTGTTATTTTGCAAGTCTTTGCCATCACACTGTGAGCAGAAATGTGTCCAACAGGAACACGGTACACTTCCTGGCTGTGTGTCTGACAGCATGTCTTAGAGTGATTGCAGGCTCATGATTACCTTCCAAGGACAGTGACAGGAAGTTTGAGCATCTCTTATTGTTCTTCTCTTTGTTACTTTTTTTGTGTGTGTGCCTTCCATCACTCTGGCATCTATTTAGGAATACATTATACATTTTTATAGTTGCATACAAATAACGTACAAGTAAATACTCATGACATTTATAGTTAGTTGATGTTTTTTTCTTCTTTGAGAAATTTGGGTCAGAGGAAGTTCTTCATTTCTCAGGATTTCCATCTTGTTTGCTTCAGTATGTAAGAAGCAAGTATGTAATTATTGATAATTGATAAACTTATATTATTTTAAAATATTTCTGGTACCATTGCCACCAGCAGCTGTATCATGATTAGTATTAAAATTAAGTCTCATTTGGATAAATTTCCCAAGAACTTCCCCAGAATTACCTCCTTTTCATGTGTTCCCAAAACACATGAAGAAAAAGGTAAGTGCCAAAATAATAAATATTGTATTCTGTATGCAAATCAAAGTTTTATAGAATCAGGGTTTATTGGACATGAAATTAATTGTGACAGTTCAGAAGGAATTTTACAGAGAAAGAAGATTAACTTGCTAAGTCCTCAGCAGCTGTCTTCCCTGATACATATGTTAGGCAAAATGAAATTTCCATGTGCTCAGGTCCAGTGGAGGAATGTTTATAGAGTCTATCGAAATTTGGGCAGGACAGGTCTCTCAGGATTCATGGCACCTGTTTTCTCAGAGTGGAGATGGATTGCCCCGTTACCATCTGAACTACAGTTCGTGATGATGATTATTTTTTGATGCTTTCCTTTGGTTTATTTGTAAGAAACTTGTACAGGAGATGCATTGTCTATTTTTTTAAATTAATTTTTTTATTTATATATGACAACGGAATGCATTACAATTCTTATTACACATGTAGAGCACAATTTTCATATCTCTGGTTGTATACAAAGTATATTCACACCAATTCGTGTCTTCATACATGTACTTTGGATACTAATGTCCATCACATTCCACCATCATGTCTAACCCATGCCCCTTCCCTTCCCCTCCCACCAGAATTGCCTGTTCGGAAGTAATTTGCTATTCGTTTCAGATCAGATGATAATGTTATATTTCTTCAGACATTTATGCCTGCATAATAAGGGAAGATTTAGGTAGAGTCAGACCAGATTTAACTTAATTTGTTTTTGATTCTTCAACATAGGCTAAGTAATATGACCTATTAATACACCCCAATCCCATTTTCAAGCTGCATTTCCTTTTGAATGATTTTTGCAATGATAATATAAAAAGTTATAGGTTCACCTTTCTTCCCTTTTTCTCCAAGGAAACCAACATGTCTGACAAAAGTGACTTAAAAGCTGAGCTTGAGCGCAAAAAGCAGCGCTTAGCACAGATAAGAGAAGAGAAGAAACGGAAAGAAGAGGAGAGGAAAAAGAAAGAGGTAAATACAGGAGGTTGGGGTGTGGGTGTTGTGTGGTAAGAAGAAAATCACTTGGTTCTGAAGGACTGGTCAAATGGATAAATAGGACCCCTTCAAAGACTCCTTTTTGGATATCTGGATAAAATGAGTGGGTATCTATGTCCTCAGAAAGATAAGGTCATTGCTATCTGAAACCCAAGGTTCTCCCCAAACTTGAATAGAACCCTAAAGGTAGTCTGGGATCTATTGTCGGACATTTCTTGACCTTTCCATGCCTCATTTTCCTATCCTTAGAAATGAGAATATATTTATTTTGTGGGCTTGTGAGGATTAAGAGAGTTAATCTTAACAGTACCCAAAGTATAGTTAGTACTTAACAAGTGTCAGTTTTAATACAAGATTATTTTTTAAAATGACCAGCAAAACTATTTTAGCTGGGCATGGTAGCGCATGCCTATAATCTTAGTGACTTGGGAGGATGAGGTAGGAGGATTGCAAACTTGAGGCTAGCCTCAGCAATTTAGCAAGACCCTAAGCAACTTAGTGAGACCAAGTCTCAAAAAGAAAAATAAGAAGGGTTGGGATGTGGTTCAGTGGTAAAGTGCCTCTGGGTTCAATCCCTAGTACTGGGCAGGGGCGGGGGGAGAAAGAGAGAGAGAGAGAGAGAGAGAGAGAGAGAGAGACTATTTTAGATATTTCAGAAGAAAAATAGAAAATGATTCTGATGGATTTCCATTGATGCCTATATGGTATATATTTTCATGGTAGATAAGAATCCTAGGTTTGATTGAGGGGAAAGGAGGTGAGAGAATGGATGGGGTAGTATAGGATATAGCATATTAAGTGTTAGAACTGAAAGGAATTTTAAAGACCTTCCATTGAGTCCCCTTTTGATGTCAACAAAGCAGGAACTACCCAGAGGTAAAATGCAGCTTTTCTGCTGCTAGATCCAGAATCAAAGTCTCTCAACTCTCAGTTCAGTGCCTGGCTGTCATGTCACTATTTCAATCCAAGAAATAATTTATTTTTAATTCCCCAATTTGTTGTGGCAGTTTAGAAATAGCCCATGCTTCCTACACAAACCAGATGCCAAAGATAATCTTGCATAGTCTCCTACGAAGAAAACATCGTGTAGGGTGATACACTTGTGTATACAGAAACCACAACTGCTTCCCTACATTTTTCTTCAAGGAAAAAGAAAATGTATTTAATGCCTTGCAATCTAAATAAGTGTTGTTTTATACTACAAGGCTGTGAGACCAAAGTAACAGATTCTTTTTTTAACAATTATTATTTTCCAACAAACTAAAACATAATTGCAATTGCATTTCAGCCCTCTGGCATCTCCCATCTCTCCACACCATTACACTTTGATTGATGTGATCATTTATTTGTCCTTGACATCATGTGTAATGGTTTTCCCTTGGAGATCTTTGCTGTTATGTATGCAGTTTTTGGGTGAAATAGAGGTGAGAATTGACAAGGAATGGCTATTCATTTCTATGCGCAGCCAAAAAAGGCATTAAGTGATTATGTTTCCTTTCCTTCAAACGTCAACACTTAGTGTAGTTTTAAAGCACCTGTTATACTTTACTAATAACTGGTTTCCTTTTAAACTGACATTCTAATATCCAACTCGAATTTCACAGAATTACCACAAAAGATGATGTGATACAGGAAATCTGGTTCCAAATTATGCTGTCTGCCTCATCTTGTTCCTTTTGCACATTTTGGGGAAATTAGAGGCAAACCAGACTGATCGAAACTGGGTACCCCTTTTGCTTCCACACCATGAAGTTTTGCCTGATAGAGATTTAGCCTCTTATACTGCGAAAAGAGTCCTGGGAGATTGAGGTGGCGGGTGGTGGGGAGTATAGACTACCTGGACTCTAGATGTTCCTTTGCCTCTACCTGGTTCTGGACTTAGAGTCACTTAAGGTCTTAGATGCCTCATTTCTAAGCAGAAGAAAGGGCGGTTAAGGCCATGTTAACTCAACCTTGCTCCACAGAGTCACATGGCCATTCAGAGTCCTCAGGTCTGATTCTCAGTTTCTGTTTCAAAAAATCCAAGTAAGGGTTGGATTTTGCAACACACTGACTACATCATCTTTGAGAGCTATCCTGGCTTTAAATCTTCTTTCTTTATAGTCTTTCTCTCCTTAAAAAGATCTTTCCTCTCTTTAACGTAAACATCTTTCACAAACTGTGCTGACTTGGTTTGTTCTATGTGACCAGTATAATCAGACAGAGGGCAGTAATGCCTAGTAGTTATTCACAGAGGGTGTTTTTTTTGTTTGTTTGTTTTTTTAATTTGAACTTGACTCTTCATAGAATGGCCTTTAATGAGGTCTTCTATGAGCCTATTTCCTCCTCTATAACATGAAGAAAAGAGTGGTACTTTTCTCAGAGTTCTGAGCAGATTCAAGAAGATTCCACAGAGCAGTGAAACAAATCAGTAAGCAACAGCTCACATTCTGCTTCTAAGACTAGCAACCAGTGACCAGGACCCCACAGAATGGATTTGCACACACTGCTCAGCACCACTCCTGGTGAGAGGCGTTTTCCAAAAATGCCCCACTATTCAAAGAATCCTATAATTCAAGACCCCTAGTTTCATGGGATTATAGTATTTTGTAGCCAGAAGAAGCCAGGAAGTAATCTTTTCTGAAGTCTTTTTTTTTTTTCAAATAAGGAAATAAGATCTACGTCTTAGAAGTAGCCCTTCTTTATCTCTAGTTCCTGAAGGACCCCTCAATCAGTCAGGTATCCAAAGCAGAAACCTTAGATAATTCTTTCTCCACCCCCTCCACAATTTTCATTGATAACCAGGTTCTAGATGGAACCAAACTCTTTTCTCACCCTAAATCCATATTCTAGCCAGATTCAGTTTCAGGTTGAGTGTCTCTTATCTGAAATGCTTGGGATTGGGGATTTTTAAGGTTTTTAAATATTTACATATACACAGTGAAATGTGTTGGGGGTGAGACCCAAGTCTAAATAAACATGGAATTCATTTATGTTTTGTATGTAGCTTATACACATAACCTAGAGGTAATTTTAAAAATCAATTTAAATAATTTTGTGCACAAAACAAAATTTCATTGTGTGGAATTTTCCACTTGTGGCATCAAGTTGTCATAGAAAGTTTGGGACAATTTTCTATGGCATTCTGGACAACACTCTATTGATGTGGAGTTTATAAAACTCTTTTCTCAACTAAAGGGGACTGGGAAGGAGGTTGGGGACTGGGATAGAGAGATGAAGTAGAGAGGATGAAAAAGAATCAACACATGATGCCTGTGTGCATGGAAATATCACAGTGAATCCTCTTAATTTGTATAATTAGTATGTGTTAATAATTATAATTTTAAAAACCTTTAAAATTCTCTTTCCTTTCATATTCTTCTCTTTCTCCCTATTGTTTTTCACCTGGCTCTTAACTGCATGTCTTTCTATTCTCATCTCAAATGTCACTTTCTCCAGAAAGCTCATGCTGATACCTTTATCCACCCATCATGAGGTTAGATCTGTGTTCTATCCTTGACCTTATCAAACCATTTTTTAAATTTTTTTCTTAGTTGTAGTCAGACACAATGCCTTTATTTTATTTATTTATTTTTATATGGTGCTGAGGATCGAACCCAGTGCCTCGCACATGCTAGGTGAGTGCTCTACCACTGAGCCCCAGCCCCAGCCTCCTTATCAAATCATTTAGCACAGAGTTTTACATTTGCTTCCTCAATTGTCTTTCTGTCCCCAGAGATGGCAAGTTTGGGAGCACAAGTCTGTATGTTGGTTTTGTTTTGTTTATAGTTGTTGTTTTCAGCATTGAATAGCACAGGTTTTGCCAGGTAGTAGACCTTCAATAAAATATAATGAATAATAAGTGAATAATAAACATAAACTAGTTTGAGCATGTCTGGAGAGGCTGGTCCGAGACACTCTTTCCAAGTATCTGAAGTTTTATTCTGCAGATTCATATTTCTTTGGAAGCTTCTAATCCTGAGTTTTTACAATGCTGCATCAACTGGCCACTGTCATTGGCTCCTAAGTTTAAAATTTGCCAATTTTTGGGTTGTTTGTAGAAAGTGAGCCATACTCTTATAACGTTGTTTATAAAAAGATTCTCTAGGCTTATCAAGTAAAACAAATAAATTTAGAATTAAAAAGAAAAAAGATGCTCTTTAATGCTAACCTGAGTGACTTTCTTTGCCATGACTTTGAAAACTAGAGTCAGGACCACCCAAGTTGATTATCTCCACAGAACCCAGAAAACTGTGTACATATATAAAATTGCCACCCTCTGCTCCTTTGGATGTCATGCTTTCTTGGCTGTGGTATTATGGATGAAATCTGATTTAAAAATAAATATAGTGGCCACCATTTAAGACACAGGCCCAATTTCATAAAAAATTGGCTTTCATGCAGTGAGGTAAGTTTAATGTTGGCTACCCTGAAGTTTTACTCTGTCCTTGGCCTTAAGCCAAATTGCTAGAAGGTAGGATGTACCTGAGTTTCCTAACCTGTCCTCACTTGTCCCTCTAATAAATGTGGAACTGTCTTTGAAAAGTGACTGATAGATAATTCTCAGTTGGCAAATTTTCTGTCTTTGATTTTTCTTTCTGGGTCTCAGCTGTGATTACTCCACACAAACAAAAATTTCACTTGCTGGGAAAGTCACCTTACAGATTTTTAATTACTAGTGCTACAGAATCACTCCTTGTTGAGTCATTAAAACAGTAGGATTCTGTAGTATTTACATGCGAAAAATAAAAAATTTCATGATTAGGATATTCCGTATTATTGTCTTAAATGAAGTAACATTTTATTTTAAGTTGCTAACCGGTAACAATCTGCAATTACCATAAGCCCCAGTTAACTATTTGCATTTTTCATGGTCAACATTGAGTGTTGATAACTTTCCCCTTCTTCTATTATATCTGGATGGATGTTTATTCTTTTTAATAAATGTCATTGTATGGTGTATTTTTCTATATGATAATTTTCTTCTTTAAGTTAAGTTAAACAATTAAAAAGGAGTTTAATGGAGACCCGAGTTGCAGAGGCTCCTTGTGCTGACGTGAAAATTTGGAGTTGGAGCTCAGGGATATTGTTTTTGCACAACATGAGGTTATATGTGTTGACATGTGATTTTCTCTTTACTGTGCTTCTTGAAAGCTTGCTGGTTAAAATTAGAATAAATCCCCCAAACCAAAAATAGATCTTGTGCCTTTCTGCACAGGATATCTAGGACAGAAAGTTTTGAATGAAATGCCCTAAGTTTGTTCAAAAGCAAAAGATTAGGCAGATCTTTTTCTATTTACTCTATGAAAACTCTATTAGGACTTCTCAGTTTCATTTCTTACTGATACTCTTGTCCTTTGATACATTTTTGTTGAAAAAATGAGGGAAAATTAAATATATCTTTGATTCTAGCACCTGGAAGTGGGTTTGTTGTGAGTGCTGGGTCTTTAGATGTCTAGGTGTCTTGGTCTAATACTAGTATTGTAAAAGAGATTCCTGGGTGGGATATATAGTTGATGGGAATCAGCCTAAATGATGTATAGATCTAAGATTCTATAATTGTAAAACAATACTCACCAAAGGCAGATAGCTGATGCCTTCATTCCGCACATTTTTATTGAGTATTTACTATGTGCTAGGCCCTGATCTAGATGTGAGCATATTGTAGTTTACAAAGCAATCAAGTGCCTGCTCTCAGTAAAGCTGACAGTTCAGTTATGGCTAAACACTGTCTTGTAACACCACACTATTCTACATTGGATTCTGAAGGCAAATTTCACTTTTATTTTATTTGTCTTTCAGTAGCTCCTCTGGTAATTCCCTTTTCTTTTATTTCCCTCTTTCTTCCTCCCACCTTTTGACTTTCTGACAAATGTGGATAGAGATCCTTCCTCTGCAGCATCCTCTCATCTCAGCTTTGTCTCCACCTCTGTTGTACACAAACATTGGAACTGCTTTAGTAGTTTAAATATTTCAATTGGAAAAGAAGATGAACTTTAATATCTTTACTGGTAATGTGCCATTTCAAAATCTGAGCTTATGTGAGAGGGCTAAAATTCTCTAGTAGTCTCTTTAGCAGTTATTGGCCTACATAACAACAGTTTTCTCTCTAATGACAGATAGCCTTAAAAACTATGTGTGCATTTTAAACCCAAAGTGAACAATAACAGAAGCGTTGGGTCCAGAGCCAAAGATGCACTTAGCTTATAATCAGGGTATAAGTTACCATCTGGAGATAAGTCAAAGCTTTCATGAACTCTTTCTACTTCAGATGCCAAGATACGAATTATGCTTTGTATGTCTGGTGGAGACAATGTACCTGTTAGGGTGCCCATTTGCCCTGGAGAAGGGATGTCTGGTCACTGGATAGTTGGTTTCTGAAAAGCTTGAAGACAGCTTCACTCCTGTAAGCTCACAAAACTTTCTTGCAAGGTATCTACACATCAATGTTCTCATGTTGGAGATAGAGGGAAATACCTCCTCTGGAGTAATAATTATGTTTTAAAAAGGAGGAAAGACCTGGAATTTTAAAATTTCTCCCAGAATACCTCTGTTGATCTTCATTAAATTGCATTTTAAGTTGTCATGATTTTGTAAAAACACAAACCGGGGATACAATCTGATTTAAGGATGCCCATGTGGTGTGTGTTAGGCAGAATTCATGAAAGGAATTCCTAAAGGATTTTTTGCACTGTATTTTTCTATATGATAATTTTCTTCGTTAAGTTAACATGTTGAGTGGAATCCTAATATATCAGAATCAAGCAACAAGATTTACAGCACTATTGTATTGTTAAGTCTGTATTGCCTTAATAGAGTTTAGCCCACTGTATTTTAAACCACCATCAGCTTACACTACCAGTACAAATAGTGTATTATACAGATACAGATTTTCATAAATAACTTGATTTTTCATCCAAATTCCAAGAATTGCTGTTTCCACAATCCCAAATAGGGGGCATGAATTTTATAGATATACACTCATAAAGAACTGATGTCCCAGGAGGGACAAGGAGTTCTAAACAACGTACAGAATTCTTTTTGAAAAATTCACAGCCCCAGTCAGAAATAGTTGGCTTTGGGGGCTGGGGATGTGGCTCAAGCAATAGCACGCTCCCCTGGCATGCGTGCGGCCCGGGTTCGGTCCTCAGCACCACATACAAACAAAGATGTTGTGTCCACCGAAAACTACAAAATAAATATTAAAAAAAAAAGAAACTGTCATGGTGTTTAAAAAAAAAAGAAAGAAATAGTTGGCTTTGATGGTTTCTTTCAAAACTGGGCAAGAGAAACTTTGATGCCACGGGGTAGAGATGGGAGAAAACTTTCAATCAAGAGAGAACAATGGGTCAGTAATTATTAAATGAGCAGTTGCGGTATTTTTTTCATCCTTCATACATTTGAGGGAATCTATTAGGGCTTTTGCCTGGCTTCTCTGCCTGGCATTTCCCACTTTCTGTTTCAGCCAGGAAAAGTACACATTTAGTGATGTTTTTAACTTTCCTTACCGACATCCATGCTTTTTAGGCGGATCTGCAGCAGAAGAAAGAACCTGTTCAAGATGACTCTGATCTGGATCGCAAACGACGAGAGACGGAGGCTTTGCTCCAAAGCATTGGTATATCGCCGGAGCCCCCTCTAGGTACTTAACAGTGCTTTGTGCTACTATTTCTCAAATTGAACTTGAGTAGGATATACCATGTCCAACATTTACTATTCGTTTATGTCTTTAGCTTTAGTATTTTTATTTTTAAGTAATTCTATGGCTTATGGTTCAGGGTGCATGCATTTTTGGAACTGAGGGGGCTGGAAGGAGATGGGAGGAATGGTTGTAGAGTCATCAGCAATTTGCTGCTTATTGATGAATCACACAGTCGAACTTTGCCATTGTGTTATTATTAGATTATTTTGTTACTTGTTAAATGAGTTGCCACTTGGGAAATATAAGAAATCTTGGAATTAATTTTTTATTAAATTGTTCTTTATTTTCACTGATGAATCCCAACTTCTCTTTGCCTCTCTAAATGCTGTGAATCCTCCTTAAAATCTACAACCACGGCAGGCATAGAGTTATTTTATAATGAAAATAGATCAGTGGGAAATTTGAAGAGAATTTATAATGGTGGCAGATCAGCAGCTAATGAACAAGTTTAAATTTATCTGACTCTCTCAAATACCTTGATTTCATTTCTAATTGGCATTCTCACCTCAGTACCCTCCTCCAACTCATTCATTCCTAGTTGCTTGTCCATGAACTCCCTATCACTAAGGTCTGCATATTGAACTATTTGTTTTCTTTGTGCTAAAGATAACTGTGCATGTGCTTATTCTGTCATTTACCTATATACCCTTCATGTGATAAGTTATTTTATTTTTCTTTAATCCTTTTATTTTTCATATATTTAAGAGTTATACTAGGGTGTCTGTAAAACTACATGATACCCAATATAGGAAAAAAAAAACTTTTAAAGTAATACTTGGAAATAGATACAATATCAGATCTGTTTAAAATATTTAATTGTCTTCTAATTCTATCACTGACTTTTATATTAAAATAAAATTTCATTTGTTTCCATAGTAACATAAAATAAGAATAGAAATAATCCGTATGCAACAAATGCTCCTAACAATATGAATAAGAAAAGACTATGGCCGGGTGTGGTGGTACATGCCTGTAGTCCCAGCAGCTTGGGAGGCTGAGGCAGGAGGATTGTGAGTTCAAAGCCAGCCTCAGCAAAAAGTGAGGTGCTAAGCAACTCAGTGAGACCCTGTCTCTAAATAAATTACAAAATAGGGCTGGGGATGTGGTTAAATGGTCGAGTGTCCCTGAATTCAATCCCCAGAACTGCACCCCTCTCCCCCCAAAAAAGAAAGAAAAAGTCTATGTAATCCTACAAATTCCTAAGTATCTCTTGGTATAATTTAATGCATACATGTAAAACTAAAATACTACTAAAAAGCTTTGTACTCAATCTCAATTTATAGTAGATTAAAAATCATGTGTCTGACAATGAAATAATAATCCTTAATAAAATTAGATGTTTTTTTAGCTTCTTTATGTCTTATAAGATGTAACCAAGGGATTATTTGAGTGATGTACCATCTTTGAGAAGCTGGCAAACTTCTTTGAACTAAGATGATATGTGACATAAATCGGACACTTTTCAATCAGTTATATTTGTACCTCAAAATAGTCTTTGAAATGCTGTTGCTATGTCAACACCGGTTAGACACAGTAGTGGTAGATCCTGTTTTCCTGTGCCCTATATAAAGCCAATAATTAAATTTTAAGAACAAAACAGTTAACCAACCTTAAACCATAACCAACTTCTCAACTGTTCCTCCAAGCCTGCTAAGGGGCCCTGGCAAGGGTCGACCCCATTTTCATTTTTTGTCTGTCTCTTTGGCTTACCCTCTGACTTAGCATGGAGGATAATTGGTGAATTAATTGTGGAACCACATGAAAATTCCCAGCTTCTTGACAGATCTGCCATTGTGCTATAGGATTTGGACAAAATAGTTAAGTCCTTTACCCTATTAAATAAATAAAAGGAAATTGCACATGATTGAAACCAAATGGAAATCTACATTTCTGTATTGAAGTTTCTTTCTGCCCATATGGCTTCTTTGGCTTGTGCAATATTAAGAACCCATTGAATCATCTGGCCTGGAGCCATCTTGGCTATTTGGTACCACTTCTCTCTGAAAGACATTTGGCATGTATCTGAAGGATGGAGAAGAAAAATATATTTTCATTTCCTTTAGTTCTCTCTTTATTATCCTTGCTCTCAGATTTTTCAGCTCATGCCAACCTTGATCCTTGAACTTTTTTCTCCTGTCTTCAGAGCAGCCATTGACTTCTGGGTCCACAGCACTGCCTCTTAGGGCTGCCAGAAACAAAGGAAAAAAGTCCCAAATGCAGTAAATGGTACAATAGGATGAAACTATTAATTAAGTGTAAAAATAAAGCAGCCTGGAATTTTCCTTTGTTTTGAGAAGGATTTTTAAATTACCAGGTTCAAATTTACCCTTCCTCTCTGTCACTTTGTCTTTAGTGGCAGAATAGTTTATATGCCACCAGTAATACATTTCCCTCCCCAGGCAGACATAGGGCTGATTTTCTGACTTCCTTGGCCATTTAAAATCATTCAGGATCACATATTTCATGATCTTTTAAAGTTTTATAGACACCCCATTTTATTTTTTTAATAGGTCACATCTATACTAACAAAATAAAGTGAAGAATTGGAATTATCTGGATAGTTCATACAAGAGAGATATTTGACTTGAATTATCTGGATAGCCGTTTTGATTCTCCATTTTACTTTGTTAGGGTGGACATGGCCTCAGAATCCCCAAGTCAATTCTGTCTAAATTCATTTCAAATTTTAATTTACAAAATGAAAAATTCACTTGACTTTCTTCCTTTTCTTTCCTTTTCTTTTCTTTTTTCTTTTTCTTATCCCATCTCAATCTCTCCTGGCCATACAACCACTTTAATTTGGGCCCATTTGTTTTGATTTGTCTGACACTGCTCTTCACCAGTGCAGCCGTTGCATTTTTTAACATGGGATACCTGTTATTTTCATTATTTAGTCCCAACCCCTATGTCTCCCTCCTCGAAATCAGTGAGCACCCCCAGTGAAGCTGGAAGCCAAGACTCAGGCGACCTGGGGCCACTAACAAGGTAAGAATTGTCTCTTTGAAAGACAAGGGTGGGATCCCGAGGACATAAAACCTCACTGTTAAGACACTGTCAAATGTGCATGCATCTTCAAGTGTGCTGGGTCATTTGTTTAAATTCGTGCTAGCTGCTAGCTTTAGTGGCGTAGCAATGATTTTGAACACTAGAAGTGATAAGCTGATATATCATCCTTCTTGGAGTGAGAGTGGGCTAATTTAGGGCCATGTGTCTTTCTTAGCCAACATAAACATTCCATTAGCTTAGGACTAAAAGAAGCAGGAAAGGACTGAAGGTAAATTGAAGGTATAGCCAGCTTTTCATTATTTACTATTCTGCTTTGGTTAACTATAAATTTAATTTTTCAAACATCTTGTCATTTGCTTAATAGAGTTGACTAATTTGAGAATTCAGTCCCCACAGTGTTGTTGTTGTTAAAAGGGCTGACTATTTCTGTTCAGTGAATCAGTTGCCAAACTTTTATTACACCATCAATATTCATAGATTATATAACTTCTGAGTGAGGTTTTAGACATCCTCTAATTTGATCACCCAAGGGATATTTGAAAGGTAGAAATGTGAAAAGAGAAAAGAAGTTTCATTAATACAGATGCAGTCATGATAACTCTCTTAATCTAATTGCCTTTACCAGAATTCACACTTGCAGGTGCCCATAGGTAGGTGATATAAGTGGGTGTGGGGTGAGGCCTATAGCAGCTGGTTAGCAAGTACCCCTTTTAAGAAGGCCAGGTGCCTCCTGATGACTCAAGGTGGTTTTGCTCACCTGGAAATCTGGACCCAAGTTTTCCATATCTTCCAGTTTTCACCAGAATTCATGCACTAGGTGTTTAAACATCAAATGTTAGTAACATTTGGTAAAAGCAGTTATGGGTCAGATTTGGCCTGAGAGCTCTCAGTTTGTGACCTCTGGCTTTGACCCTTAATTTTTAAAAGATCCTTAAATACTTTAATCAAGCTTCAGATAAAGGAAGAAACAGCCATTCTCAGCAGTACTCTTCTAACAAATCAGCCTTTTAGCTCAGCTATGCACCTTTTGAACCTTGTCTACCTGACAACATTTGCCACCATATGTTACTGAAGGAGAGTTAAAAATTTTTATTTCTCTTTTTTCATCTAGTGCATTATCATAAGCAAATTCTTCTGAAAGCACATTGCTTGCATAGAGACCTAGGCAATTTAGAAGACAAAATCATGGATGGATACCAGTAGTCTAGGCATTTTTTTTTTTTTTGCCTTATAGAAACCAACATATAAGACAATAATTCTTTCACCCATATCTGCCTGTTGATGTGCTTCAGACTTGAATATTCTGTTTTAATAAGGCCTTTCAAAACCAGTAGACACTATTTTCCATTTGAGAAAAATGAAAGTAGTCTTTGGGGGCATAAAGCTGGTTTATTTTAGCAGTTGCCTTTACGATCTGGGGCAGCATATGGCTTCTGTCATCTTTTGCTTTGAACAGTTTTCAAAAGGTCTTTGAGGGGAAAAATAATAATAACACAGTTGTATCGGATCTAACATCTATTCAAGAGCTGGCATAATATAATCACGTTCCTTAGGGGGTCCATTGGCCTATCATTAAGTTAACATAGTTGACTGTTTCTACACAATGATCGTTGGGTGTCATTACTGCTTAGCTTCAAGGGGTGAAGTTGGCAGCATTAAATTCTATTACTGACTTCACTCACAGTTGATGAGCCCTTTTGAAAAACTTTCTAGAGAAAACTGACCTACGCTGTTAATACTCTGGGGACAGTAGCAATTATTCCTTCTCAGAGAACATCACTCTTCATTTATTTTACTTCCCTATAAGATGTCTTTCTTAACTTAGTGAATCACTTTGAAAGAAGAGCAGTTCACTCCCACCCCACACAAACTCCAACGAGTTTTGTTTCTTCATGGGAAAGTTCTGGCAAGAGTGAGTAACTAGAAGTCAATGAGTAAATCTCTTGCTAAGTGCAGGTTTCACAGGACTGCAAGAAACTTGGCAGTGGGAAAATGACAGTTTTCAGAAAAACTGAGCACAGTTTGCTTGAGAAGAATGCACTAGGAATAGCTCAGTAAAACTTGCCCTTGTTTTGAACTTAGGAGAATTCCACTCAAATTTATGATTTTTGCCTTAATAACACAGATATGAGAATAAAATTGCAGCAGAATTTATTCTGGTTTTAAAAAATCCACTTGGAATGCCTTTCTATATAGAAGTAACATCTTTGAAAACAATTACTATTAACTTTAACACTTCATAAAACCTGAGGCTAAGAAAAGAGTTTGGAAAGAGCTACGAATATAATTCTATAGTCAAAAATTGGCTTCTTTGTGTGGAATGTGGACTCTTAAAATAAGGAAAATCTTTCAGAAGATAACTTGGAAATCAAATTAACACATCTGGTTATACCTAAAGTTGCACATAAATTCTGTCATTCACCCACTAACACTTCAAACCCAAACTAAGATTTTTTTTTTTTTGGAGAGCCAAAATTGGCAAACATTTCTTTTAATACTTGTGACTAGTTAATCTGTAAATTAGCATGTTTCATGTATCCTATTAGAGAGAAAATGTTCAAATAGTGCTTTAAAAACAGTATAACAAAATCTCTTTCAATGATTTTAAAAGCACTTGAGTCAATGTTTTGAGTAGAAATATTTAGTAATTTTAAAATACATTAGTATGATTTAATTTTTTAAAATTTAAAACTTTAAGTGTCATGATTTGTTTTGCAATTTCTGCTTCTTTATAACCTACTTCATTTACAACTTGTGTTTGTGGTATTTTTCTCTTTCTCTTGATCAGTTGTGGTAGAATCAATCATTGCTCAGTTAATCATAATGGGCAAACAACAAGCTCTTGGATTAAAAGAATAAACTTTTATTAATAAAACACTTGGAAGGCAAGTTTTAATTATAAACATAAATTTTAAGATCCCTTAATATACTATATGCAACTGGAATCCAATACAATATGAAGAGGATTCTATGCTATGATTAATAGGTAATAGATTCAAGTTGCAATATTTTAGTAAAGTGTGTCACCATAATTCAGCATAGAAAAAGGTATAAGTAACCATTGCAATATGTATTTATATTATGCCTGAGAAATTTAAACATACTCTTATATTTTAAAACTTAACAATCTAGGAATAGAAGTATGGTTCTCAGTATGATAAAGAACAGTACTCTGAGGACAATAGCTCATATTTCTATGCACAAGAATGAAGGATTAGCTCTCTATAGCCTTTGAAGAATAATGGCTTCTGTTTAACTGAATCCATACCTCTTTCTTGGGTAATGATGAATTTCTGGAGACTAGACACTAAGTGGTATTAGAAGTTGAATCCATAGGGTGGGCTTTTGATATATGTTTATTGAATGAATGAACGATCATCCTACTCCTTTATAGATGTGGTCAGGGAAGCACAGAAAGAATTAGTTATTTTCTCAGGTTCACACAGAACATAGTTACAGTGATAGGTTTTAACTTAGGCAGATCGATTTGAGTTTTCATAATCTATACCTCTGCCCTATATTATCACCAATAATGATTGATATAAATGATGCATGACCTGCTGCATAAAGGTATTATGAGAAGCAAACAAAACCAGCAAAATTCTTGAAAGCATGGTATGCAGCAAGTTAATGTGAATTTTAGCTATTACTATTAGTAGTAGTATTTTTTAAAATACTTTTTAAAAATCAGTTTTTCCAATGGAAGGAGATCTTCTTTAGATTTTTCTTGTGGAACATGTTGGTATCATTTACAAATCTGATAAGCATACCTATATTGTTATTCAGTAATAGTGCAAAATTGTTGAAGGATTAGGCCAAGGACAGATTATAGTCTATGTCCCTAGAGACCACTTTCTGGGTTGCTCAGCATTTATTCACAAACCAGATATTCAACCAGAAATGAGTCTATCTAAATGATGATCACCGAGCTCACGTTTATTCTTTCCTTTACATGTATATGTATGGCTCACAGGGAACTTTGCACCAGACTCTTCTCTTGTTTGGTTGGGGTTCCTCTAGGAACCTCTAGGGTTCACAGCAACAAAGACTGAAGAAACCTAGGAATGCTTATTGACCTCATAAAGTTTGCCTGGACACTAAGACATAGGCTGCACTATATCTCAAACCTGATTCATAAAGGAAAACCTTCAAAATTAATTCAAATATAAGCATTTCTCAATGTGATAGCATACTGTGCAATCCCCTCTTACAATACTAAATAGTCAGAAGGAGCAATTTCTGACATTTGCTTTTCATAAGAAGTGGCATGGGTGGCTTGGATTGTGGCTCAGTGGTACAGTGCTTGCCTAGCATGTGTGAGGTACTGGGTTCGATTCTTAGCATCACATAAAAAAATAAATAAAATATTTAGCTGTAGATGTGTCCATATACAGCTAAAAATATTTTTTAAAAAAGGAGTGGCATGAGGCTGGGCATGGTGGTGCATGCTTATAATCCCAGCAACTTGGGAGGCTGATGCAGGAGGATCGTAAATTCAAAGCCAGCCTCAGCAACTTAGCGAGGCCCTAAACAACTTAGCAAGACCCTGTCTCATAATAAAAAATAAGAAGGGCTGGAGATGTGGCTTAGTTATTAAGAGCCCCTGGGTTCAATCCCTGATACCAAAAAAATAAAAAAAATAAAAAAGAAGAAGTGGCATGAGTGTGGTAATAAAAATGATTTCTACTTTGTTCATTTGACTATCTGTAGTTCTAACAGTATCATTAAGGTCTATTTCTCATAGAAACATTCAAGCCCCCAACATTTTATTTGTAATAATCTGATTATTCCTGAAACAATACTTAAATATTTCATACAATTAGAAAATATAAACGAGTCAAAGTAAGAACATAAAAACATCCTATTTCTACCATCAGAGATGAGCACTCTCAACACCAAACTATGTATTCTTTCATATAATCTTTATATCATCATATATATGATAAATGGCATCTGACTGTGCACAGTATTAACCTGCTTTTCTAGTCAAATGTCTCTATTTTGGTTTCGATGTATATTCACCTTATCTAATGACACCATTTTCAAATTTCCCCAGTTGCCTCTAACACAGTCCCGTAATTTTTATTTTTTTGTGTCCTCCCAATTATCAGCATGTGTTAGCCAAAAATCCTTAAAGTTGTAGGATTTCTCTAGGGAGATGAAACCCTTCCTTGGGGAACTTCAAATGAGCAGGTGGACAGATGTCTTCTGAGACACTGTGTGGACACACAGGTACCAAGGAAAAGCAGAGGAGGGCATTTAGGCCTTCAGCTTCACTCCAGGTGAGGACTCAGGGGTGAAAGGAACAGTTTCTGCATTAGAATCTGTAGAGTCAACAATTAATTCTTGTTGACAGAACACTGAAATAAAGTTCATATGTTTGTTTGTTTGTTCAGCCTTTCTCTGGTGAACACTCAAATAAGGAGATTAGATTGGCCTAGAATAAGTTGTTTGTGGGGAACTTGTGCTGGCTGCATGTAGACACCACTTTCTTTTCTGGGTGTCCTCAGGAGAAGAAAATTCTCAGGGTCACATTGGCCTCCTACCCAACAGAAAACCCGAACTTTCGTCTTTCTCCGCAATCAGATTCTGCAGGACTCTCTGAAAGCCTCAGAGAACTTTTGACTTACTTTGTGAAAACATCATTATCTTCCAAGATAGATGAATAGGAAACTAAAGGGAGGGCATTAGAGATGATTTGTAATAGTGAAAAAGTAAAATAAAATAATGCATGACTATGGAGAAATTGAATGAGACTATTAAATTTTTATCAAAAATTTCAAGTTATCACTATGGAAAGAGAAGTTGGCAGAATGCCCCCCAGCTAATTGGACTTAAGGGTGACTAAAGAAACTGATTCAAGGTTGATTAAAAATCACTGTGTTTGAAAAATAAGATACAATTTACACCATAGTATTTTCTCTTTTTGTAGCACAGTAACTGATTGGTTCCAAATTTATCTTATCATCCCGTCTTCAGGCAGAAGGTACTATATATACCCATACGGTTATACTAACAAAGTTAGCATCTGTTTTAGCAAGGGGAGGCTGAGCATCCTTCTAGAGAAACTGTTGCTTGGCAGCAGGACTCCGTGTAAGATTGGAGGAAAGCATTTCCTCATCCTAAGATGGAGTCCTACATTTCCTTTTGAATCCAGCACAGATGGACTTCCTATGTGGCTTAGTATGGCCCAAATTGGAGCCTGTGTTATGGCTCAGGGTTAGCCAACAGAGGGAATATTCTCATATAGTAAATTAAGAAAAAGACCTATTCAAAAAGAGTCTGATATAAGTGTGCATCACACAGTCCCAATTTTATCTCTCACATCAGCGAATTTTTGCCAATATCTTTGCTGGTCCTAACAAAAGAAATAATTGGGTCTGAGAGGTAAAACATTAACTCATTATTTAAATACCATTCTTACTTACTTGACATAATTTTAATTAATGTGACAGATTGATATGATGGATTTGAAATGGTCTTATTATTCACTGTTTTACTTTTGAAAATGGCATTTAAAAAATCAGATATTTGGGGAGGACACTAATTCGAGGTTTTATGTTTGATACTATGCTCATATTGGTTCCAAACATTTTTCTTGTCTGATTAATGGCTAATGACTTATTTGACAGAGAAGACATGTGGAACAAGGGTTCAGTGGATCAATGGAACACAGGAAAATTTGTGTCCTGCCCTCCACTGTCTTTCCATCTTAGTAATGAAAGATCATGCAAAGTTGGTTCCAGGGCATTGACTAAACTTGCTATGTTAACTTAGTAGAAAAGATGGCTGGGGCCGCTTTTTGTTCTCAGTACAAACCAGCAATATTGTGAATATTTTAAAGATAAAATTTCATTCATCAGTATGGAAGTGAGTCTGAAAATTCTCCAGTACCATGTGGTGACATCATGCCACACAAGACAAGTTTCTTGTTAAGTGCTTTGGTGAATGTTAAGAAGTCAGACAGACATGCCCTGATTTTTTTTTTCATTTTTTAATGAAGAAAATAAAAGCTATATATATATATATATATTTTTTTTTTTTGGAACCCACTTGCCTTCGTACTTCATACTCCTCGGTAGGAGAGGCAGATAAAGATCATTCCCTTGTTCACTCATTCCTCTGTTTGTTCAATAAATAGTTGAGAAGTTATTGCCTAAAGACATTGCTAGCTCTTCAAGAAATACAAAGGTAAGGAATTATTCTTACTTCCAGAAAGCCTCCATCTTGTAAATGGACAAATGTAATTTGAAACCTTCTAATAAGAGGTTGTTTTTTACTTATGTGTTCTCGTAGACATGAACAATAATGTCATAAACAATTATTCCCAAATCACCTACAATGAATTTGTAGTAAATTCACATTGGACAAGTGATTTTAATTCATTTCTACCCTTCATAGAGTTTTGACACATATTTGATTAAATGTTTATTGACTCACAAGACTGTGTGTGTGTGTGTGTGTGTGTGTAGCCTGCAGAAAACTGGGTGAGATCATATAGATGAGTGTAGGAATGAGGACACGGCTGAAAACAAGGCAGTTTCTTGTCTAGAGAGAACCAAGCATGCTGGGCAGTTTGCCTGAAGGTGGACTGCTCTAGAGGAACTAAGGGCAGTTATAGGAAATGAGGTTTAAGGTGAAGAATTCTCAAAAATAAGGCAGAAATCCAGTTACTGGTTTGAGGGCAAAAAATCAGTGTGGGTGTAGCAGTATATTTATTTGGCTTGCTGCTGAGATTCCTAGGCTTTGTAAAGTGCTTGTTACCTCTTATAAACCATCTTTAGACTATCTTTAGACTTGGTTTTAATGCCTGTTGTAAGTCTTCTACTGAAATCCAGTGTGTAATAGATTGGCAAATAAAATTGTGAAATAAGAGACCCAGGTACTTCTCTAATTCATGTGCCATGGACAAGTTGCTTCTGAATGGTATTATTAAAGACAATATATTTGGAAAAAGCATTTGATCTGGGCCTTAAAAAATGCACATGTTTTGGAAAATTAGAGATGGGAGGATGGCATTCCAGAAGGTAAGATGTAGAATGGATAATAAGGAGGCAGAAGAAGGGATGATCAGAGTCTAGGAGACTATTAAACCATTGAGGTAGTTGATACTCTTGGCTCAGATACCTGGCAGCTATTCACTGAATTCACTTGGGAACTTGTTATAAACACAGTTACCTAGATCACAAGTTTAAGATAAATTATGGGCCTCTTTATTGTTATCATGTTTTCAAAATCTGAGCGTTAGTTTTGGGAACCATTGGCCTGATAAGGATTGAAGGTCTAAACTAGGGTCATGGATGTAAGAAGAGAAAACAGATGAGATAAGGAAGGTAGGTGTACAGATGGACGTGTTCAACAGGCATTTGAAAAGGTGGAATTTGGAGCTCAATGGTGATGAGGATGTTGGGATTATTTTTATGTGGAAGGTGTAATGGACATCTATGCACTTGCCTAGGGTTAGAATACAGAAGTGAAGGCAGAAGACATAACCCTATTTGGAGAAGGCCTGTCTCTATGGGAAGAAAAGATTAAGGACCTCATCAGAATTATAGTGGGAAAAGGAGGAAAAGAAATAAGAGTCTCAGGGACAAGGAAACAAAAAGAAAGAACACACCATGAAGGAGCTAATAGTGATCGGCAATAGAGAGATAAAAGTTGAGGAACAAGAATTGTCCATGGAATTTGATGATATGAAAGTTGTAATCATCATTATCATCATCGTTGTCATATTTTTGTTTTGTTATTGCTGATGATGTTTTATTTTTGCAGCCTGAGTTCCTGGCATTAAAAGCAGTCCATGAGTAATTCAATTATTGTGGTTCCTGCTATACAATGGCATATTGCTTCCCTCCAAAACTGTACTAATTAAAATGCCACTAGCAATGTAGGAGAGTGTCCCAACCACATTTAATGTTGGCATTATAAATGACAGAGTTTTTACATACTGTCTTCCAAATGTTTATTGGACATCTCTTTCTTTCTAACCAACACCCAGAAAAGATAAGAGCAAAATACTTTTTAGGGGAAAATTTTAAGGCTTTCTACTCGGAAGTCTAATAAAGATGGAAAGAAGAATGGAAACCACCAAATTGCTGTTGGTAAGAGCAGAACACAAAGAAATGAACGGCTCTGCAGAGGGTAACATACATACAACCCACACAGTGTGTCTTTCACTCTTAAATTATGCTTTCAACAGATGGCCAAGGATTATAATTTTTGTTCTGTTTTGTTTTAAATTTTAACCTCTCTCTAACCAATAAGTTGGAACTGAGCAAATAAAATTGGACCACTGAAGGGGAAATTTTATAAGTAGTTGGATAGTGAAGAATTGGTAAGGGGTTTAAAATATAAAGTTTTTTTAGTCTCTTAGTAGTTCACTGCTATCTTGAAGAATTTTGAGGGGGCTAGGGATATAGCTCTGTTGGTAGAGTGCTTGCTTTGCATGCAAAAGGCCCTGGGTTCTAATCCCCAGCACCAAAAAAAAAAAAATCTAGGCTTTTTCTATTCTTTTTTAAGAAGAAATATTGAAGAATATACTGATCCTCAAATTATAAACTGTTACATAGGAGGCCCTTTTGGATGAAATGCTAGAGAATATACTACCTGACATGGTCAGGGTCAAATAAGTGATTTTTTTTCATGGTATGAGAACATTCCATGCCTAGTATTTTGAAACAAAGTTAGTAAATGTGATCTTAAATTGGTATGCTCATAAATGCTAATCCAAAAGTGGAACTGCAGAACCATAACAATGCTCCTTAGTTCAGAGTAGGTAAGGAATTACTGTTTTAGCCAGCATCTGTGCAAACAGTAGTTCCCCTATGAAAGAGGTCAGAGTTCTTCTCTTAGACCCCAGAGAGTTAACCTGAGAAGTCAGATAAATTGATCAGAAGAGAGAAATAAGACTCATAAAAATAAGCTAACAAAACTAACATGGTTTCCCATTGAGTAATACAGGACAGAAATCTAAGAGAGAGAGAGAGAGAGAGAGAGAGAGAGAGAGAGAGAGAGAGAGAGAGAGAGAGAGAGAGAGAGAGAGAGAGAGGAAGAGGAGGAGGAGGGAAAGAAAAAGCAGGGGGGATATGGATCAATCAGAAAGGGCTGGGTTGGTCAGTCCAGGAAGTAAAGAGAAAAGAGAGGTGGGCAGCACTGAAGGTCTGTGTGGTAAATGATGAAAACCTGGTGGAGGGAAAGCAGGTGGAAGCCACATTCAGCTTCACTTGTTCTAAACTCAAAGACATGAGTGATCATCTGGCTCCCTAGGAAGCTGGTCTTCAAGGAAAGAAGACTTTGTCAAGCATGTATGATTGACTTGCTTGGAACTTACTGTTCTCAGCATAAATTGGTAAATTGGCACCTAATGTATAACACAGTCTTGTAAGACATAGCAGACTACCTCAGCCACTTAAGTCCAATAAAGTAGGCACTGATGGAATGAACTTATTATGTCCAAATCCTACTTCATCCTTCAAGATCCAGGTCAGATGGACTCTCCAAATGTATTAGAGAAAGTTTTGTCTCCTAGCTGTGACATCCCGAGGATGGTGAAAGTGCAGCCTAGGGCCTGGCTGCCTGGTTCCAGAGTAAACACAGTGAGATGAACTTACAGTTATCATTATCTTTAATCTTTTTATGGCATTATTTTTTCAGCTAATATTTATTGACGTTTTAAACTGCCATACAAGTAATAAAAACTACCCTCTTCCTGGTGTATATTAATGGTTTATCTGTGTCTCATTTCCTTTACTTAAAAGACACATTCTTAAGAGCAAGTCCCTCAGCATACCTGGGGTGCCACTTTATGTCATGTTTTGCTTTCTACCTTGTTCCACTAAACCATTTATATATGTTTTATCTCCCCATAAGAGACGTAGTTTCCCTGAGAATTCTTTTAATCCTCTTTCACGGTGTTTTATACATCAAGCCCTTAATAGGTGTTTCTCAAATAAGTAAATGAATGTCCTTATGAAAAATATTCTCTTCTCTGAATGCATAAATTGGGCCATTTCAGAAATGACTAAAAAATAGAACTCATCCTATAGTAAACAGATAGATTTCTTTAAGAAAAGAATTTGTGATATTTACTTACAACTTCACTACTTCTTTTATGTTATAAATAAGTTTCCTGGCAAGAAAAACCATCTTTATATTTTCCATGATGCAGTTACTTGATGAAAAAATGTCTGGAAAGTAAAATCTATGTCAATTGGTTAAATAAAATTATTCCAACCGGGAAGAGAAAGCAAAAAGACAGTATCCTGTAAAATACAGTATCCTGTATTTTAAAATATCAGAGAAGATCCATAATGGCCTTCAGGCCTGTTTCTTCATTTTACTGGGGACAGAGGAGACTTGCCTGATGACACCATATAGCCACACCTAGAATACAAACTCCTCACTCCTTGGCCCAGATGTGGTTCTCTCTAAGAAACTGCCGTCTGCAGGGAAGCTTTCTACAAATTTGTACAGAAGTGAGCATGGCATACATACTCCTAGGCCATCCTTGGAAACCAAAACCAACCTTTGCTCATTTAATGTATTGGCTTTAAGTTCCTTAAAAAAAATGTGCATTCTGTGTGTGTCTGACCATGCCACAGATAATGGAAATATGAAAAGGAAATAAAACTAGCACACTTGATGGTGTCCTTGGCTTTATTCTTCACCCATAGCTTGTTACTGACAATAACTATGATTTCTTTTATTGGATCATATAAGTATGATGGGATGGGGGTGTCACAGAGTCAGTTACATATATCACCTTTGTTGCTCTGGTTGAAAAACACAAACTCTAGATTACTAATCTTGAGACTTCAAAGTGGGGGATTCTGATGGAATCACTGTTTTTGCTTAAGGGGACTATGAGTTCAGGTGATGTGGTCATTAAGTAACAGGACAACAGCCAGACTGCTTGGGAGCCACCTGTCTTCACCTGCCTGGGAGAAGTGGAAAAAGGTCAAGAAAGGTCATATCATCTGAATCCTCAAGGCATACAGTGGGTCCAGGACCTGATCTCACCCCTTACAGGGGAATGCTTCTTACAGTCATCAAGAATCAGAGGCTGCTCTTCTGTCTGTAGCAGAAGTGCCCTTAAATTTAATCCCCAGAAGTATGTGAACAGCAAGTATGAATTATTTTAATGGATTCTATTATTTCCACCTTATGAACTGAAGTAAAGAAATTGATTCCTGAACAGGAAGAGCTACTTTCCTTGAGCAGAGCATGAATCCAGAGCAATGGTCCTCACCCCTAGTTGCACACTAGAATCACCTGGAGGGTTTTCAGAATGACAGATGCCTGGATTCCACCCCAGACATTCTGATTTCATTGGTCTGGAGGTGGCCTGGGCTTCAGGCCAAGCTTGGGCAAATCATGAATTTAGATGCTGATGTAGTTGAACATCAGTGATGTTTTCTGTTTGCTGGCAACTGAGAGCAGTGGCTTAGCCTAATCATTGTTTAAAGGTAGACTGCCAGTCAGCTTTGTAAATATCACTTGGAAACTTATTAGAAATACAAACTCTAAGGCTCCACTCCAGATCTACTGAATCAGAATTTTGGGCATTGGGGGATCTAGCATTCTGTATTTTACTAAGGTCTTAAGGTCAGTTTGAGAACCACTGATCTAGGCTAAGACCTTGGTACTCAAGGTGTGGTCCATAGACTGGCAGCATCTGCATCCCTAAACTTGTTCAAAATTCAGTCTGAGGCCATCCCAGACCTACTAGATCAGAATATACATTTTAACAATATTCCCAAGTATCTGGATGTGCATTAAAGTTTGAGAATCACTGATTTAAGACACAGTGGCCAGTTCATGTTTCTCACTGGACTTCAATTATCATCTTTCAGAGCATTCAGGCAAGAAGACAAGAGCACAGCCAAAGCTAATAAGGGAAGCTGTGAAACTTCATCCTGATCTCTGCAGGATGAGCTAATATGGGATCTGTTGTGTAGGTGGGGTGTTGACTCATAGAAACTTTTATAGTAGATAGAGTGGTCATGGTAGTAGTAAGAACAGCTACTGATTATGAAATGGTTGTTATGTGCTTTCTAGGTAGAATTCCATTTATCCCCATAGAAAACCAGAGAAAGAATCATTCTTTCATTCAGCTAATATTGTATAATATAACAACATAGCCAGGTATAGTTCTAGGCATATCCCTATAATACCCACCCCTACCATTGGGAGGCATAAATCCAGGTTCAGATAATGATGGTAATAAATGAACTGATATATAATAACATCATAAGTAAAATTGGGTGCCATGAAGAAAGTAAGGCAGGGTAAAGGGGAAAAAATAGTGATAAAGAAGTCCTACTTGAGATCAGGTGGTGAAAAAGAGAAAGAAACTCTGAAGTGACATATGAGCCAAAATATGAAAGAAACAAACTCCTGAGCCCTATAGACCTCCTATGGAAAAAATATCAAGCAGGACACTGATGTTTGCATAGGAGGAGGGAGGAGAAGAACGGTTAGAAATAAGTTTGGATGGTAGCTGCAGGAAGATCATAAATTATCTTATAAGCCATGGTCAAAAACAAGAAAACTGAGCAAGTCTTCTCAAACTTCAAGGCACCATGAGTTACCTGGGGACCTTGTTAAACTGTATAGTTTGCAGTCAGTAATTTGGGGGAAGGGGACCTGAGTGTCTACATTTCCAACAAGCTCCAAGAGATGCTGATGCCACTACACTTTGAGTAAGCAAAAGATGTACTGGAGCTCAGAACTTAGCAGCATGCCAATGTCACCCAGCTGGTAAGTGACCGAGGCCAAGTGTGAATCACCCATGCTGACTCCAAAGGCCAGGCTGTCCATCTGTACCTTCCCAGACAACCTCATGCCTGGTTCACCTGTAACTGATTCTGAGCAGTAAAATTAAAGAGCCTCCCTGAGATTGGACCCTCATGTGCAATCTGTTATAGAAAAGTTGTTTATTCCTTCTTATTTGGAAGGAGAAATCCCAAAGGAAATTGGATGCCCTGATGATCTGTGCTATCTCTTGTGAAATATTTAAAAGATGTAAGATGTAATGAAACACTGGCATCTTAGAGACAAATGACATTGCTGGTGACCATTTTGATGTACTCTCTATAGGAAAAAACAAACAAACATGAAAACATATGAGTCTTGAAATCTAATGCATTATATTTGCAGTAATGGACCTGAGGAAGCCAGTTATTCACCAGACACTGCAAGTTGTGCTCCCTCCAGCCTGACTTCCCCAGATGTTCCCATCCTGGCCCATTTGCACTTAGTCTTCTTTGCTGCATGGAAGATGGTTAAAGTTCCCAAATGTGGATGGGCTCCGAGGTGTCAGAGATAACATGCATCAGTCTGATAAACCAAAAACAAAGCCAGGGGTGATTGGCTGTGTGCACAGAGTTTGAATACCTGGCTCTGGGCTTTCTTTCCTGAAAACAGCCACACTTCCAATATCAAACAGATGTTCAAAGGGAATAAAAAATGGCTCCTTGCTTTCTCTCCTCACTGGATGATCACTGGGAGACCAGGGGGAGGGAGTGGGGACATGTTCTGTGTGTGTATTGTATATGCTCCCGCCTTGATGAATGACATGGTTTGGTTTGGTTTGTTGCCCTCCCCTTTTGTTAATTCTCTGTGTTCTTTTTCCTTTGTGCTGCACGATTAGGACCCTGCAGTGGGATACAGACCCCTCAGTGCTCCAGCTGCAGTCAGACTCAGAACTTGGGTATATGTCTGCTCTTTTGTTACTCCTTTTATTGTTTCTTTGCTACAGTTGTGTTGAAATGCTGGAGCTGTTGTTGCTCTTGTTTTTCTCCCCTTTTGTTGAATTCCCAGTTTGATAAGTTTATTTCCTTCTGTTAGTTTTCCTTAAAAAGCTTTGAAGAAAGTCTCTCTTTGTGGAAAACCCCACAAAAAGATGGCTTTTGATTTCCCCTGTTTATTCCTAGTATGGCAAGAAAACACTGCCCCCAAATCAAAATACGGGCACCTCTACCTAAAGGTGGGGCACACAAGTTCTGTGATGGGAGATGCGTGTGACTTTGTCCTAACCACGGTCCCCCTTTACCAACAAGTTGCTGAAGGTTAATTTTGTGAAGATTGATATCAAAATGTTGTCTTATTTGTTTCCTTTCCTTTTCATTCTTTGGAAAATTCATAATAAGTTATTAATTTGAATTAAATTTTGAATGGGTAGATTCCCATGGAATAAAATCATATTTTTAATAGTTCTATCTTAAGATATCTCAAATATTTGATATTATATAATGACTTCTAATGATAATGTTTTCCAATGGAAATGCATTGTCACATGTTAAAAGATAGCTTCAGAGTTGAAAATTCATCCCCAAAGAACAAAACACATTGGTATATCCCAGAAACTTGGTTTATTTCTAAGATTGAAGGTAGCTAGAGTCACACATGAAACTATTCCCAGTGGGTGCTGGAACCAGCTCATTGTCAAGCTCGGAAGAATAGGTTGTGCCTTCTTGATCAGATCATCTCATAATGGCTATGGTAGAGTATATACAACACAGAAATTGGTGAATGCTACACAGGGCTTGCTCCTTTCCCCTAAACTAGCTTTTATGCATTTACCAGCATACCACTGGATACTTCCAATATGTGAACAGCAAATTTTATTATAGCATTTTATGAAACTATCTTTTTTCTTTCTAAATATAAAATAGTATGTGTCCAGGCGGGTATTTATTGCTTATTTATTTTGATTCCTGAGATTCCTGGACATGTATCTGGGTTTCTATCAATTTTAGGGCCTATTGTAAGTGTGAAAGGAGGCTGAGGATCATCAGTTTCCACGGGAATCTACCCATTCTGCCTGTGTTCTTTTCTATATGCAAAAGTTCTTCCTTTTCTCACAACAATGCTATGTCAAGGAAATAGTCTTCCTAATACTTTAGTTTACTGACACACTGGTCTTTTTTTAAAATTACTAAAATTTTGGCTCTTTAGTTTTATAGTTTATTGTATGTTACATTTCAACTTATGTTATTTAAAATCAAAATATATGGTTTAAGTTAAAAAGAGAAACAATGCATATATAGTAAGTTATGTTCAGGAGAACCTCAAAATGCATTCTTTAATATATCACCATGTTAAATAAATAATAGAAGGGAGGAACTGGCAGAGATTATCCTATGCACTTAAATTAGTGATTTTTAGAGGGATTGCAGCACTGCTAAATTACACTTGCTAATGTGGAATAGTTAGAAAACTTCCTATTTGCATCTGTTTTCCAAGCAAAATCTCACTATTGGCTTTGCATATTAAAACTTCAGACTTATTCTAGGGAGAAGGAATAGCTGTGGCTACCACCTTGCCTGCCACAATTCACTTCAGAGTGAACTCTGAAACATGAGATATTCTGCTCACTGACAGTGGCTTATCTTAGGGGGTTTGGAAGGAGTGTTCAGAAAATATAAGAGAGAGACAATTATTTTAGCCATGTTACAACTTCAAGTATTGCTTCCATGAAAATTTCCCTTTTTGGTAGTTCTTATGTGCAGGGCAATGAGATTTTTCTATGGACAGTTCTTTTTTCCCTTCTTAAGTCTAGGCATTGATTCACCATAGATTGCTCTGTCTCTTGATTTAACAGCTGTATTGAAGTACACTTTGCATAAGATAAACTACAAATATTTAAACTAATAAAATTGATGTTTTAACATTTCTACACATCATGAAATTATCACCATGATCAAGACAGTGAACATATTCATCATCCCCACAAGTGTCGTCGTGCCTCTTTGAAGTATACCTGTTCTTCCCATGCTTCCAAATCCTCCAGAACAACTCATCTGCCATTACTATATATTAGTTTGCATTTCCCAGAATTTTAGTTTAAATTTAATCATATATCATGCACTACTTTGATGGCGTTCTTTCATTCAGAATAATTTTTTGTCAATAGTGCATTCTTTTGTATTGCCAAGTGATATTTCATTGTATGGAAAGTGTGGAGGTGAAATGATCGGGTTAGGAGGGTCTTAACTTAATCAGTGCATTGATCCACTTGCAAGGGTGGTAATTGTAGGCAGAGAGGATGTAGCTGAAAGGGGTGGGTCACTGGCGATGTGCTTTTGCGGTTTATATTTTGTCTGGTGAGAGGAGCGCTCTCTGCTTCCTGGTTGTCATGTCCTGACCTGCTTTCCTCTGCTACACCCTTTCACCATGATGTTCTGCTCACCTTGGGCACATGGAGTTGGCCTTCTGTGGACTGAGACCTTTGAAACCATGAGTTCCAAATAAATTTTTCCTCCTCTAAAATTGTTCTTGTCAGATCTTTTGGTCACAGCAGCAACAAAACCTGACTAAAGCAATTATTAAAAGATCATAGTGTTACTCATTGTGGTCTTAGTTTGCACTTCCTTAGTAACTTCATATGCTTTCAATTTGAATATTTTCTCTGATGAAACATCTTTTACCTTATATATTACTATTATTATTTGTAGATGTATGGAACACTTTTATTTATTTATTTTTATGTGGTGCTGCTGAGGATCTAACCTAGTGCCTCACACATGCTAGGCAAGTGCTCTGCCACTCAGCTACAACCCCAGCCCCCCCTTATATATTATTTTTAATTGAGTTATTTATTGTTTCATTATTGATTTTTGATATGTTTAGGAAACAATCCTTTATCTTGTATCTGATATAAACTCGATTGAGTTTTTAATCTTTCTTTTGGATTTTTCTTTGACCCAATGGTTATTTAAGAGTGTGTGGTTTAATTTTTATGTATTTGTGAATTTCCTTGTTTTCCATTATTTATTTCTAGTTTCATTTCCTTGTAGTCATAACATATACTGGTATGATTTTGATCTTAAATGTGCTGAGACTTGTTTTGTGGCATAACAATCCATTCTGAAGAATGTTCCATGTGCACTTGGAAGAACATATATTCTGCTGTTGGTTGTCCTGTACATTTGCTAGGTCTATTTGATGTATAGTATTGTTCAAGTTCACTGTTTTTTTTAATGATTTTCTACATGGATGTTCTATTATTGAAAGTGAGGTGTTAAAGTTTACTGTTATTACGTCCCTCCTATCAGTTTATCCATTCAGATTTGTCCACATTTGCTACATATACTTAGGTACTCTGGTGTTAAGTGCGTATGTATTTATAATTGTTTTACATCCTGTTGGATCGACACTTTTATCATTGCAGGATGACCTGTTATCTCTAGAGAATTTTTAAAATGTGAAATCTACTTTGTTTGATATAAGTACAGCTAGAAGTCTTATTTGGTTACCAGTTACTTGGGTGTCTTTTTCCATCTCTTCGCTTTAAGCCTACATGTGTCCCAAAGTAAGTTTCTTATAGTGTATTTGAATCTTTCTTTTTAAGAAAATTATTAAGTCACTTTGCATCTCTTGGGTGTTGATTTTAATTCATTTACAAGTAAGTATTTATGTGAGGAAAGGGTTTACTATTCTCAGTTTGTTAACTATTTTCTGTTTGTCTTGTAGTTTCATTTTGTTTTTCTCTTTGACTATTTTGAGTTTTGTTGTTTATATCTATAAGCTTTGTTGCATTTTTCTTTTTCTTTTGTTTAACTTCCATGGGTATTCTCTGTTGTTCAGGTGTGGATTATGTAAAATGCCTTATAACATTCTGTTTTAAGTGGGCAGCAATTTCTCTTACATATAAAAACTATCTACACTTTTTTTCCTATCCCACATCATATGCTGTGGTATCACAATTCACATTTATACTGTGTGTCTATTAACATAATTTATTTTTACTTATTTTTAGTGGTTTTGTCTTTTTAGTTTTATACCCGCATTAAAAGCTTTTTAATCACCCCATTATAGTAAAATAGTATTCTATTTTTGTTCATATGTTTATCTTTACCAGTGAATTTCATGCTTTCTTTTACTCTTCTGTTGCTGTTTGCAATTCTTTCATTACATCTAGAACTCCCTTTAGCATTTTTTTCTTCTTTTAATTTTTTATTTTTAGTTGTTATTATTTATTTATTTATATGTAGTGCTGAGAATTGAACCCAATGCCTCACACATGCTAGGCAAGTGGTGTACCACTGATCCATAACCCCAGACCCCTTTAGCATTTTTTTATAAGTCAGATCTAGTGGTAAAGACCTCTTCAGTGTTTCTTTTCTGAGAAAGTTATTCTTTCTCAATTTTTGAAAGACAGGTTTACCAGGTATAGTATTCTTGGTCAGCAGTCTTATTATAGTACTCCTTATGTCTGTACAGATTGTATGGAAAAATCTACTCATAATCTTATGGACATTCTTATAGATTTCTCTTTTTTTTTTTTTTTAGCTTTGACAATTTGATTATAATGTGTGTTTATGGGTCTCTTTCAATTATCTCATTTGGTTTTTTGGGGCTTCCTATTTCTGAATATCTGTTTCCTTCCCCAGATTTAGGAATGATTTAGCAAGACCCTAACCAATTTAGTGAGATTGTATCCCAAAATTAAGACATAAAAAGGGCTGGAGGGGCTGGGGTTATAGCTCAGAGGTAAAGCGCTTGCCTTGCACTTGTGAGGTACTGGGTTTAATCTTCAGCACCATATAAAAATAAATAAAATAAATGAAGATATTGTTAAAAAAAGGGGGGGGGGTTGCTGGAGATGTAGCTCACTGGTAAAATGCCCCTGGGTTCAAAGTTCCTCAGTACCAGGGGGGGAAATGCATGTATTGGTTCACTGATATTATCCCATAATTCCCTTTAACTATCTTTTCTCCTTTTCATTTTTAAAATGTTATCCTTGCTCCTCTCACTGAGTGATTTCCATTGAACCATCTTCTAATTCACTAATACTTTCTTCTGCTTGGTCAAGCCTGCTGTTGAACTATTATATTGAATTTTTCATTTCAGATGTTATATCCTTCAGCTTTATCATTTCTGTTTGGCTTTTTTTTTTCAACCTCTTTGTTGAGATTTTCACTTTGTTCGTATATTACTCTCCTGACTTTGGTAAGCATCTTTGATTGAAGATTTTCAGGTCTCTGTCAGGAAAATCACATGTCTCCATTTCATTATGGTTTCTTTTTACAGATTAATATTGTTCTTTTATTTGGAACATATTTCCATGTTTCCTCATTTCTTAACTCTCTGTGTTGGTTTCTGCACATATGACAAAACAGCCACCTCTTCTTTGTCTTTATAGACTGATCTTGGATAGGTGGTGAACCTTACTAAACACCTAGCCAGAGATTCTGGATGTTTCTTAAATCTGTTTGTTCATATAAATTTTCATCTTTTTTAAAAAATAAAAAAATAAACAAGTTGTCATCTTTTTTTCTTAGACCTCCCAGGAAACTAGAGTATTCTAAGTCTCATAGGTGCCCTGAGAAAGATAAGAGAAGAGCCAGTCCTGCAAGTAGCTGCTGGGATAATTGGGATGCTAGATGTGTGGTCCAATTTCCTTCTCACCTTAGGAAGAAGTTGGGAGCTGGAGTTTATCACCCACTTTCTCTACATTGAGCCAAGGAGCATACTTGTGACAAAAGCCTGTATGCTTGTTCAGATGCATGCCTTTTGAAATCATTTTTGTCACCTCCAGAAGTCTACCAAATGCCAGTCCCCATTAGCTCTCAGATATAGGCAAGTTAGAGTCAATCTCCAGTCTAATAACTCAAATAGTTGGGGTCTGGATGAGTTATTCAGTTCCTTCTAGGGAGAAGCTAGAGGCTAGATTTTATGGCTGGAATAAGTTGCTGGGAGGAGCCACAGGAAGTATCCACTCACTCATTCAAACTCCTGGGAATTGCCTTCCCTGTCAGTTCCAGGAAACTCAAAAAGTTGAGATACTAGATGTGCAGTGTAACCAGTTCCAGGAGAAACTGGGAGCTGGGCTTCATTGCTAAAGCCATCTGGCAGGGGGAATCATGAGAAGAGCCTGCAGAGCCATTCAGAGCCACAGCTCTGTTCTCTGGAGACCTCAGGTGACTAGTGAACACTGAATTCAGCAGCTTCAGAATAGATGAGTGAGTAGCAAACATGACAATTGTTGCTTAGAAAGAAGCCTTGTTTTTATCACAGTAAAGCTGGGTATTGGAACATGTTTACACTCCCAGGGACCACTGATTGCCTGCCTTTTTGGCTTCCAGGTGCAGTCTAGTTAGGGTCCATACACTCAGGTAGCAGCTGGAAAAGTCAAAGATCTTGATGTACAATCTAAACCTTTCCTGATAGAGCTGGTCTTTATTGCTCTTATGCTCTGTGCTGCTCAAGGGGTAAAAGATTTGAGAAGAGCTTGAATCTCTGTTTAAAGCTCCCTCTTCTTTCTCCGCAACCCCAGGGGACTAGTGAGCATTGGGTTCCATCAGCTTCCAGAGATAGGCACATTAGGAATCAGTGCCTTTGGTAGCAGCTGTAAAAATTGGGGCACTAGATGAATGATCCAAACCCCTTCAGTCCTCAGGGAGAAACTGAGAGGCGAAGGATCCCCTCTGATTGAATGGCAGAGTGGCAGGGATGGATTTTGAAGTGGGAATTTTCTCATTGTCCAGCATACAAGAGTTTCTCAACTGGTTTCTGAATTTTTCTCAGGGAGAATTGATTCATATATTTATTTGGTGCTTCTGTGGGTGGAGGAAATGTCCTGAGACTCTTGTTTTGCCAAGACTCTTGTTTTGCCAAGTTCTCCCACAAGAACTTTCTGGTACCTTTTTATTGGTATCAAACTTTATGAATATTACTTTGTTAGGTGTTGGATATATTTTAATGGCTACAAATCTCTTGAAATTTCTTCTGAGATATAATCAATTCACTTGAAAACAGTTTCAGTCTGTCAGTCTTGCTTTTATGTTTTCTTTTTTTAAACTAGCAAGGTCAATGAATTCCTAAAACTAAAGCAAGACTCTTAGGTGTGTTGGAAATAATTCCCCATAAATCTTGAGTTTTTCTCAGGTTGATAGAAACAGGGAATGTTTCTATTCCTGTATGAATGCCCAGAACTGTTACCTATAATTCTAGACAATCCTTCCCTTGGTCTGAGGTAGTTTCTGACATATATGCATTGATTGTTAATGAGCTAAATACTCAAGGGTCAGAATTTTCATTTTGTGGAGTGACCTTCTCTGCTGTTTTGTCCTGTCAATTCTAACAGCCTGGTCCAGCTCAACCTTTTCTCTTCCACTTAGGAATTCTGCTGGATTTCACCTGGGTTCTTTCCCTGCATCATGGCCTGGAAATTCTCTCAATTCAGAAAACAGGGACAGCAGGAAGGTTCAGCTTGCTTGTTTCCCCCTCTTTCATGTATCCCTGTCCTTCATCGCCTGACCTTTAGTATCTTGTAAACTGTTCTTTTATTCAAACTGCTGTTTATTTTTTAATTATTTCAGTTGTAAAGGTTAATCTGGTGCCCATTGCTCCATCTTGGGACAAACTACCAAAGGTTTGTTACTTGATTCTGTGTTTATATGTTAACTACATGATCAACACAGCAAATAGTAGCAGAGAGAAATATAGGAGATGAGAGACCTTTTAAAATATAACTTCAAAACAATCACAAATAAAATGAGAAAATAAGTGAAACTCAGCTCGATTTTTACCAGGCAAATACTAACAAAGGACTGAAAATTCTTTGCTTTCTTAGGTTAGTATAAAAGATTAAGTGAATTGGAAAATGCTGGAAGGGAAAAAATAAGACGACAGGATAAAAAGAGCAAGTTAAAATGTCATAAGAGAGAAAGAAGAAGATCTCCAGTCTTCCAGGAGATGGGCCCTATCTGCCTAAGTGAGGTGGGATTGGAGGGAGGAGAGGATTCCCAATTACAACTGGACACCAATGAGCAACGAGGGCTTTCTGTAGCTTGCTACTCCAAATGGTTACACCCAATGACTTAGAGATATTTAGTGGCTTTCGATTTCATTGAAGCCTCACGATTATGTTTTCTATATAGGTTAGTATATTAAATTTTTGACATAGTTGTTTGAGTATTTGGAAGCAAAGAGAGAATGAGGGAAAACTGAAGCTGTGAGCAAGGATCTGACAGCTCCTCCCCTGAAGGAGGAAGTGGGAATTTCTTCCAGTCTTGAAGAGACATTGTTCCTGGATGATCACCTCTTCTCTGAACTCTCTTCTCTGCATTCTTGGCTAAAAGACAGGATGAGTATTTCTCCCACCGCATCCCAAACTTCTCCAGTGAAATAGAGAGGTCACTCTGTCAAAAGTAGAAGTAAAACCAATTCTGAAAGGACACCATAGAAGCATATAATCTTCAAGCTGTTGGTGGGTGTTAGAGAAAACCTAACTGGACCACTCTGAAGGTCTCTTCACATTTTAAAGTTGTTGCTATTTGCCTAACAGAATTGTAATAACCTCAGCAGTCTTTGATGAAGAATTTTTTGTTGTTGTTTATTAAGTTTTGTCAAATTTGTTTTTGTTTGTTTTGTTGTGGTGGCAGTGATGCTAGGGATAAAACTCAGCGCCTCATATATGTTAGGCAAGTGCTCTACCACGGAGCCACATCATTACCCTTGTCAAGTATTCTTATTTGTCTTGTTTAGATCTCTAGTTGAATTAACTTTCAAGATTTCCCATGAAACCATGTCCTGAGAGAACTTTCTGGAGACTCATGTGATGTAGGTTGTGCTCTTGAGCAACTTCTGCCTCTTCAATAATATTCAATCATACTTTCCCCCAAAATGGAAATATGGATCAGCATCTCATATCGTGTGTCTGTCTATCAAGAGGTGATAGTAAAAAATCAAAATAAAAAGGAAAAAAGAAGAAGGCAACTAGCAGCTGGAAAAAAATGTGATAGTAAAATGCTTTTCGGGATCTATAAATATAAGTGAATTCTGACTCATGAAAGGCTTTAATAATTTGGTTTTAACAAATCCAATCAAAATCCCATGATTAGAGATGGAGGAAGCTCTTTGCTCAGCTCTTAACAATAATCATTTATTTGTCCCCAAACATTTCTTGAGAAGCTCCTATTTTGCCAGCCTTTATCATGTGCTCTCAAGAATCTTGAGTAAGCTATTAAGAGAGATTTTCTGTTCCACACTAACAACTAGATTAGATTTTTAAAAAGACAATACTTCATTTTCACTCGATTTCAGAACACCGAAGGCCAGTTGGTAAGGAGGTGTGTTTTTACTGTGGTACTCAGAAAATTCTGTAATTGTGTAGCTTTATGTTAAAAATTTTATGGAAGCTTGTTCAAAAATACCATGCAAACAATGGTCATTCCTAAAAAATGTTTTATATCATATTGTCATTTGTATGTAAAATTGGAAAAAAACACACTTAAGTACCATCTGTCCTTATTATTCTGAACTTTTAATTTCCTTATAAAGTGGACATTTAATAGCAGAAACTTCAATGATGTTGCCAAATTCCATTATGAGCACGACTATTTTGACTTGTCCTTCAAACCCCAAAATTTTGCAAGATTTATTTGTGTTATGAAATTCAAGGCAAACCTCTCGGCTATGCCTGTTGACTGAGCCAGATTTGACATTTGCTTCTGTGCAGGAAAAATGCTTTAACTGCCAAGCCAGTATCTCTGTACAATTAGAAGCAAATATCATGGCAATGAAGTAAGTACTTCCTAAAACGATCTTTAGCTGTGAGCATAGAAGAATGGAAACTCAACTTTCTTTCTTTCTTTCTTTTTTTTTTTTTTTTTTTTTGGTACTGAACCCGGGGGCCACATCCCCAGACCTATTTTGTATTTTATTTAGAGACGGGGTCTTACTTTTGCTTGGTGCCTCACTTTTGCTGAGGCTGGCTTTGAACTCATGATCCTCCTGCCTCAGCCTCCCAAGCCAACTGGAATTACAGTTATGTGCCACCACACCTGGCAGAAACTCATCTTTCTTGGGGTAACTCAAAAAAAAAAAAAACCAGCTACCAAGCCACTTCTTGGTATTTGGAGGGAGGCACCCACTCTGAACCCAGATGATAAATCAGCATGTGTGCGATGAGGGACCCCAGAGCCAGGTTCTTCCTTGGTGCTATGCCCTGTCCTTACTTTTCCTCCCTGGGGTGTCCCCATGCCAGCTCCAGAACTCTATCCTGGAGATGTCACAGTTTGACACCAAATTACAGTAGAGCACATTTGGGAGACAAACTCTTTGTCATTTTTAAACCTCTTTCGTGTTCCATGAGCATCTTTGCCCTTAGCCCCTTTTTCTATGGATGCAACACTTTCTCCTGGGGCTCTCAACAGGGGGCTCCCTAGGGGCATCCTTAGTTTGTCTTTTCCCCCTGAGTGATGGCCTTTCAATTGGAAAACTCTGCCACAGATCCATCCATTACGATTTCTACCCCCTGTCTTCCAGCCATACCACTTGCTTTTCTTATGAAGCATGAAGCCTTGAAATCATCTGGAACCCGTTCCTTTTCTTTTCCTCTCCATATCAAGTAAACTTCTAAAGTCTATCCTTAAAAATTTTCAAGAGTCTCCAAAATGCACCGTTTCCTTTCTCTTCTTAGTGACTTCTCATCATGCCAGACCAAGTCTCCATGCCTCGTTAGACCACTGACTACAAACCCAATTGTTGTTTTTCTGGCTGCTCCTTTGGAACTGACGCTTTGCTTACTTTCTGTGGTTGGTTTCTGAGTCTACCCTCTCCTCCTCCTTGGCTTGTGGATCCTTTCTGTATTCCCCTTCTTTCTACACTCAGCTTCTAAGGTCCAATCACTTCCCACACCTAAAATCTTTGTCAAGAGAGGGATTTAGATGTCATTTTTTAATGTACTTGTCATAATAATATGTTTTAAATGTGGCTTTACAGCTGTCACTTTCTTACTTAGTAACTTTCCATAACTTCCCATTGTCTATATAAAGTCCACATTCTTTGGCCTGGTTGGTATTTGAAGACCTCTAATAATCTGACCAGCAAATCCCTCTCTAAATTTATTTTTCATAGCCCCCCAACTCAAAACTTCTATTCTGAAGGACTCTGGAACACAAAATAGGAATTCAGGTCCTAGATATTTGTACATCCAGGACCAGCTCCCTAGGACACTGTCCCTATCACTGAGTTCTGCTTCTCCTTCAAGAGTCACATCGGGCCCTCTATTTGTAATGAAACCTTCCTCACTCACCCCGTCATCTGCCAATTACACTCTCCTGTCCCTGTTCTTATGTGACCTCCTTTGCTGGCTGGTTTTATTTGCTGCATTTCATTTTTATTTGCTTTTTGAGGTATATGTTCTATTTCCTCATTCTCTTTGTAGATAGTGTCTTGCTCAAACACTGTGGTTCCTGATAAATCATGTTCACCAGGTAGTTCCTTTACCATTTGTCCAGGACACTATCCCACCCACATAAAATATATATATATTTTATGAGAAAGCAAATGACACTATTTTCCCCCTCATCCTAAAGGGCTCATCTTTGAAGAAGTTACCCCAATAAATTTTAGAAGCAATACAAGCAGAATCTCTGGCAGTATTTCAATGTACCCTCAGGATTAAATACAGGTGAATAAGCAGGAATGAAAATCCAAATTGAGTGTGGGCCCAATACAGTTATGTTTTATTCCTTGGCCTTTACCTGATGTGGCATCCAGCCAAAGAATTCCCTATTTCTGAGAGCATCTGTTCTTGGTTTTGTCTGTTTGATTTCCTTGTCTAGAAACTTCCCATTATTGCAATGACCCCTTTTAGCTTCCTGGCTTTTTAGAGTGTCGAACTCTGGCTTCTGACCCACCCTCCTGACTCTGCCACCTTATCTGCCCACATTCTTCTCCTGCCACCAGGTCTAGCCAATATGCCTTCAGCACTATATTTTCCTGTTATCGAACACTCTGAAATTGTCATTCAAGGTCATATTTTGAGGGTCTTTTGTGAGTCACACTTTTTAAAATTTGGAGACTGTCTTAGATGACCTAGGCGCATTTTAATTCTGGCTTGTCTGTGTCTTGGTACAGGTTCTTAAAATTTTGACATTAAAAAAAAATGCTAACAACTTCAGGTTGCTTTTGTCTTATAAAATTATCTATGAATATCTATGATGGGTCAGAAGAGTCATAACTAAGAGATGAGCCTCTGTGAGGATTAGCTGATGGCATCTGTCAAATTTGCAGGGCAGCCCTCTTACTGAGTGCCTTAGCTGTCAAAGCCAGCTCTCCAGAACTGATGTGTTCCTCTGAATCCATGGAGCACAGTAGTCTTTGCATAATTTTCTTCATGTATCTTAAATATTAAATATATAAACATCTAGTTTGCTGTATAAAATTCACTATTGCCTTAAATCAAGTGTCAGAAAGTGAATGGTATAGATAGTGTCTAGCTGAATCAGGAAGAATTTGATGATGTCCACGCTAGTGCTAGGGGACAGGCTCAGGGAATCTGAGCTGTCAGCTGATGAGGTCACTGCCCTTGAATTCATCCTTCCACCAGAAACTTGGTTCCTGCTCAGGACCCATGTCATCAGTGATGATTAATATTCATGAGGAAAGCACTTCTCTGTTTACCACTGGAGAGTAAAGAAAAATTAAGCTTGGGACAGCTGGATATTCCCAGGCCAAGAGTGAAGTTGGATTTCTACCTCACACAACATACAAAAATTAACTCAAAATAGATGAAAGATCTAAATGTAAGAGAGAAAACTCTTAGGAGAACACAGGCATAAGTCTTAGGGAACTTGGAATGGGAAAAGACTTTTTAGATATCTACTAAAAGCAGAGGCAACCAGTAAACAGAGATAAATTGGAGTTCATTAAAACTAAAAAAATTTGCATTTGAAAAGACACCATCAAAGGGGAGGGGAGGGGAGGGGAGGGGGGATAGTAGAGGATAGGAAAGGCAGCAGAATACAACAGACACTAGTATGGCAATATGTAAATCAATGGATGTGTAACTGATGTGATTCTGCAATCTGTATATGGGGTAAAAATGGGAGCTCATAACCCACTTGAATCAAATTGTGAAATATGATATATCAAGAACTATGTAATGTTTTGAACAGCCAACAATAAAAAATTTAAAAAAAAAAAAAGAGAAGACACCATCAAGGAAGTGGAAGGCAACTCTGAATGAGAATATATTTACAAGTCACATAGCTGATAAGGATCTGTATCCAAAATATTTATGAATTTCTTACAACTAAGCAATAAAAAGAAACCAATTTAGAAATGGACAAAGAATTTGAATGGGAAAAATAAGCACCTAAGAAAGACAATGGACATCATTAGCATTTGAGGAATTTAAATGAAAAACTGCAATGAGGCACACATCATGCTCACCCGGATGTTATGATTTAAAGAGACAGATGACAGTAAGGTTTGAAGAAGATGAGAAATTAGAACCTTCATAGATTGCTAATGGGGATCTAAAATGATGCAACCACTTTGGAAAACTGGTAATTCCTCAAAAGTTAAAAATAGAATGACTGCATAGCCCAGCAATTCTACATCTAGGCATATACCCAAGGAAATTGAAGCCACATGACCACACAAAAACTTGTACACAAATATTCATAGCAGTATTATTCATAATATCCAAAATGGAAACAATCTAATTTTCTACCTACTGATGAATGGATTAGAAATAATCTATGTCCATACAGAGGAATATTATTCATCAATAAGCAGAAATGGTATGCTGATACATGCAACACCAATGAAACTAAAAAAAAAAAAATAAGCGAAAGAAGTGAGACACAAAAGGCCACATATTACATTATCTCATTTATATGAAAGTAGACAGAAAACAGATCATTAGTTACCAGAGTTTAAGGAAAGGGGAAATGGAATTGACTGCCAGTGGATATGATGTATCTTTTGAAAGGGAAACAGATTATGTAATTAGATAGTGGCCATGGTTGTACAGCTCTGTGAATACCCTAAAAACCACTAAATTGTGTACCTTATCTTTTCGTGGTCCTGGGGATTGAATCCAGGGGTACTTTACCACTGAGCCGAATCCCCAGCCCTTTCTATTTTTTACTATGAAACAGGGTCTTGCTGTGTTGCTCAGGCTGGCCTTGACCTTGCAATCCTCCCAAGTACCTGAGATTATAGGCATGCACCTCCATGCTTGCCTTAAAGATTATACTTTAAAGAGGGGAATGTCCTAGTAGGTAAATTTTATTTCCATAAAAGAAAATTACAGCAGTCTTGATCTTAACTCCCTGATCAAAGAGCTCTGCTTACTTTTGCCTTCCATAGCCAATCGCCTATCCACCCAAGTTCTTGACATGTGAAATTATTTTCCCACTTAAAATCTTCACCTTTATTTGTCAAGGCACTAGGCAGGGGTTTCTGTGAAATCTGGTGTGTTTTCACTAGCCCTCCCCATGTTGGCATGGACCAGTGTCTCTCATATTTCAAGATGCAGGTGCAGTGGCTTCAGAATTGTCCCACTGGGGTGCCCCACTTTTGCAAATACCTCTATGCTTTGCCCATTGTACTGAAAAGAATATTTGAATATTAACAATGTCTTAAAATATCAATAAGTTTTGCCTTCAAATTTATTTGAAATGGAAGACAAACCACATGGTATACATTTATTGGAATTCCAGGGGTAGTAGACATGTTGCTCATTGCTGTTAAATAATAGGAGAGAATCCTTTTCTCAGTGTTTGGAAGTAAGTCTGCATAATAATAACTTTCTCCAGCTTTGGTGGATATTATTACACCATGCTTAAGTTATGCTTTAGGCTTCCTCTTCCCCAGGTAATGAAACTTTGTCAACAGTTAGCAGAGCCATTGTGGGTAGATAGTCAAAATCTCAACTGAACCAGAAACAGAAAAGGGAATGGGGACAGTGACTCATGAAGGGAGCAATTTTTTTTCTTGAGGTCAAAGACAAATGGCCAGAATGGGGGTGGGGGGGTTGGATTTTGCTAGTAGTAAGGTAGATATCTTTGCATGCTGAGCAGTTCCAAATACCTTCTCCAACTTATCTTCATTATTTATTCTTTATCAAGACCCATTTCAGAAGAAACATTTAATTTTGGTATAATATGGCCAGCTTACTCAGTGAGTTAACAAGTCTAAAGAGAAAGGAAGATCCACATCTTTTAAGGGAGCATTCAGTCCCAGCCATGGGAGAAAGGTGGGTCTTTTTTCAAAAAGTCAACTTAGGACGACAATATCACATGAGGACAATATCAAGTCACTCCTGAGAGACCTGTTGTTCTGTTGCCCAGTATGTCTGGATTCTTTACTTGAGTTCCTAGTTTTAGATCTAGGACAGATGTAAGCTGTTTCTTCACATTTTTTACCCTGCTGTCCTCTTTATCCGACACTCATCTTCTTGCCCTCTCACTTGGGTTGCTTCATAGGGATTCATAAGCTTGGTCCAGGAACATCTTCCTTCTGTTGTGGCACTAAGCCATGTGCCCTGGAATTTGACTAAGAGATGGGGAAGCCCAACTGATTCTGGTAAAACACTGAAGTCTCTCTCTCTCTCTCTCTCTCTCTCTCTCTCTCTCTCTCTCTACTGTCTAATATTTCTAAGCCGGTGGTGTTCAACCTTCAGTGGGCACCAGAATTCCTGGAGGTGGTGAGAAAGAGAACATGGGCAGGCTTATTAAAACACAAATCACTCTGTTCCCCCTGCCCCCAGAGTTTGTGATTCCATAGATTTGGGGTGGGGACTGTGAATTTACTTTCTAAAACTTCTTCCCAGGTGCCTCTGATGCTGCAGGTCAGGGACCATACTCTGGGAAACCCTGCCCTGGCACTTCTCCAATTTGTATTTTCTCTGTTCTTATTAAGCACAATCACAATTAATCCAAATAGATGAGACTTACATAATTTTTAGGTGATATTGATTTTTTGTGTGTTCTTATATAAAATTCTATAAATTTAGTTTAGTAATTAAAAAATTCACTAAAGTCTATTATTTTGGGATGAATTATCAAGATAAAAATATGTAGTATGATTTGATTAAAAAAATGCTACAACAGTCAGGATGCAGATCATTAAAGTCTCGGTTTATACTTTTATAATATTTCTTCTGCCTTTTAACCTCTTTTCTTTCCCCCTCTCTCCCTTCCTTCCTCCAACACTTATTTAGTACTCTCTCTGTATCTGACACTTAACCAAGCCCCAGGCTACAGAGATAGATTAGTAAGGGATTAAAAAGTAAGTTTGCAGCCAAGACAGAAAGACAGACATGAAAAGCAAGTGAATACAGTGATATGTGTCATGGGCTGTAGCAGAAGTGAGGATGTGTACCACAGTGTACAGGCACAGCACGGGCTATGCAGGAGGGGTGGCAGGATGGCAGGAAAGATGTCCACAGAGCCTGAACTGAGAAGCCAGCATGGAACTTGTAGTCTAATCAGAAGGAATGGGAATTATAATAGTATTAATAGTACAGCAATCCCTCCCCTTTGCTCAGTTGTTTAACTTGCACCTTTAAATAAAAGAATTATGAGCTGGTAAAGCCTTGAGTAAAAAATAAGAAACATGATACTTAAAAGTTCATACTTTAAAAGAAAATAACTAGCACATACTTCAACTGTTAGACATAGTTATTTAATAACTTTGTCGGCTGATAAATTGTAGAAATATTTTAGGGAAATTGAAGAAGGTCTATATTACAAGATTGTAACACATGTGTTCTGGATCAACTGAGACTGGCAGACCCTGGGGCGGTGCAGTGGAAGGCCATCAGTGAGGGAGGACTCAGTGGCAGAGCAGGAGGAAAATCTTTCTTGTGAAAGGGCGCCATCTTCTGGCCAGCCTTTCTGGGATGGCTGGGACATGGGCTTATCTCAGAAACAGATTCATTATGCTCTGGTCATCTACTCCAGGACACTTCTCAGGAATCCTTTCTTCTGCTTATAAAACGAACACATGTTCTGGACCTCTACTATGTTAGATTGCAATAATGGTGGCTGCATGAATGGGTGGTTAGGAGGCAGTAGAAAAAAAATAGCAGGGAAGAGAATCAGCACATCACCCTTTTGAAGCACTGGCCCTTGGAATTACTGTTGAATAGAGCTAAGGCCTGGGTCTTTTCACTTGCAACCCTTGCAATTTCGAGCACAATTCTTAGCATCACTGAGCCTCAGGGCTTTGCTTTTTTGTTTTTGTTTTTTGTCTGTGAATTTGGAATATGATATGAAATTTTAATAAGGACAAAACAAGATAAAAGTGTGAAAAGTTTGTAACATATTATTACTAAAACAACAGCAAAATAGCCACACACACACCAAAAAAAAAATCATTTAATATGAATGCAGTTTAATCAATCTGGACATTATATGGAAAAATACAGTTATCTGCCAGTATGCTTAAAAGTATTACAATGAGTTGCTCTACAGTTATAAATTATTTCAGACAGACTCACCCTCAAGCCTGAGAACCACAAATTTATCAATGTGTCAACCAGTCCACGTACTGGGAGAATCATATGACAGCAACTCAGCTTTTATTTATATTTAGTGGCTTGGGTTGAGTTGGAATCTTGAACTCAAAAACACAGCATCCTTGAGAAAAGGGCTAGAATGTTATAATTATTGAAATTATTCAATTATTATTGAAACAAGAAAATATTTTTAGTGGAATAAACTCATTCATGCTAAGTTTTGCAAAAAAGGAAGTTTCACAGTTATATTTTTAGTGAAAGTAAAAGCTAAATGGACCGTTTCAAGCAGCCTGAACCTATATATGTGCCCGTATAAAAAGAAAAATGGAAAAGTGTGATCCCTATATTTTATCATCAGGGATAATCTTCAACTCTACTGCCTTAAAAAACCATGAATTTAGAATATTCATGAATCTACCTTCTCTAATTTTTAATGAATATATGATTATTATAATTTTAGTCAAAAAGATAAACTAAAATAGAGCTGCTTGAGCCAAGAGTCACTTGTGAGATGACAGACACCAAACTACATGCTTTGCAAGTATTAGCTTGTCTGATCCTCACAACTCAGGACCCATTTTACAGACAAGAAGCATGAGGCTTAGAGGGTTGTCACTGGTCTGGGACTTTCACCTATCATTCATTCAGAGCAGGGCTTAGAACCCAGTTTCTAAATGAGATCCTTATGCTTTGCTACTTTACTAGTTGGTTTTTCATTTTCCATGATGGATTGCAAGTTACAGTCAGCCTCCTACTGCCCAGAGCCTGTATCTTGTCACTCAGCAAGACAGTACCTTCAGTGAGATGTCCTCAAATCCCTGCCTCCAGGTATAGGTATAATTGAACCAGAACCTAGAAATGACTGGCCCTCATACAGATGCCCATGGAAGCTGAGGATCCAGGGTGCTATCTCTGTGTCCACGATGGCCCTAGATTGAAGCAGTAGAAGTATATTCCTGGACCTTGGCTAAAGACTAACCTACAAGGGCTTCAGAAAGTTTCTGGGCAGTGGAAGGGCAGAGGGGGCTTTGCTTCAAGAAGTCCTGAGGTGTCCATCCATGTTTTCTTATTCACATGCATCAAGAAAGAGCCTTTCCTTCAGGAAGGAAAATAATCTTTTCTTACCCAAGAAGCTTTAAAAATAATAGCTTGAATTTCTTCCTTTGAGACTTTGAGCCTTTTACCTGATTTGATAATTTTGTTGCTAGTACATTTTCTGTGTTTCTCCCTAATTCTATATGAGGGAACTATGTGGGAAGGCTAGGTCCCACCCCAGCCCTCCTGTGCATTCTTGTGGTCCAGAGTTCTAAATGTTGGGCCCTTGTGGCCTGGGCTTGGGGGATCTCTGGCTACCACCAGCTGGGCAGTTTCTCTCAAAAAGTGTTTGGTCTGTTGGCTTGAATCTGCTTTGTGTACATCTTAGATCTCACCTCAACTGAATTAGTGACTCATAGAAAAGAAGAATTTTTGTTTCTCTAGAATGCTTGGAAATTAATATTGACATTCCTAACTGTGGTATGCTTTCTATCCCATATCTACTAATAATAATTTAAGGAAAAATAAATGAATCTCTGCCATCTGCTAGGAATAATGAATCATGGTAGTATGCACAGGGTATGTTTCTATTGATCTTAGAAAGCTAGGAAGTGTGGAATTTTGTCTAAATAGTTGCTATACTTTTCTCTATTTTTTCTGTCACAGAGACATACAAATGTGTCTTTGCCTGGAAACATTTAAAAAATAGAATATGTCTAATACTAATACTAAATCTGTATACTAAAGGTAGTGTTCCAGAAATTGTTTTAAGTATGTATGTGTATTAATTATGTACATCTAAATACATAATGTATGTGTGGTGAATGGATAATAATACCTAAACATTGCCCATGAAATTTGTATTAAAAAGTACTATGATCTCCATTAACAGATGAAGAAGCTGAGGCACAGAAAGCTTAGTAACTTGTACAAGATGACACAGCAGGCAGTGATGGGGCTGGAACCTCTGTTTACCCACCAGACCAGTCCCCCCATGATTGGCTGTTTCTTGGGTGACCTAGGAGGCACTCCAGGTTTTTGTGGTCTCAAAGAACCCTAGGAAGGAATTTTTCTTGGTGTAAATTGCACCCAGGACTTGGGTCAGTGGTATATATATATTTGGGGGATCGATATTATGTTAATCCTGATTCTACTGCCTCTGAGCTGTATGCCCTTGGCATGTTCCCTGAACTGGATCTCACTTTCCTTATCTGTAAAATGGAGATGATAGCTTCTGTCCTTACTTGCACAGAGGGGTCATGATGACAAATGACATGAGGGATCTCAAGGCACCTGGAAACACTTGAAGTGTTGCATAATCTTTCAGAAATGATTTCCTACGTGGTCACAGTTAATTTGGGAATGCCAAGCTACAACTTTATCCGAGACCACATAGTGTGGCCCTCTGCACACATCAGTGCTATATTAACATCTTTCAAATGTGGAAGGTCAGCTTCAGGCTTATCTGACACCATCCCACCAATTTGGGCCAGGATGGGCCAAGAACCCGAGTGTCAGACAGCTCTGTCATGACCTGCCTATTGTACTGAGAAGTCAAGGTAGTTTGGGAATGGCTTGTTGTCGTGATCTGTTTTATTCCTGATAGCTGTTCTGAGATGAAAGACTTCCTTCTCTAAGTTTTGTCCTTCATTACTTACAGAAGAAGACTGCATAAGCTGGGCGTGTCGAAGGTCACCCAGGTGGATTTCCTGCCCAGGGAAGTAGTGTCCTACTCCAAGGAGACGCAGACCCCTCTTGCCACACATCAGTCTGAAGGTGAACTATTCCTTTTGCTTACTTTACTGATTGTTTCTGCAGTGATTGGGAGTGACATCCTTCTTATTGTTTGCATATCTTACCATAAGCCATCTTCATAGGCTAGAGACACAATGACACAGAGAAAGCCCAAAGCACCTTTTTTCCTGATTTTGAAAGTTCTGGAGAGGGAATTCAGTGATACTCCTCCAAGAGACCCATGAACTTCAAAGTGAATAACTAGTGAGATCACCTTATGTCAAAATTATGTGAGTAGGGTGAAAATCATCAAAGTCCTGTATAAGTGACACTTTGTGAATATTGTAATAAGAGTGTGTACATTCAGATTCATCTTTGCATGGGTCAGCAAACCCCACAGTCTACCACCTGTTTATAGAAATCAAGTTTTATTGGGATATAGCTACCTCCAGCTATTTACATCTATGTCTCCTTTCTTGCCACAGTGGTCAGATTGAGTAGGCATGAAAGAGAACTTTTGACTCACAAAATATAAAATTTTTCATCCTTTACAGAAAATCTGGTGACCTCTGATTTGCTCTGCAAATTCCGATAACAATACATCATAGTTTCTGACTTTAACTTAAAAATGTTTTCCATGAAAGCTTTACGTAAGTGAATAGGAATTGAACTTCCTACCTCCTTTATGTGTACCAGAAAATACCAACTGAATAATTCACATACAGATCCCAGTGAATCATAAAAAAGTTACTAATAAGAAAAGTTGACAGTTACTAATAGGGCATTATGTAAAAATGTGGATGTGTAACTGATGTGATTCTGCAATCTGTATTTGGGGTAAAATTGGGAGTTCATAACCAACTTGAATCTAATGTATGAAATATAAAAAAATAAAAAAAATAAAGTTATAAAACAAAAAAAAAGAAAAGTTGAAGTTGATAAATCAAAATGCTTCTTAGAATACAGACTACACCAAAGCTCAATTACATTGAAGTAGATGTTGGAGATATGCATACTGAAAATAGAATTGGTGAAAGTCATACTGTTAGAAAGTGACATTGTGTATATAGCAGAGCAAATTCTCTCTTTACTCATCTTCTGTTATAGTTTGGCATAGTAAGGAGGATATTAGAGTTCTTGGTTTGTTGTTGTGGTATAGTAAATAGTCAACAAAAGCCCCAAGAATAAAAATGAGGGCTGGGGATGTGGTTCAAGCGGTAGTGCGCTCACCTGGCATGCGCGGGGCACTGGGTTCGATCCTCAGCACCACATAAAAAAATAAAAATAAAGATGTTGTGTCCACTGAAAACTAAAAAATAAATTGAAAAAAAAGGGAAAAAAAGAATAAAAAATGATTAGCATTTCCTGCTTGATTTACAGCAGATATCTAAATCACTGCAGCTCATGCAAGCTGCAAAGATTTTAAATTTCGGTTCTAAACACATATTGTCAAAGGCAGAATGAATCTTAGTCCTTGAAGGTCAGCACTGCCTACAGGCCTTCTGAAAAGCTTTGATCACTACAGGTGTTTGGGGGGCAGTTCCTTGGAAGCAAGGCCTCCATTGTTCAAGCTCTATAGGGAAAAGAATTTTCAAAGCAAACATGTAGCACCCTCTGGTGGTGAAAGTTTGAACAAACCAGTCAACAAAAGAGACCTGTATGTTAAAGTGGCAGAAAATACCAAGTTAGAAGAACCTTTGGGAGTTCTATCCATGGGCCTCCAGACAAGAACAGGAAGAGCATTAAAAAACAGCCTCACCACCCAACCAAAACATTTGTTTGAGTTAATTTGCTGCCAGGGGTATTTGCAGAGCTGTAGTTGGAGGTATGTTTATTTAGCCCAAAATTTGACCCATAACATAAAGTTATACAACTGAAACAGGAGAAGGAGTGAATTATTTTTTTTAAATGTGTGTACTCAAGATATTGGAAATGGTACAGAAATATTTACAAGGGAAGATAAATTAAGGATGAAAAGGCATCAGCTCTAAATTTTTAAACTGGAACACATCAAAAGGAAAAGCCTGTACATTTCATTTTATTACTGCAAAGAGAGCTGGGGAGCCCTCATTATGCTGTGGTCCAAGCAGCAGGAAAGGAGGAATTTATTTCTCAGCTATTGGCAGAAGTTCTTTCTCTTTTGTTAACAAGACCCGTAGAGCTTTCTTGTGGTGATAGACATTTAGATGGTTCAAATTCCACATTACAGATTTGAACCCAAAGCTAGCTACCGTAGCTCTTGACATTAAAGCCATCCCTGATGGGTTTGGACAGAAAAGCCCTTAGATTTGGGTTCAGCGGATTGCGCTGTCACCACAGGCATTGACTTGACCTTTGGCTGCCTGTAGCCAGTAGGCTGTTGAGATGCCTGGCACCCGCCTCTCACCTGCTGTGTGAAGGCAGCTGGCAGGAGGAGAGGGCGCAGCGAAGAAAGTCAGCAGCGAGGTCCTTCCACGTGGCAGATTTGAGTTGGCTCTCCATTTGGGGTTTGAGCCATGGCAGTGTTTTTATGACAACTGCAGCCTTTCAGAGGCAGGAACACCAACAACTGAGTTTTAGGACACAGTGAGGGTCTTGGGTGGATAATGTTTAAAGCTGCTGTATGTATAAAATCCACTTTACTGCTCATAATATATGAAATACTGATGATTATTTTTTTAAGTCACTGTTTGACCGTGGACAGTTTAATGAGATCTGGTGATCTCAGAGCACTGATTTTGTTCTACTTCTAATGGAGTTCAAATGTAGTCACTTCCTACACATTTCCATTTTTTTATTATTTTTTTAATGAAGGAGAAGGTACTTTGGATATGCCAAGCTTAAGCCTCCTTTCTCTGTGTGCTCCGTAATGAACATACTCTTCATACTGGCATTAACTTGGGATATAATGATCCGTTTTTGATAAATACTCCAAAAAAATGATTTAAACTAGAAAGATTTCAAAATACAGTCTCTAATGAATACTGTTCTTTCAAATAAGTTAGACCTTCCTTGTCTGCTTAGGTCATTAGTTGTAGGGAAAGGAGCCCTGAGAAATAGAGAACACTGATTTGGAGCAGGCTATCTCTACCCCCCAAACATTTTAAACACATGCTTTTTATTTCCAAGTAGTAAGGAAAGGAAAAAAAAATGGTTCCCTGCCAAATTGCCTCTGCTTTGCTTATTATAATATTTCCCTGGATTGTCCATGAGATCCTGGGGTTAGGGAGCCAGTCTTCTGTGTGTTTATTATAGTGAGTAAGTGACTGGCTCCTAATAGGCACCCCACAAAGCTGTTGAGTGACAAAGATGTTGCCTGGCATCTCTAGCAGCTCCAGGTTCTGTATGGCTCCCAGGTATGAGAGTTTCCTAACCTGCTGGAAAGACGCCAGCCAAGCTGAGTGGGAAGGAAACTTCTGCAACCTGTTGATCGTGTTGAAGAGTTCTCTGAATGGCCTCTCTTCTTCCTGGATCTTACAAAGGGGAACTTTGTCATCACATTTTATCCACTGCCTCCCTGTTCTTCCCTCTTATACCTTGTTTCTTCTACCCAAGAAATATCAGACTGCTTGCATTTTTCCAGGGTATCCTGCAGGCTCATGCCTTGGTACATTGACGCATTCTGTGTTCCCTGACTCAAATGGCATCTCTCCCATGTGCCTTCCTTCAGGAGTGTGTTCAGTGGCCAGTTCTCCTTGGTAATTCCTCTTCTGGTTGACATTTCCCTCGAGCTGCTGGTATAATCTGTTTCCCCCTTATCACACTGTATTTAATTATTATTTATATGTGTACCTTTTAGTCTGTGATTTCCTAGAGGGCAGGATGTGTGTTCTTTACCTTTATACCCAACACAGTCCCTGGCTGAAAGAAGGTGCTTACTAAACATTGATGCAAAAATGAAGAATGAGGTGATACTAGAGTACTAAAGCTATAGAAACCGCACACAGAGAGATGGAAGAAGGAAGAGGAAATACTGTGTATCAGCGAGTGTGATCCATGCATTAAGGCTGCTCTGGCTTTCTGACATTCATATGGAAAAATCATGTGGGTGAGATTCTGTGGTGAGGGGAGGTCACCACAGTCAGGCCTCTGTTTCAGTCAGGCCTCTGTTTCAGGCTGGTGCAGACATTGACTACTCCTGAACATGATAGTTAGGAAAACTGAAGGAGAAAATCACTGAGGCTGCCTGGGTTGGCTCAGGATAGAGCAAAGCAGGCTTTCAAGACTTTACTGTGCAGAGATGCTACTTAATGTAATTTGTGTGTAAAAGAGCTCTGCAGGCTGGTGGCTAAGGAAGGTTCTTGTTTCACGTTTGAACTTTAAAAATATATATTCTCTTTCAGATAGAGAATTGCTATTTTGACTTCCAATCCTCTCTATACTCACTATAGAAGCTGCATACAGAGAAATGGTTGCTATAAGGGAGTTTGAATAGTCTAGCCCAGTAGAAACATGTGTGACTGTTAATTTTTAAAATCTATTTTATTTAATGCCATACATTCAAAAGATTGTTATCTCAGTATATAATCAGTATAAAAATTCTCAAGGAGATATTGCACCTTCTTTTTTTATACGGCATCTTCAAAATCTGGTTTGTGCTTTACACTTGCCGCATACCCAAATTCAGACCAAAATTTTTCATCAAAAATTCTTGAACCAGGGTTGGATCTCAAAACTTTGCAATTAAAAAGTAGATTCACATACTAATGTTGTTCCTAATATGTTAAAAACTTTTCTGACAATTGAATCAGATGTATATTTTAATATTTAAACAATTAATTGCAGTTAAATAAACAAAAAAATATAGTACCTTGGCTACATTAGCCATGTGTCAAGGACTTAGTCACTACATGAGGCTAGCAGCTCCTGGTCATCATTTCACAGGTTGAGCAACTGGGACCCAGAGAGCCAGCCTGCCCTTCACTTCACCAGGCTGGACAATGGGCTTGGGTGAGAAGACCACCCAGGTTCATAGGAAAGCTGCATGACGGTATTCTGGATTCTCCTCCTTTTTGAGAAATCAGCCATATCCACGCAGGCATCAGATGGTTTGACTGAAGCAAATCTGTCTCCTAGTAAGGCAGCTCAAGACTCATGGTTTCATCCCAGAAGCCAGTGTGGGAAACCTCTGAGTTCTCCCTTCATAGTCCTGAGTGTAGGCATTGGGGATATCCATCCCTTTCACACCACCTTCGTGCTGTCAAAAAGGACCATCAGAGTCCATGCTTGACCTCTTGTCACTTATCTCTCCACCTTTACTGCTCTCTTCTCTCCCCTCTTTCCATACGAGACACACTGGCACTTAAGTTTTAAGTTTTCTCATACCTCCTTTCCTCAAAAGTATAAATTTTTGATTTAAAAAAATTTGCCAGTGTCATTTTTGGAGAATACAAAGGGAAATGTTTTGTTGGAACCTTAAAACTGAAATCAGGCAATTGTGTGGTGGCAACCTGTGGTGGCATATGAATGCACATTAAAAATTTCTAGTAAGATGATATACAAAGTTGGTAGGAATGATAGTGGTATGAGTTAGACATCATTACCCTAAGTACATGTAGGAAGACATGAATGGTGTGAAAATACTTTGTGTATAATCAGTGACTTGAAAAATTGCGATCTATATATGTGAAATGAGATGAATTGCATTCTGCCATCATATATAACAAATTAGAATAAATAAATAATTTTTTAAAAGATGATATACATACTAACCCTATTTTTAGTCTCTGTTGCATGATAACAATAGACGGTTCCAGAGCATTATTGACACCTGATTTATTTTTCTTTCTTAAAATATGCCTGATATTTACCCTTTGACACTTGTTTAAAGTATTAATTCTTTTTCAGAACAAACTATAGAGCCCCCAGGCCCTTGTTAACAAAGGTCTGAGATTGGGGGACCCTCTCCTGGGATATTAGCTTTCTTTAAAAAAGTTAATTTTAAATCATCTTGGCAAGTCTCCTGGAATTCAAATATCAGATAGAAACATAGATATTACAGACTTTTTGAAAAAGATATTTATATTGAACAGGAAAATTCTTCTTGTTTAATAAAAAAATTATTTTCCCCTCTCTCAACCACTTTTTTAAAAGCTATGGTTAAGAGAGCTTTCATGGTTTAATGCTTGATTTAGATTAAAATCACTGACTAATGCAGTGGTCTTAATATTACAATATTATCATCCTAAAAAGTTTATAAAGCCTCTAATGATAGTACCATTGCAGTACAATCAACTCGCAGTAAAACATACTCATTTATCCAGAATATCCTTGTAAATTGGGAAAACAAGATGGAGCTAAATGACAACTAAAAATGAAACTAGAAAAATTAGAAATCCAATAAAAAAGACAAAATGCAGAGCAAGACCTGGTATATGGAGATTCTGTCTTATTCCCTATGCTTCCTTAATGTGTAGTTCTATAGAAAGAGGAAAGACCTAGAGAAGCTTGGCCTGAGAATACCATGTGAACTTCAGTCTCAAAATAAGATTATAACTTGATTGTGGTTCTGTATTTAGGAACACTGGAAAATGAGTAGTTTAATATTAGAAAGATTGGGAATTTTCTGTTTAACCATGAATTACCCAGTTAATTAACCAACATGAATTACCCAGTTAATTAATCACATTTTTAAAGTAGCTGACTTCAGCATTTATTTATTATTATTATTTTTTTTTTGGTATATTCATGGGTTTCAGAAGTAGAAGGCTTTGCAGAAAACAAAAGAGAGGTCATGGTATAGGAGGTGGAAAGAAGTGCTTCAGAATTCATCATTTCAAATGTTAGAAACTATAGTCAATATAGTAAGAGTCTAAGTAAGAGTTTGAATATAAGGATATTCCCAAACTCGCAGAATCAACATGAAGATCGGTAAAACCAGGCCCAGATGATAGGCAGAAACCAAAAGAAGCTAGTCAGACACCAAAGTCATAGCAAAATGTAAAGTTTTCAGAAAATTTGTGACTGTTAAACCTAGGAGAGGCATGACTGAGCAGGAGAGGAAAATCCAGAATAAGCAGCTATTCTAGCAAAGAGAGAAAGGATCAAAATGATGAACTGGCTGACTCTTCTTTCAAGATATGGTCTAATATTGGGCATTTGGGTTGTTCTCCAGTTGGGGACTAGTCAGGGAAACCTTAGATAAGGAAACTGAGCCTTTGTATAGCCTATGTTATTGCTACTGTAGACACTCAGCAAGCACTTATGCAGCTTGACACAGGAGGATGATGGACATTATAGAACAGGTCAACTCTTTTACCTAATCACTAGAGCCTTCTTTAGTGCATAACTTTTGATGATATAGAAACACCCTGTCACTCCAGATGCTGGGCACAGTGGTGCATGCCTGTATTCCCAATGGCTTGGGAGGCTGAGACAGGAATATCGTGAGTTCAAAGCCAGCTTCAGCAAAAGCTAAGCAACAGAGTGAGACCCTTGTCTATAACTAAAATACCAAAAAAAAAAAAAAAAAAGAAAGAAAGAAAAAGAAAAAAAAGAAATACCATGTCCAGATATATTTTTAAAGTTCCCTCCATCTACTTTTCCCCAAAACCTTTTGCCACCTGTGTTCACTTTAACCTGGATTTCTCAGTTAATGCATCAATCACTATCCATGGATAATTACAGAGCTTTTTCTCATACAGTCTGTTCTTCTAAACAGAGTGGGCTTTGAGATATGCTAGTCAAAGCTCTTTTCCTCTAGTAGAATCACAATGGCTTTCCTTCTGCACTGAACTTCAGGCCTCATATAAGAGGTTCTCCATTTAGCAGTCTATGTTTGGCTTGAGCCAACATGTCACTTAGACCTTCCCTCAGTCTAGGCCCAGATGTTTGCTCTTCAGACAGGTAGTCACAGGTCATTTCTGTTTAGGCTAAGGGAGGGGTGACCAGTACAAGTGAGAACACTGGGAGTCTGAGCAGCAGCTGGCTCATGGCTTGTTCATTGCAGCCCAGCATAGAGTGCTTGACCAGTTGTAGAGGAAACCATGCCTTCACCTGACTTAATGGCCAGTGATTCATATCAATGTGATTCATGTCACTGTGATTCATAATGTAGTTTGTTTTCCAGAGTCTTCTGGCATCTCTTCGTCAAGGCTCATTCTCTACTCAGGCCCCTGAGCAAACTGACCTGTCTTTTTTAAAGGGAGAGTGATAATACAGTGAAGAGGTTATACTGTTGTTCTAAAATCTGAGGACCTCAGCTGTGATTCTCCTTTTAGGAAGAGTTTGATTTGCCCCAACACTTGAGGTACCATTGCATCAGCTGGACCATAATATCAAAGTGGAATGGCCACATTAAAGTAGAAATCTTTTGAATTACCTCATGAATGAAATGAATAAATACATGCAAATGTTGAATATCTTTCTTACAAAAGCCAAAATAGCCCACCAAGCAGAGAACTATTATTCACTACATACCTGAGCATTTACCAGACCACTAGACCCATGGAAACTTTCCTGGAGTATGGCTGCTTCCTATATTTTTAAAGAATTTTTCCACATTTTCTGGCCTGCACATGTCTTAACTAGGTTTTGAAGGTACCAGCTACAGTATACACTTCAGGTCCTATAAACATGATGCCTCATGTTCAGAATGAGAAGGTCAAGATCTAAGGATAGAGCAAGAGAGCTGGGTCAATCCTGGTGCAAGATTGTTAAGATTTGGATCTGAAGTGTCCCCCAAGAACTTATTTGTTGAAAACTTGGTCTCCATTACAGCCATGTACAGTGGTGGGGCTTTTGGAAAGTGGTGGGATCATGAGGACTCTGACTTCATCAGCAGACTAGTCCCATTGGTGGCTACTTGGACAACTAGGAAGTGGTGGAAACTGTAGGTAGGTAGGGCATAGAGAGAGGTAGTAGGTCACTGCGTTCATGCCCTTAGGGACTATCACTTGTCCCCAGTTCAGTTCTGTTGTCTGAGCTTCCTGGCTGCCATAAGCTGACAGCTTTCCTTTGCCACACTGTTCCTCCATAATGTTCTGTCTCACTTCAGGCCAAGAGCAATGGAGCCAGCTAACCATAGATGAAATCTCTGAAACCATAATCCCAAATAAATATTTCCTCCTTTAATTTCTTTATGTCAGGTATTTTGGTCACAGCAATAAAAAACAAACAAACAAATAAAAAGCTAACATAAGGATGATGAAAATGCAGAGAGAAAGATGAGACTTCTTTGACTCTCCATCAAAATTCAGTACAGAATGTAGTTTGGGGGTATTCACCTCCAAGGCCTACATATTTTTGCCACTCCATCCAATTTCCCATGATTTCCTGATTATTGCTGTCACTTTTATGTAAGTTACTGGTAACACTGGCAATTCAACAGACTATTCAGTAATCTCCAGAATTTGAACTTTGTGTTTGGGGAAAACATTTTCTGTAAATGTTCCTCAAAACTGGAGAATCCCTTCTGGGTCTAGGCCTTGAGCTAAAATACAAAGATTTGAACTTCTCATCTACTTCTTTGGCTGTCCAAGCCCAATAGTAGTGGTCATCACACCCTAGTGTCTTTAAATTCTTTATACCACTCACGTTATTCCATAGCAATGACAACTTGATACCCTAAAATCTTCCTTTACAATGGACATTCATTAAAGATATCCACAGGGAAAAAAACATTATTTAACTATTTGTTATGGTTGATGGCTTCCCATTCTTGAACTCTAACTGAATTTTCATATTCTTTAACATCAAACAAAACAGATAACCAACACCAATTCCCCAAGTGACTGTCTTTTGATACTAGTTCTATACCATTGGGTTTATAATTACCAGCAATAGAAACTAATTCTGGGTAACATGAAGAAAAAATTAATTTGAGGTGAGGTGGTAGAAGATACTTGAGAGAATTAATGAAAAATTCAGAGAATTAGGCTGGAAGTAGGAAGGAAGTTAGGCAGCTGTTCTGGACTGAATTCTATCCCCTCAAAATTCATGTATTGAAGCCCCAATTCCAAAACAACTGTATTTGGAGACAAAGTCCTTAGGACATAATTTAAGTTAAAGGAAGTCATAATGGTGGGGCCTTGATAGGACTGTTGGCCTTAAAAGATGGCAGAAAAGGATCTCTCTCTATTTCTCTCCATATACACAAGCCAAGGAAAGCTATGTGCAGACACAGAGAGAAAGCAGCCACCTGCAAGCCAGGATAAAAGCCCTTACCACAATGTGAGTTGCTCAGCACCTTGATCTTGGCCTTCCCAGCCTCCAGAATTGTGAACAAATAAATTTCTATTCTTCAAGTCTTCTTGTCTATGGGATTCTGTCTTGGCAACCTGAGCAGACTGAGACAGCAGCTAACACGACATGGTCACCCCCTTCACCAGCCTGGTTAGAAGATCTGAACCTCTGGACTTCCTGTCATTGTACACTGAACTTCATCTCATAACATGAACTCTCTGGTCACTGTTGCCTTGAAAACCTCCAACTCCTCCTTAACAAGGCTCTCTGGAGACTTCAAGAGCTAGAAACCCATTAGCTAGGCCTAAGTAACCAGGTACTGCAGCAGCGATGGACAAGGCAGAGAAATAACCTCCCCACCCACTGTATAGCTTCCATAATGTCTGGGGCGACTATGACTCTGCTTTTAACCTATTTTGGTACATTCCTCTCCAAAAAGGGTGTTTGGATGCTGGGTGGCTAAAAATGTATATTGGAAAAATGCTTTCTTTGGTGTAAGAAGAAAAAGGGATGCAAAGAAAAAAATAATATTTATTATGTGCCTGGCACACTCATATACATTATTGGACTTGTAGTGTTGCTGCAGAATTTACTCACCTTATAAATCAGAAGTGCAGAGAGATTTCAGCTCCTTTATTTTGTCTGCAGCTGTCTACAATACTACTGGTTGTCAGGGGAAAATGTATGAAATAAACAACCTTAGTCCACTCTTTTATTTTTAACAGTCTCTGTTAGTATGTTCCATTAATCTTGGGTGGAAATGCTCAAACTTTCATAAAGCCTCACCCTCACCTTTCCTTAGATCATGGCCAAGTGTAGATGGGTGAGAGGTGAGGTATACATGATCCCATGGCCTTGGTGGAGTTGAGAGGATGAGAGGAACTCTGACCTTGTACCAGTCCTTGGTTGCTTGCTAGCTACATCTACTGCTAACTGACATGATATTCTTCATCCACCTTGGTACTAGCACCCAGTGCTAAATCCTGCAGCTGATGAACTTGTGATCTCTTCTTTTGGCAAGGTTCCTGGAGAATACTGGCCATCTTCCTCCTGATGGCTTGGTGTCCTCTCAGTTTTCATTGTCTCCAGACCGCAAATCCATATCCCATCCTCCATCCAGCCCTTTGCCTAGAAGTCTACATTCAGCCCATATTTTTACCCACCACAGCCAACCCCTTGGCAGACTGAATATTGATTCATTGTCCATGCCTCAAAATTTCTGAGGGAAGCACTTACCAGTTTTTCCTTCTGTCTTATCATGCTAATTACCCCCAGCAAGGCTCAAGCTGTCTTGAGGTGAATGAGACCTGTCATGTAATGGTCTCCTCCCAATTTCTAAGCAAGAAGTTGTTTCTGCTTATCTCTCTTCATCAATGACACAAACAAGAATGCCAGGACTAAATAATATTATAATAGGCCTTTTGTTCCCAGAATAATAATAATTCATATGTTACTTAGTTCAAAAAGTCTACAAAGATTTCACTTCCAGCATGGCAGCATGAGATTCTCCATGGATCTCTTTCCCAGTAAACTGCTACAAATTATAAACACACACACACACACACACACACACACACACACATACACACACATACATATTTAAAATTTCTAAAAATGGTCCTAAGAGCATACAGCAGATAAAATAAAAATCATGAGGAAACTCACTAAAAATTGGTAAAAACAGGAAGAGTTTGTGATGTTTAAACTATAGTCCATTCTCTTCCTCCTTACTCCCAATAAAGTTTTAAGGAAACTCCAATTCAGGTGGGCTGCCTGTGCCTCCAGCTCCCTATTGGAGGGTTATGGTATCTTCCTGGGAGGTGCAGAATAAATAACATTTCTTATTCTATCCCTAGCTAGCTACCTAGAACAGAGGCTAAGTTCCAGGAAAGTGTGACTGTGAGGTCAGGGGTGTTCTTCTTCAGCCCTGACCTGATTTGAGAGATGGAAGCTTTATTTTGGGTTCCAGGATGCTGAGAATAATGGGGCCCAGTTGCTTTCACCCAAACTCATGTGTAAAGCAGAGGTCTATGTTGAGAGAGGCAAGCTGTGTTGACTAGAGGCTACTGCTGTATCCTACTCTTTCACAATCCAGCTCTTAAAGTAGAAGTGTCCTTCAGAGAGAAATGTCTAACCTGCCCTCTGCAAGCTCCAGAATCTTGTGTCAAAGATTTTGCTGAGAGAGAGAGGGATGGGGGGATGTGTGAAGGCCATAAAACAGAGAGCACAAAATCTATCCTAAGGAAGCTGACTTAAATTGCTATAAATTTACAAATGTTCAAGCCTGAGGACATTCTCAAAACAATCATGGTTCTGGTGTAAGGCAATTAAGAGGGTACTGGTAAATGTGTTAGGTATACAATCTAAAACATAGAAAGAACCAGGGAAAGAGATTACTAACAACAAATTTTAAAGACTAATCTCAATGGACGGGGGTATATCTCAGTCTATTATCTCAGTAGTAGAGTGCTTGCCTAGCATACACAAGGCCCTAGGTTCCAAACTAGCCCCAGAAACCAACTAATGAACAAACAAAAAAACTGCTGTCAATGAGCCTGAATTTAATTGGATTTGTGGAGAAATCTGTGCCCAAGAACATTGGTGAAAAAAATAAAGCAACTAGTCAGAAATTAGTGAACTTGATAGGAGATGTAATTTAGGAAAAGGACTGTAAAAACCTGTTATTCCAGAATGACTATGCATATACCCAAGACTGGACTCTTCAAGGAGCAATGTCTAGGCTTTATACTATGAGGAAGACAGAACAGATTTCACTAAAATAATCCACCAAGTCACTGAACAAATAAATAAGCAAATAACAATTACAAACCTGGGTGTAGGTGTGATGTGACCAGTACTGAAAGTTGCTATAATAGATAAATTGATAGGGCACAATAAGCCAGTTTCCAACAAAAAATTTTGAAGCATACAAAGAAACCAGAAAGTATGACCCATACATGGATAGGGGCAGGAAGTGGGCAACAGAAACTATATGTGAGGGCAACCAGATATTTTTGAGACTCCAAAGTAGTGTGCATGTTTGTGTTTTCAAAAAACTAAAGGAAACCATGATTAAATAAGTAAATGAAGGTATGATTACCATATTTCATCAGAGATTATCAATAAAGATGGAATTATGTATTTATGTAAAAGAACCAAGTGTAAATTCTGCAATTCGATACGAAAGCAGAAGTGAAAATTGTATTCATATGGCATAACAGTACACTTAACTGACAAAAGAAAAACTTAACAAACTTAAAGATAGACTGATAGTGCACAATATGCCAGTCAATAGATTGATAGTGTACAATATGTAAGTTGGAGAAAAAAATAATGAAGGAAAAAGAAGCATTTTAGAATAATGTGGGATACAATTAAGCGAATCAATGTACATTCCATGTGAGTGCTGGAAGGATAAGTGATAAAAACAGGAAAAATATTCCAAAAAATAGATGAAAACATGACAAATTTGTTGAAAACCTTCAACCTACAAACCAAGAGTCTGAAACGGTTCCAAATGGGATAAATGCAGAGTTCAACAGTCACCTCAAAGTATAAATACTGAAAGCCAAAGACCAGGAGAATATCCTGAAAGCAGCAAGAGAAAATGTATCTTCACTTATGAAGGAATCTCCAATGTGATGAATAGCCGACTTATCATCAGAAACAGTGAGGACCAGAAGACAGTGGGAGACATTCAGAGTGCTCAAAGACAAAAACTGTCAGCCAAGAATCATGACCTAGGAAATCCATCTTTCAAAAATGAAGGTGAAATAAAGATATTCCCAGATAATTAATCACTGAGATGATTCATTGATACAGACCCATCTTACAAGAAAGGCTAAAAGCAAGGAGTCCCAGACACTAATTCAAATCCATAGGAAAAAAACAAAGAACACATATGGAGGTTAATAAGTAACTATAATAGACAGTGTAAGTAAATAGTATAAGTAAATATTTTTCTTATTTTTTGTTTTCCATACTTCTGATTTAAAAAAAAATAGTTATATAAAACACCATGCATATAATTATGTTGTTGGGCCTATAATATATAAAAATGTAATATATTTTCTAATAACATCACAAAAGAAGTGGGTAGGAGCAAAGCTGTATTTGGACTGAGGAGATGACTATAAATGGTAATTTGAATCCATAGGAACAAATAAAGAGAACCAGGAATAGGAACTATGAAGGTTAAATAATAAAAGCTGTAAGTATATAATTGCTCTCTTCTCTCAGCTTCCTTAAAATATGTACAGTTATAGAAAGTAATAATTATAAATGCATTCTTCAATTTGTGGCACATAGAAATGTACAGCAATAATAGCATTAAAAAAGGGAGAAAAGGAATAGAGCTGTGTGGCTATAATATTTCTATATTTCATTGGAATTAAGTTAGTATGAATCTGAAACAGACCCTGCTAAGGTATAATGTTTATGGTAAGTCTTAAAGTAATCAGTATGGTAATAACTCAAAATAAGAGTGAAAATCATTACAAATTAAGATGTTACATTAGAAAATGTTCACTTACTGCAAAAAGAAGCAGTAAAAGAAGAATAGAAGAACAAATGGGGCTGGGGATGTGGCTCAAGCCGTAGCGTGCTTGCCTGGCATGCGTGCAGCCCAGGTTCTATCCTCAGCACCACATACAAACAAAGATGTTGTGTCCGCCGAAAACTGAAAAATAAATATTAAAAAAATTCTCTCTCTCTCTCTCTCTCTGTAAAAAAAAAAGAAGAACAAAAATATCATGAGACATACAGAAAACAAAAATAGAATGGCAGACATGAAATTCAGCTGTAGTCTATTAGTGATTGGTGGAATGGGTATGGAATTGGGCATCTTGATGGTACCAGGTCTGCCAGGTATGGGTCCACAGAGGTGCCACCTGTAAAAGAGCAAATACAAGTGGGCAAGTATGTGTGGATGGGACTATGTAGCAACACAGGCTATATACAGGCAAATTGAAGCTAGAACAGATAATGCAGTGATCTACAAAGAGATGTCAGAAGAGCAAAATACAGTACCAGGAGAATAATGTATTCAGTAGAAAAAGGAATTGGGAAAGCATTGGGGGAAATGGAGAAAATCCTAAGATTATAGAAAGTATGAAACATGGAAGTAACATATTGTCAATAACCTTTTAAAAAGACAGCATGAAGTATATTTCTATTTAGGAGATAGAAATATATTTTGAAGATCAATTGAAATGTGTTCGTGGTGACCATCTGGATTGCTGTCTTGAGAGGACTCTAAGGTTTCTATTTAGGATGTCTATCAAGGGCACAAGCTGGGGAACAAGCATGTCTTCTATTAGGAAACAGTAATTTAAAACAGTGTAGTGCATTATTTACAGAGTTTGGATTATTCATATGCATTATAACTAGATGAGGGAATAATGCTTTTGAGTACTTTGTTGATTAAAGAAATTTTCCAATGTTCGTTATTTTTCTTTGCTGACTTTCTATTGTTTGTAGCAACTAGCATTGAAACTCTTAAGTGAAAAGGCATCTTGTATTTTGGGGATATGAAAGAAGTGAAGAAGAAATAATTTGGAAGATGAGGAACCACAAAAATAGAGTAAGTGGTGACAAGCAAGGGGTAGAAGGGAGGCCTGCTTAGCTCTTGTGGCATAAAGCAAGAAAGAAAGTTGTAACAAATGATTAGTCAAGGACCTGGAAATAGGGGCAGGGGAACTTTACATGGTCTCCATGTAATTTAGGCAGTGAAGCGTTTAAATCTGAAACATCATTTCAGTTCTCCATAAAATGTGTGCCAATGCTGGGCCTGTAAGTGGAAGGACCAAGTGTGCAAATTAGAAAGTGGGTGGTGAGGGTAAGGAGCCAGAGAGGTTGTGATACTTGATGTTTTTATTTTTTTAAAGAAGAAACACTTACACACACACACACACACACATACACACACAAATAAAAATGTGATCACTGTTATTACAGAATTATACAATGGAAGATTTCTTGTAAAGTTGTCAGAACATGAGTCTGGGGCTGTAGTTCAGTGGTAGATGCTTACCCAGCATGCACAAGGCCCTGGATTCCATCCTTGACACCTCAAAAAAAAAAAAAAAAAGTCAGAGCATGATTCCAGTTTTGATAACAATTTAGATGATTTTCTTACAGGAAAACATACCTGATTTAGAGGCTTTCCTTTCATAAGTTAAGTAGTTGTGAACTATAGGAGAATGACTGATCTCTTTCAACAGTCCCAAACTCTTAGTATGAAATTTATGTCCTTGTGGTTAATAGAGCAAGTGATCATTTTCATTGTCCGTGTGGCATACTGAAGACTGGGCTAATTTATTTTTCTGGTAATGCAAAATAAGATTGAGCTGGTGGCTCAAAGAAAGTGAGAATAACTTTTAATTCACTGTACCTGATTATTCTTGGGTGTCATGTGGCATTCCTGGCAGCCCATTTATATTTCCTGATTAACTAAGCAGTTTGGGTCAGGCATAGGGCCCTGCATGGAATAGTATTCTGGATAATGTCAGTTTCAAGGTAAGAGGAAAAATACGATTAGATGTGTATGAGTTTGTGATTTATTAACTGTTCGCAAGGGGTGAGATTTGCTTTGTGCATTGCTAATTGCACAATTCCCACTGGTTCTCTACATGCTCTGGCTGAGGACACCACATTCATAGATAATTTTGTATCTTCAGGGGGATTATTTAGAATTCCCTTCCATTCCTATTTTTTTGCATGATGGCCTCTACTTCCAGAATGCAGTCACTTAGATTTGTTTAGTCATCACAAAATTCATTCTCTCCTGTCCACTCTTTTTTTAAAGAGAATATTGTGAAGATAAAATGAGGAAAAGACTGGAAAATGCTTTTCCTTTAACTGTTATTTCAATGTTAGATATTATTTGGCTGCTGACAGATTGAGAAAATACATATGCATACCAATTTTCCCATCCTAAAATTGATCAAGATGTTGTTCTTGCCAAAATCAAGGATTTCTTAGTAATGATAAGCTTTGCGATGTGTATTTTCCCCAGAAAAAGAGGACAGAGCTCCGACACATTCCTTCAAGTACCTGGAAAAGAGTTTGAGCAGCTGTTCCTTGCTCTGCATGGTTCATGTACTGTGGTAACCTCCACAGTCAGCCAGCAGAGCCGAGGAGTGTCCCCATCACCTTCAGGTGCTCCGAACAAGCAGTGATTTGGGCTGCTGTGGGGATCCTTGGGTGGGCTAGTGGTGACTCGTCTTTCAGTGGTCATTACTAGAAGTGTCAGCTTAGGTAAATTCACATTCATCTGGGACAATTACTGTGCTTTAATGTAACCCAGATTTTGAGATTCAAGTGTTAGGTTGAACATTTGTTTAGAAAGGTACAGTGAAATTTGAAGAGGTGGGGAAAATTTTTCCTTTCTACCCTTATAGAGACAGCTCACTGAGGGAATAGGACTCCCCACTCTCCTCTACTTAGGTAATCCTTGGCTTGGCATATTTGGGTAAGAAAATGAAAGGTTTGCCTACATAGTTGAAATCTCTCGTCATATTATATCATCTGAAGCCTATTTGTATGTTGGGATCATTTTATTTGGTTTTGGTTAGGCATAAAAGTGTTCTGTGGTCTCTCCTTTTTTTTCAAGGCCTTCTGGCTTTTGAAAAATTGAGTGATTTCATCCCTGTCCGGGTTTCCTATGAAATTTTGTATTTTTACTCAAATTACTTGATCAATTAGTTATGTCAGCTGCCCAAAATGTACCTTTTTATTAATAGCACCTTTTATCAATTCATTGGAATTAGAAATTGCAACCATGGCCTGGGGCTGGTAACATCTTGCAGTAATTTATAAATATTACTTTTTTAAAAAAGGCATCACAATTGCTCATTCGTGAACTTTTTGGATGTGTCCCTGTGTGAGAAATTGCACTTGTATTATTATTAGATCTGACAAACTGGATTAGATCTTGGCTATTGTTAAGTGGTTCTATCTGCCCTCAAATCTATGGAGAGACACAGAATTTTTAATGAATTTAATTAAAAATGCATGTGCGTTGCAGAGTTGCCTCCAGTCAGTCTGCCATTCTTCTTGACTGAATGGTTTTTGCTAATGTGTAATGTTTTTTTGTGAGAGGTACTTGAAACCCCTTCATAGTAGCCTCAAGGTAGTTTCCGTGGAATGACATGGTGGTGAAATATTAAAATTCTAAGAAATCCTTTCTACTTAAGTGAGTCATGTTTACACTAACTAATGTATGCATAAATGTGTTAAATATGTTTGCCGAAGCTGTGAGGGACATGGATTGTATTTCAACACCAGCAATATGTTGGCAGTGAAAGGTTTCTACAAAATTCAAACCTGGCAGCAGTTTGGAAGATCTGGTATATGTATTATTCTTTGAAGTATGAAAAAAAAATAGACCATTGTGGAATTTCCTCTTAAAATTTAGTTTATTTGGTCAGCTAGTTTCAATGGTTCTCTCCTAAGAAGTAAAAATTATACATAAAGATGTTTCTCAGCATCAATTTAAAGACGAACCTTGGAAGATACCAATACTAGAAATTTATGTTTTTTTTAATGAAGCCATCTGTTGCATTTCTTAAATATTTTTAAAGAGTGAATTTTTTAAATTAATTAATTAATTAATTCTAATTAGGTATATATGACAGCAGAATGCATTTTTGATTCTTTGAACACAATTGCAGCACAACTTTTCCTTTCTTTGGTTGTACACGATGTCGCATCACACTGTATGTGCAGTCATACATGTACCTAGGGTAATGAAGTCCGTCTCATTCTACCATCTTTCCTGCCCCCATGCTGCCTCCCCTCCTCACCCTCCCATTTGCCTAATTACATTTCCTCCATTTTCCCCTGTTCCCCCCTGCCCCAATAATGGATCAGCCTTCACTTATCAGAGAGAACATTTGGCCTTTCGTTTGGGGGGATTGGCTTACTTCACTTAGCATGATATTCTCCAACTCATTTACTCCAACTCATTTACTGAAAATGCCATAACTTTATATAAAGAGTGCATTAATTCAATACAACTGTATAGATGGAGTCTATGAAGTCCCTTGACTAAATTGATTTAAATTCCAATTCTGCGGATTGATCTTTGCTGATAATGATAGGAGAATGTCAGGGAAATAACTCTCATCGTAACCCATTATCCCTCCATATTTAGTCTTTTAAAATGATAAAAACACTACTTCAGTCTTGAATATCACTTTTCTTAAGAACATAACACAGTGTCTTAATAATTTTATAGAACCCAGAAGGGCATGGTGAGGTGGCTTTGTAAAATTAAAGACAGGAAGCAGTTTGATACAAAGCAGAAAGCTCCAGGTAAACTTGCAGCACAAGTGGAGAAGAACATCCAGAATGTGGAAATTGACAGCTCAGAGCGATGAGCTTAGAATGCAAGAGGCTGGTGAACGAGGAAGGGAACGATGGACTCTCCATGATATAGTTAAAATAAAGGTGATGGGGATCTGAGGCAGCAGGTTCTTAAGAGGAAATCAGTGAAGATGGATAAATAGACATTAATGGGATACTACAGGCTAAACCAGGCTCCAGCCTGCCTCCACAGGAGTATTCCCTATTACTTTTCTGAGCCTCCATAAAGGCTCATGGACCTCATAGGGTTGTAGTGAAATCAAATGTAGTCAACATAAAATTCTCATTTATACTTATTCAAATTAGGTATCCAAATGTTTTCATAAAAGATTCCTTGTACCAATTCCAAATGACCGTATATCCTTTCACTCTTAGAAACCCTCTCTCTCCTCCAGATCTGAATAGCTTGTTATTTTAGAATTCTTATTATGAGATATATACTTGAGCTTAGCTTCTTAAAACTGAAATGATTTTAGGTAGTGATATTTCTTCCAAAAATATCATTATAGGAAGAAAGACTGAAAAATAAGTTTTATTTATGCACTTTACTTTCTGTCCCCTCCTTTTGGGACATGGAAATAATCTCTGTGGAGAAAAAAATAAGCTATAAAAGATCATGTAAGACTCCTACTTTTAAGATTTGGGTGACATTCATTAGTAAAAGCAGCTATGTTTTATTGAGTTCCTATCAGAAGCCCAGTGAGACATACTATCCATACACTTTCTCTAGAGTTCTCACTCCTATGCCAGATGAATTTGAGTTTTCCACTCTTTATAAAGAAACTAAAATTCAGAGAATTTAACTTTGCTGGCAAAGAGCCAAGGTGGTTTTCATAGCCGGTGCAACAGTTTTTTCTCAAAGTATTTTAACATTAATGAGTTGATGAAGCATGTTTGATAGTGAAAACCTTGGCCAAGGAGACAAAATGTAAGGTAAACATTGGGAAAATTTCCAGATTATAGAGACACAACAAGTAAAAAGATACCTCGACCTGCTTCATTTGAAGAATATATAAAGGAAGCTGCAATGATCACAAAGAACAGCGTGGAAACATGCCTCTTAGGGGTGATGGTGTTCTGTTTCCATGGTAACTAGACATGGACAAGAGTCAAAACAGTATTTATGATTACTCAATCTCTATGTGTTTAATATATATGACAGGGTGGCTTTCAACAAGGAATAATTCAGAAACACTGTTCTAATCGTATCACCCCTGCCTGGAAACTTCCCAGGATTTCTGGCTACATGCAGTGTGCCTTGTGAGCATTGGGGCCCTGCTCCTAGGATACCTACTACCTAGTGTCATCTCCTCCTCTATACAATACAGTGTGTATTCTCATCCACAGGTTCCCAGCCCTGGCTATGTGCTAGTAACATGTGGGGAGCTTAAAAAATATACAAATGCCTGGGCTTCATCCCCAGGGATTCTGATTTAATTGGTCTGGGGTAAAGTCTTAAAATCTTTCCAAGTAATTAGAACACACAGCCAGGACTGAGAACCACTACCCTAATCAAAGGAGTTTCTGAAAACTACTTCATTCTTCGGATTGTGCTTTACGCTAAGGTTCTTCCTCCTGAAATACCTTTTCTCTCTTCTCCCCTTCCACCTCCTCTGCTCAGCTATGCCTTTTAAATTCTTCCCATCTTGTAAGGCCTTCTCCAGGGCCCTGAAGCTTTTCTTACTCACCATATCTCTCTCATTTAAACTGTTCAAAAATGTTTTTATGCCCCTGTTATTGCATCTTTATCTCCCATCATCACCTCCTATTACCCTTCCATATGAACAGATAAGTGTTACTGATTTCTTTATAAAGACTCGACAAAAATTATATACATATGTTTCTGATGTTGCAAAAATAATCTTTATGCAGATCTTTAGAGAAAAGTGTTAATGTCATACTCCATTCTGATGATATCTGAATTAAGTCAGGTTGGGCCCAATAAAAGTGAGATTTTTTTTTATTTTAAAGTCTGCAAATCCCCTGATATAATTAGAATGGTGTATGGACCTGCGTGCATTTTTTCCAGGAGAGGTTCTGTAGCTTTAATTCTTCAAAGTCACCTTTCTGTAACCCATTGACATGTAGAAAACTACCATCCTACAAGGTAAATCTCTTCAGCTCAACCAGCATTCAACAATGTCAGTGATCTTGACTTGACCCTGGTTGCTGGGCACTAGTCTTCCATTTCTTTCTTTGCCATAGAACACCCCACCTCCATTTAGATTGAATGCTTTCAGAAAATATTATTATTCTAAGATTAGCTACATATAACATATATTATTTGGATTATTAAATATTTACAAAAGAAAAACAAAATTACAGTAAAGGTCCTTCTGTTATTGGCTCAAAAAAGGTATAAATCCCCAGCTTCATCAGGTGATAAAAGTACAATGGTCCTGCCATTGTCCTCAAATAACTTACAAGAGAAAATCATGTGTGTGTGTGTGTGTGTGTGTGTGTGTGTGTGTGTTGTATGAGTGTAATTTTTCTTATACAAAAAAAAAAAAAAAAAAAAAACCTCCAAAGATCCAGTTGTCTGCAAAAGAAATAAAATTCATTTTGGCAGGCCACCTCTGAGTTTCTTATGTTTCATTATTTGCTGCTGAAGTATTTGGGACTAAAGCAACAACAATCAAAACATGACTTAGTAGCTGCTAGATGTAATTTTTCTATTCCTGGGCACAAAATTGCCAGAAAAGCATCTGTCTTCTCAATTGAACTTATTTGTAATTCTAGAACATAAGAAGAAAAAAACTGGAAAGACCTCCACTTAAATCTGTAATTTTGGTAATTCTGAAGTAACGTGACACAAGGAATTTTGATCATGGGAGATCTCCTTTCAAGGAACAGGAAATGCTTAGAAGTAGTTGGGGGAGGTGCAATTGAGATTTGACCTGAATAAATTGAAAGAGAACATAGGAGACAATATCTGCTGAACAAATTATAATGAGTAAGCTAAAGATATGGGTTAGCATCGTGTATATTCACATATGTATGTACCTACACTCATGCTTTAAAATAGTTGTCAAGAATGAATCAGAATTAATGAAATGAAATACAAATATACCTTCCCACATTAAAATATTATCATTAATATTCATAATTTTCAAAATGAAAAAATTAAGAGGTAATTATTCACATTTTAAAAGGACTCTTTGCTTTCTAAAAGAATCTATGAGAATATTCCATTCAAAAGACGTCTAAGTGTGTTGAAATTGCCACTTGGTTAGTCCCAGTGGTTCTCAAATGTGAGCATGTATTGGAAGCATCTGAAGATTATGTTAAAACATAAATAAGTTGCTTGGTCCCACTCTCAGAATTTCTGACTCAGAAAGTTTAGGGTGGGTGCTGAAAGTTTATACTCCTAGAAAGTTCTTTTGTGAAGTTAGTGTTGTGGGTCTGGGTATGATGGTTTGAGAACCACTGGTTTATTGAAATTCCATCTGAACGTAGCTTTTAGCAACCAATCTATAAGGTAACAGCAGGTATACCTGCTGATGATTCTTCAGAGGGAGTTATACACTAAATTGTGTTCTGTTTCCAAATTCATATATTGAAGTCGTAACCTCCGGTACCTCAGAAGGTAACTTTAGTCAAAAAAAAAGGATCTTTAAAGAGTTAATTAAGTTAAAATTAGGTCATTAGGATGGGCCCTAATCCAATATGACTAATATCCTTATAAGAAGAGGAAGTTGGTACACAACCACACACAGAGGGAAAAATATGTGAAGACACAGGGAAAAGGGGGCTCTCCCAAGCCAAAAAGAAAGGCCTTAGAAACCAACCATACCAACACCTTGACTTAGATTTCTAGTTTCTAGAACTGTGAGAAAATACATTTCTGATGTTTGAGGCACCCAGTCTGTGGTACTCAGTTATGACAACCCTAGCAAACTAATATAGACTGCGGGCTTCAAAAGGAAATAGCCATTTAGGAAAGCTTATTTTACCATTTTGCGTTTGGTCTAAGAGTAAAAATCAGGACCAGTAGTAAAGTAAGAGAAGTAAATAGAGAGAAACTCAGTCTTAGACTCTGCTTTCTTTCCATTTTAGGCTATGTGGGTGTCCTTTGGCATCTGGGCTTGGAGGCGACATCTGAGCTTGTACTTTAAAAGGGGACAGTCTTGGTCTCTTAGTTAGCTCACTGTGTGGGAGAATAACGAGGTGACCACAGGACCAGATTGAAGTGGGTGGACTGGGTCTGAGGAGAGCTGCTGTATTTGGGGATATTTAATCTTTTTGAGAATGGTGCGCCGAATGTTGAGAGGTAACAAGCTGCAGGGCAGGGGACACAGAGCAGTGGAGAGAGTGTCTTTATTTGATCCCCTCCCTATATTGAAAATTTGAAGTTAAATAACCTGGGATGTGTACTGTGCCCTCACCTCTCATTGCTCAGATATTCAGCATTTTCACTTACACATCTTTCTTGGCCACACCTTTCAGTGGGTGACCCTTCAGTTTAAAGAATCCCCTAGTGACCATTGTGCCCATAGATGGTACACTTTGGTCACAGGTTCAGGTAAAATTTGTTTTTATAAGTATTCCTATTGTAGGAATTTCCTCCGTGCTGTAGGAATGGAAATAATATTGGAAATGCGAATCCTATCTCAGGTGAAGAAAATTAAGAAGTCTGATAGCATTTTCATGAATGAACCATATGGTGAAATCCACAATCACTTGCTTTTACTCTCTTTGCTCAAACTTTCTGGTCTCTAAACAAAATACCATCTATTTTGTTAGAAAGTAATACTTAAATTCCAAATTATCTCTCATAAACTGTTTCCTCATAACTTTTCTAAAATTAATTTTACCTTTTCTTGGTTTCTTGATGACTCTATATATTTTGGCACAGTGGACTTTGAAAAGGAGGAATTTAAAAATTTCTGGTTTTAGCTACGAAGCACAAGTATGTTTTGGCATGTTCTCACAATAGGCTAATTTCCAAAGAAATAGACAATTATTCATCCTGTAGGGCTGTGATATTGAGGAATCAGAGGGGAAAAAATTCAACTATTGTGTGACGATAATTTGAGAAAACATAAATAAGGAATGACTTTGATTAATACTTGCAGTATAGACCTGGGATTCAAGAAAGTCTTGTTCATACATTTCTTGATCTTTTTCTCTGGAATTTTATGATCATAGAAGAGAAAGATACAGAAACATATGATGTCTATTTGGCCAGAAATACCAGTGGTTATATATATGGAAGAGGCCTTTTGGGTGTCATAGGATTTGGTTTGCAAATGTCTAGACCTTTTATTTAAGAATCCAAAAATGACAAATATGAAACATCACTTCTAATAACTCCCTTAAAGTTCAGTGTAATAAGATGTGTTGCCTGAGCTTTATCGTCTTATAAATTGCTTGGCTGAGAACATGTGCCTTACTCCCCATTTTTATCCAGGGCCCATGATATTGCTTGTACTCCATGAATGTCAACTACCAAATGTACAGAATTAGGTATCAAAGACTGCTGATGATGTGAAATCTAGGGATCTAGGAAATACTGAAGAATAGCACCTCCAGACTCAAAGGATTTATTTCTTTAAGCTGTCAAACCTAATAATAGAAATGAAAAATATAGTTAATCTAGACAGATGTCAAACAAAGCCAAGTAGAAAGGACAGGAAACAGAAATATGAAAAGAAACAGCAGTGTGCTGACTGCGTTGAGACTTGGAGAGCTGGATTTGGAATCTCTTGATGCAGTCTGCCCCGTGAAAGGTTGAAACAGACATTTTGAAGTGAAATGAAAATTTACTTGGTTCCTCGATGGATAATCATTTCCTAAGCAATACAGAATTTCTGATGAAGTCTTGTGTTTGTCCTCTGCTATTGTTTATAAAGAAACTTACTCTTTAGTATTTTGGGGATATACCACTGTCATGTGATATGGTATATAGCTGTCTCTCCTTTATCTACCCAGGACCATCATCCTTGGAAATCCCAAATTACTGACTGCATTAGTCCATTCAGGATCCTATAACAAATTACCATAAACTGGGTTAAATTATAAGCAACAGAAGTTTAATTTTCACAGTTCTGCAGGCTGAAAAGTCCAAGATTAAAGTTCCAGGAAATTCAGTGACTAGTGAGGTCCTGCTTTTTGGTTCACACTGTCTTCTGGTTTTGTCCTCACATGGTAGAAGGGGCAAGGGACCTCTGTTTTTTGTTTTTTTTAAATAAGTTCACTAATTCCATGTATGGAAGCGTCATACTCATGACCAAGTCACCTACCAAAACACAACCTCCTATTGTCACCTTGGGGATTAGGATTTCAACCTAAGAACTTGGAGGAAGAGGAATATAAACATTTATTCATTAGGTGAGCACTGCAGGCATAAGGTGCAAGGGCGCATGTCTTATTCTAAACCTAGTTGGTAACCATTTTTTCATAGATTCTTCTAGTTAATAGGAGCATGGGAATCCTATCTTATGCCAGTCTTTACCAGAAGGCGAGTGAAGTTCAGGGTCAGATTGGGAGGGAGATAAGAGAAACTTTTTTCTCCACCCTTCCCCTTCTAAGAAAGTTGCATGAGAGAAGAGATTTCAGCAGGCCCTCTCCCTGCCTCAGCCTCCCAAGGTAGATCCTTGGTGTAGGCTAACTGCAGCAGAAACAGGGCTACTACAAAGAAGCCAGAGTTGGCAATAGCTTGTCATGGCTTAGCAATTCTAGGCACAGTACATGAATAGAGGCTTTAGAAGGGACTGGAACATCCCTACAGCCTCATCAGCTAAGTATTGCCAAGTGCCAAATCTGCACCTTAAACTCTAAGCCAAAAGAAATGTGGTTTTAATGGAAAAATATACCCAGCCTGAAAGAGTCATAGGCATCATGGCAAAACATGAGGCAAAGGAGTAAACTGATGAGTATTAGCAACATTAATAAGTATGATTATATTACCTAAAGTAAGTGTATTTGCTATATATCAAATATCAGAGCACTTTAAATTCAATGCTTCCTTTAATCCTCTGAGCAACCTTTTTTTGAGTCCTATTATTCTCATTTTCAGATAAGACAGTTGACAAGAGAATACAAAGTTGGCCTAAAGTTGCATAGTAACTGAACAATGGAACCGGGTTTCACCCGCAGTTTGACTTAGAGTCCCATACTCTTTCCACTAAACCATGTTGACTGTAAATGAACACAGGAAAAAGCCAGTGAGAGATCAGAAAGCAAGCTGCTTATTATTTCACCGTGTTGTTTTGTGTTATGAGAATTACGAGCAGCATTAAAATATGATCCCTTCTCTGGAGGAACCTAAAATGTCAATGATCTTAATTACCAATTTTGCTTATGTCTGTTTATCCTCATGCAAAAGCTAAAAAATAAAATGTATTCAGAATCCAACTGAAGGGCTTCTTTTAAAATTTCTAAAATCAAATGTATGTGAAATGTTAGTGAATACTGTTAAGACTTGTTGACTATATTAGTATAATGTACTGAAAAGGTAAAAATTGCTTAGATATTAGGCTTATAAATACTTTTTCGATGCCATGGCTTCTAATTTCTAAGGCCAACTTAAAAAATGTGTCTCTAGTTTATCAGTAAACTGGGACTTTATCAGTTAAAAAATAGAGGAATATGCCAAGGACCATGGAATTTTAGGAAAAAGGGAAGCCTTTAATTGGGTGAGGAAAAGGAGAATTTGAGTTATAACCTCTTCCACAGGCCATTTATGAGCACACGGTCATTAACATCTATCCCCAGGTTCCTAAGCAGGAAGCAGGAAAGGCAACAAACCAGAGAAAGTTCTGAGCCCCTTTGAACTTTATAGAAAGGCACTTTATAAATCCTAGGAAAGTGAATTTATGTTATAATTTGTCCAGAGTGACTCTGAGTTAAAACTCATTTGAAGGGGGGCCCTGTACCATGCACCATAGACAAATTCACCTCTCTCCTCCTCCAGACAGTACTTCCAGTTCTGTGTTGACTTGTTCTTTCTGGCTGGGATTTCTTGTAGGCATCCTTTCCTGGGACCCAGATTAAAAGTATAATAAAGGGAAAGCACCTCTTCAACAGAAGGCCTAGAGGGTAGGAAGAATCATCTAGACTTTGGCATGAGGGAGAACAAGTACTTATCCCTGCGTGTTGATAAAACAAGATTTTCATCAGCCATGGATGGTGTGATTTAATTGTCAGGCAGATCTGCTTTCTGTGCAGTGGAGTATATGTGTATGTGCTTATTTTTTTTAATGCATTCCAAACCTTTACAGTGGAGTTGATGATTTTTTTTATAATAATGATATGCTTTCAGTAGTGTGTCATTTTCTTTACCCTTGTAGAGAGATAACATGCAATTATGGAGTGATGTCAGCCTGTAACATTTTGGTGTAAAATTTTGGTCACACCAAAATACCAGGCTCCTTAACAAAGCTGGCAGACACATCTTTTGGCAGCAGCTGCTCGCCATGTGATTTAAAACTTCCTGTCACTATAATTGATGTGTTTTTATTCTTTCCATTTCCTGAAGCCTGATCAGAATTAAAATTGCTGTTGGAATTTCCTGTCAAAGCAACTCATTTATTCGCTGAGCTCTGCACTTTGATTGGACATTGCCTTCAGCAAGAATCAGGTGGAGATAGCTGGGAATTTGCCTTTCTACACAGGTTTGATGACCATGTAGAACACATCTGCAAATGTACACAGATTGTCCATTGTGTGGTTAACTTGTCCTAACAAAAATGCCACCTGCAAAATGTTAATGATTTGAATATCATTCTTGACCACCTCCAGGGGACTCTGGGTTTTGTGTTCATCAGGATGTCCTACGGAGTTTTCAACTGATTGTCTCACCATGAAGTTTTGATCCTTGTCCAAAGACTCTGTTGTAAGGTCTTGGACCAAGACTCTGATCTGTCTCTGGTTTAGATAACATGGTGAGAAATGTTTTCATTTGTCCCAGCCCATTTCTTTATCTTTTCTGTGCTCCATATGCTAATTACATATGACATTTTGAGGTAGTGGGTCTGAAGAACAAATGATTCTGAAATATGCCCGGGTAGGTACTTGCTCATGGATCTCTGGACCAAGGTCACTACAAAAGTACAGGTTGTGGGTAAAATAGGAGGCAGTGGAAGGATCTAATTTCTACTTTGTTGTTTTATTCTGTTTTCATATCTGAAAGGAAAATGCATAAAATTACTTCTCCATGCGAAAGAAAGAAGCACTGACATTGTTCTATCTGAGAGTACACAGAAGAAATTATTTATTTACTTCTAGAGTGTGAGTTTGTCTTCTTTCATAAATGAGTGCTTTTAGGTTGAAACAGGTAAAAAGAGAAACTTCTATGGGCTTGAAGAAGAGGTTGATTAAGCTCAGTGTCCTGGACAATGAGATGTGTTTTACTTATCCCACTGGTTAGTCACTAAGATTTCTTTATAGGAATGGGAATCTCTTTCAAAAAAATAAAAACACAACAAATTTACTTTATAAAACAACATAATCTACATAAAACTCATTACTTAATCTGGTATTTAATTAATATGCACATCTTTTCTCCAAGTAAAACTAGGTTTTTTAGTGTGAGATTCTCCAAGGACTTTTAAAATATTATTTTAATCTCTCAGGAATGTGAACTCTGAGAGTTGGGGATTTTGTTGTATTCATTGCTTACCATTACCACCCAGGACAGTGCCTTACAGAGTGTAGATAATTCCATTGGTATTCTTTAAATGAATGAAGGAACCCCTCTAGACATCTAAAATGTCAAAACAAAGGAGAGGGGGCCATTTTGTATTTGGAGACAAAGTCCCCAAGCACAGTAACTTTGCTCTGAATAGGGATTTCAACTTTGCTTATACATTAGAATCACTAGAGGAAGAAAACAAACTGTTGCCTAGATCTTTAAATTAAATCTGAATCTTCTGCTGGTCACTCTTGAACTAAATGACATCAAGGTCCAAGGTCAGCCTTTACGAAAACCTGATTCTCTTGAGATTGACTCCCCTTCCAGATTACCAGGTTGTATCTTGGTCCCACCAAGTCAGGCTCATCCAGGAATTTTTTTGACTTACTAAATTGAGGCTCTCAATAAATCTTTAAAAAATGAAAATAGGGAACAGGAATTGGTGGCAAAAGTAAAACCACTCTTTCAGGCACATGATGAGACCGACTGACAAACCTATTTAAAGTCACAGGTAAATTGGACACAGTGGCACACACTGTAATCCCAGCAATTTGGGAGGCTGAGGCAGGAGAATGGCAAGTTTGAGGCCAACCATAGCAACTTGCCATACCCTCTCTCACAGTGGTAAAGCATCCGTAGGTTCAATTTTCAATATCAAAATCAAAAATAAAAATAAATAAAATGACAGGTAAGAATAATGTGGAGTATGTTAGAAACCACTTTCATTCAGTGTTTCCAATATGTTAGGATATTCAGAGTCAGGAGATGACAAATCACATCACTAGATTTCTTTTCAGATATTAGGGTACATTTTGAAAATTTTATTTTTTCCTATAAATCCTCCCCATATACTTCTAGCTCCACACTATTACCTGACCTCCATTCTACCCTCTCTCTCTTTCACATTATTCCCCCAAACCCTTGATTTTAGAGTAACTCACAGGAAGAGCAGATAAGTAATATGCTTATCATCATGGTAGGACTTGTGTGTATTATGCACATAAGAAGTATCTGTTCCACAGAGCACATGATTTTGCCCTGATGATGATGTAGAAAGAGTTTGCACAAATACTTCTGATGGCTTTTGTGCCCACAAGCTTGGGGGTTTGTCTTTAGAGGGCGCCTGAGGCTATGTGGATTAGGAGGTCCCTCCTACTTCATTTCCAGCAGTGTTTCACAGCCTGCGCTCAGCATGCCACTGCAAAAGGAATCCTAGTTTGTATTTTTCTTCAAATTTCCCTTCCCCTTTAATTCTTGTTTCCTTCTTATGACGTTCTGCTGTTCTTTGCCACAAACCATTGCAAAACAACCCAGACAAGAATTTTGCCTCCTCCTTGGCTAGCGTAGAAGGCTCTTTGAAACCACAAAGCCACATCTCCAGGGAACAGTAGCTTTATTAATATAATAATTACCATCATCATGGCCTGGTTACAATACACACATTGCTTTAGAAAGCAAAATAAGGACAACCTGGGGTTTGCTGGAGAAGCTGCTCTTGAGGTTAGATGTGCACCGTTAAATATGAAGTCAAGTTGAGGTCATTGCTAAGGAGATGTGGAATTGGAAATCCATGTGGAAAATGGTTGCCCTGTGGAAGTCATCCACTCACTATTAAAACTCATTTTGAATAATATCAGATCAGGAAAATTTGAGGGTTTGATCCTGTAACAGATTTGAGCTTTCCTTGATGTCTTGGTTGGTTTGCAAAGAAGGTTCTATGGCATTTAATCTTTGCCATCCATCCTCTATATCTCAAAGAAATCCTAGAAAAAGTTGAATGAAGATTTTTAATGGGAAGATGTATACCATATACCTACCAAGGGACTTTTTATTCTGAATAACACAGAGGGAATGTGTTGTTTATACTATAGTTCATACTTCGCTCCTTCTGAAGAAATTGAATATATTTAATGACATTTTTTCCCTCATTTGAATTTGGTACAAAAAGAAAATTTTAAAATGTAAAAGAGCATTTCACTTTCTCTTTGGTTGTTTCTTAGATGTAGAAGAAGGGAAAAGCGAAATAAAATGTGACAAACAAACTTGGCATCCTCTTGCTTAAGCAACCACGTCAGCCTGGATGCAAATGACTGGTGACAGAGGAGTCCAGCTCAGTGTGCTGGAGCCTGAGGAAGGCATACTGCTGACATGGCAGCAGCTACATTTCCAGCTGATTTTAGTCCTAGATAAGTATCCCTTTCAGCTTAAATGATGCTCTACCATAATTGACCAGTGCCCAGTTGGGTTGGAGCAGAGTTCTTTTGGAACCTGTTCAGACCAACTTTGCCTGCCTGTAAATGCTGAGCCAAGATCAGACTGGTTTCCTGGAGTCTGAGGTATAATACTGGCTGTAGCCTAAGGGACAGAATTCTCTGCATGTTCAATAGAATGTAGCAGTGGATCTGTTTGTTACCTTTACCATATTAAAGAACTGTTCTGTATAACTAAGAAAGAATCACCACCAGCAGCAAAAAAGAACAGTTAATACCAAATGAATAAGAGCTGTACTATAAACTTCAGACTGAAACGAGGTATGCACTGGGCATTATTTCTAATGTTTTACAAGTTAACTGGTCATTTTCCTTTAAGAATAACTTGTACTAATCTCCTCCCTGCCCCCAAGAAGTTGCTCTTAAACTGTTTTCAACATATTACTTTTTAGGATACCAAACACTCCTCTTAATATGAAGCTTGCTTTAGTTAACCAAAAATACCATTTCAAGATGTTCAGTTCTCTGCAGTAGCATTGCTTACTGATGGTGCTTACTGATACAGGCCGTGGAATCTAGAAGACATGAGTAGATGATTGAAGCTTAGCATGGATAGATAGAGGCTGCTATCTGCTTCAGACCTAGTCAAAAACCTGGATAACTTGGGTGAAAAGATCAGTCATTTCTCCATTCTGAATCTAAACTAGAAGTCACTGCTCTATAGGTTTGGTCTCAATCAACTAGAGGAACTGACTTCCCTGGTGATGCTGAGTGTTAGGAGAACAAAAAGTGCAATCCCAAACCCATCTCTAGCTTCAGCGAACCAGTGTATAAAATGATCCCAGTTTCCTGAATCCATATAAACAGCCAGGTGGTTTGTTTAGTGTTAGTACCATCTTTTGTTTATTTAGCTGCTGCCTACAAATGCTGGTATTTCAGAGTGGCTCTACACTGACCAATAAGAGTTGGTGAAATTCAGGTGGCTGTTTTTTTTTTTCCTTTCCTCAAAAATAACTGTTTAGTATATGAGCCCAGGAGATAATTGCATGCTGACTTCTTATACTCCAGCAGCATATTTTTTTTCTGCCACTGAACAGAACTGAAATAGTTAGCATGTAGAAAAATACATGGAATATTAAACTAAAATATGTCTGTCTAGGGATCCATTTAGTTCCCCCCAAATAGCTCCTTTCTTTGTGAATGTTAGTATGTTTATATATATTTAAATGCCCCATTTGCTACACTGGTTTTAGCTTCTTGTTAGCATCACTTCTTGTTAGCATGATGTTCTACAGCACAAGGCAGCTGGAGAAGTGAAACATGTGTTGCAGAATTTATGCAGTGTCCTTAGTTTCTTTCATTAAGGGAACCAAGAATAATAGGTGCATATTATAAGTTTGCTGTGTTCAGCAATATGTTATTGCTGTGCTTGACAGACATCTTGTTTACATTCTTGTTATATATTGGGACAACATAGCATTTTAAGAAACATGGCACTTTAAAAGTAATATTTATACTGTGTCTCTATGCATGGGAAATAGTTCTCTAAAAACATGATGTGCTTTAAATCCACTTGTCTCCTCCTCCTAATGAAATATTCCAAGTGCTTTCTCCCCTAAGCAGGGAGGGCAACATGTTCTCTATTCAGGCCATTATAAGCACCCCAGTCCCAAGCTCTCAGTTTATTAAAACAACCGCCCATCTTATTCCAGTTTGGTTTAATTCATGTGTGAAAACTTTATCCCACCTTCCTTCCAAGAAGAACAGTAGGAAAGTTGTCTCTCTAGCTGGTTCAGTGTTTTTATTTTAAAAACCTCTGGCTGTTTTCAGAGTGGCTTGGGACCTTCATTGACCTCAGTGAGCAATGTGAAATTGTTATTGGGCATGAGATACCTCAGTGGGGCAGCCCCATAATATTAAAGTACTCCATGGCTGTATCTTGGTAGTCAGTATTCCTTGCTACATCTACTGAGGAAAGATGTGAAGTGTAGTGCAAGTTAATAATTTCTTGTGTTTTGGGTAGTAAGGACATTGTGCGGGATGCATATCTACCTTCTCCTCCTTTTCACATTTTTGAGCTGAGATCAAACTCTGCTTCTCCAAAATGCTTTGCTCTGTTATACCCACATGCTTCAAATCAGTGAGGGGAAAGTGTTCATTTTGAAAAGAAAAGAACTATGAGTTTTCTGAAATGTCCTTGTCTGCTTCTAGTAGGAAGTGGCAAGGCTGGTCACAGCTGGTTCCAGCTGGGTGGTAACCCATGCCAAAGACTGGAATCCAGATGAAGTAAAGCCATTATGATATAATTCTGTGACAAAGGAGGGACCTACACACAAGGAGGCAGACTATCAAGGAGACAAAATTGGAAGTTTTTGAGCCCACAGAGAAACTGGCTTTGGGGTGAATATTCTGTGAGGTAAGAAATTATGTATCATGGGGCTGGGGTTGTGGCTCAGCAGTAGAGTGCTCACCTAGCACATGCAAGACCCTGGGTTTGATACTCAGCACCACATAAAAAAAATAAATAAAATAAAAGGTATTGTGTCCAGCTATAACTAAAAAATAAATATTAAAAAATAAATGATGTATCATGGTTACTTTATTAACACCACAATCCACAGTTTATTGAATGCTTCCATGTTTCAGATCTTGCTAAGTGCTTTGGATTCATTATTTAGTTTTACCCTTACAAAAAGACTGGGGGGGCGGGGGGATAGGGAGATGGGTAAATACATTCATTCTTTCTTGATGGATGAGAAAACTGAAGCTTATAGAGGTTGCAGAACTAATGTGAAGACACAGCCAATAGTAGAGGCAGAACTGGAATCCCCATTAAGCTCCAAGAGTGAGAATTGGCTTCATTGGCAGGATGCAGTTAGTTGGAATATCTGAATGCTAGGAAGCAGTGGCTCTCCTGTGGGAGAACATGGCTCATGGCAGAAAGCAACTCCCAAAGAGAGACTTGGACACAAAGGTATGTGGGCAATTTGGCAACATTTATGGAGATGAGCTTTATAATCCACATTGCCTTACTCTGCTGGAGGGATCCAGACTGTACAGCTGATAACTAGGCTTCATTAGCCTTTTATTTAATATATATTATTATTATTTAATATTATACATTATATTATTATATATTAAATATATATCTGACATCTGCCTTATGGTATATACTTCCAGCTGCCTTATGGTATATACTTCCAGCTGCCAGCAGTATATAGTCAACACAACAGAATCCACATGACATCACTTCAGAGTACTGCTCACAGGGACCTGGACTATAGCTCAGACCTCTGGCTCCCAGATTCTATTTACCTGATCATCCATAAAATTTGGAGACATCTGATGGATGGGCTTCTGGACAGAAGGAGAGAGGCATATTTTTAAGAGCACATTTATGAGCCATAACTGATGTACCTTACCTGGAGAATTCTGTAAAAGAATAGCGGAAAATATTCAGCATTGAGAAATAGGTGAGATTATTTTTAACAGAAGCAGGAAGAGACTGGAGATGAAGAAAAACACTATCAGCCAATGACAGACACAGGGCACAACAAAAGGAAATAATTTGGAGATTTATAAGTTGATTGATATTAGGAAATATATTTTCATACCTTTTGTAAATATAAGAATGAATATGTTCTTGAATTCTTAGAAAACGCTTCTCCTTTAACTTCACATCCCTGAAAAGGCAGAGTATATTTTCCAAAAACTGTTTTAAGTCCTTCTTTGGGCCATCTGCTTACCACATGAATCTTTCCTAACATATTGGCATAATATTTCCATATTGATTTTTCTGATTTTTTGAACTTTCTTTTTGTCACATCAGAGTTTTATCAATAGCCTTCATAACATTGAAACTGTCTACCCATAAATTCAAAAGTCCTTATCACTGAAATCAATATGTTTTACAAGTTAATTTCAATCTACATTCCCAGGCTTATTTTTACAATTTCCTTACAGAGGTTACCTAGTTTAAGTTAATGGGTCACTTTATTATTTCTGATCTTTGTTTAAAATATTATTTTTACGTATAATGCCTTCACTATTTTTTTAACCTATTGGAATGTGAAATTGAGAGTTTAGACTTAGAAATTGTGATAGGAAATAGACAAGTTATAAGTTGACTGGGGAAGTTATTGAAATCATAAATAGTAGTAGCTTCGGGGGAACTGAAATGAAGAGGTCCACCTGTTACATGTGCAGAAATACTATGGCAAGCCCTGTTCCACTGGGCCAGAGGGACTGTGCTAGACCCAGTCAGTACCCTGGATAGCTCCCAGGAACACAAATCAGAGTGTTGAGAGGGGTTCCATGCTTTGAGTTATAGATCTAGAGGCGACCAACCCATATCCATGCACTATTTTTCTTAGAGAGTCTACTTTCTCCCTTCACCCCCAAGCTTAACAACTATATATTCAGAAGCTCATTTAATATTGGCTCTTCCTCTGGTCCAATTGTATCTTACTTACAGTTAGTCCCTGATAATACTGAAGAATTTATTCTTTGATGCATAAGTCATTCTCCAGGGCTTTGTCTTTTCTGGGACAGAGATAGGAGATGGACTGCTGATAATACTCCACTGTGTTTGAGCTTTTTCCTTTTTCATAGATGGTATTTTATGGTCTTATCAATGCTGAGCAGGTTGAAATTTTGCCCATACTTATAGCTAATTCCCAATCTCACCCTTGCTTTGAGCACTCTACTGACCAACCCAGTGTAAAATGAATTCTCATACAAATTAGAAAACTTTTTAGTCTTTGATTTTAATATTGATGATATACTCTCTCTTATAAGTTTCTCTTAGCTTGCCTGTGTCTTAGCACTGCAATTGGGTTGCATGCTTCTTGGGGGATTACTTCTTATCAACTGGACTTTTTAGTGGTAGGTACTCACAGAGAGACATGGGTTTGCATTCTTGTTTCACCATCTATAAATGTCACCTTGAACTAGTTACTCAATCCCTTTGAGCTATGGTTTCTACATCTGTATATGGAAGAACGGCACCAACTGCATAGGATGTTCATGAGAATTAAATGAGATATTGTCCATAAAGGGTGTTGATCACTTAACACAGAGTGAGGGCACTCAATTCTTGTTGATGCATTTCCCTGTTTTCCTACATATGTCACTCTTTTCTTTTAAATAAGATTTAAATACCAAACTTTCCAGATGATTGTTTAAAACACTGTTTTTAGGTGTTTCCTACCAGGTGTTTACAATGGGATCTTGATCATGGTGAAAGATTTATCTTCCACTTCCATCTGTTTCTAAAATGAGCCTTTTTCTTCAGTATAAAATTGAGGCTTAGGGGCTGGGGTTATGGCTTAGTGGTAAAGCACTTGCCTAGCATGTGTGAGGCGCTGGGTTCAATTCTCAGCATTACATATAAATGAATAAAATAAACATCAACATCTAAAATAATTTTTTAAATGTCACTTAGTTGCCTTATTTAAAATATAAAACAGACTTTTAAGCTTCATGCTGTATTTCTTGGAATGCGGAGGTAACATTTATTTTTGTAGAAAACAAGGTAAAGCAAATTTGTGCTTGCTTCTTTTATTTATAGTAAGCCACATTACCAAGCAGACTAAAGAAGCCCAGTCTGCTAGATCTCCAAGAAAATGAAACACACGTGCCAGAGGCCTCATGATCTAGAGAAGGCAGCCCAGCCTTCATTGCTTACAAGTGGCTGATTCTCAGGGACTGCTAAGGAACAAAGCCTCAGTAGAATAAACCTGAATATTTATGAAAGAAAACCAAAGCATTTTAACTGGGCTTCCATCCCTTTAAACAATACCAGTCACAGAAATGTGGTTTCATAGTCATTTAAAATACAGTTTACAGAGGAATTAAACTAAATCACTTAAGCTCTCCAAGCAGCTGTGCTTTCCCAGCTTCCTTACTGGGATCTGCTTGCAGAGCATCCCCTTTGAAACCTGCAGCTGGGGCAAAAACAGGGCTGTTGATCTCTGAGCTCCTTCCTTTTTCTTATCTGACACTTCTCAGGTAGTGCAAAACAGTGGGAAATATTTGGACATAAGCACCTATTCTTGTTCCATATTTTAGTATTAAAGTGGCATTGCTATCACAGGTTTAAATAAGTAAGTACCTGGATATGAATTCAGGTCTCATAGTGCTTTTGAAAGTAGCATGTAATTCTCAGGATGACTCTCCATTTGCAGGAGAAATGCTAGGGCTTCTTCTTGCAAGAGGGTAAGCTGGCATTCAAAGCTGCCCAATCCACCTTCCCAATGTCTTTCTCACTTCCACACATAAGCCCTGGGCTTCCTTCTGTCTGGTCTCCTTGCTCTTCCCAGAAGTCAATGCACATTCCTGTCTCTTTGCCAGTGTTACCCTCTTCCCTACTTTTCCAGTGGTTTTTCCTCTGCTGTTGGTGTGTGATCCTGCCCATTCTATTGTTCAAGACCCATCTCATCCATCACACAGATTTCCTATAGTCCTTCCCAAAACAAGTTCATGTCCCCATTATCTGATTTTGACCATGGCTATATCAATGTGATCCTTGCTTAACTATAGTGCTGTCTATTGAGGGAAATACGTCTTATTTAACTTTTTCTTTTGTCCCAGAAAATGTTTTATATTTATTTAGAATTTAGTAAATATTATTTAATAGCATTATCAGTTAGGTAGAAAATTGGAAGAGCATAAGCAAACCGAGCTCAGTTTTTTAGCAAAATATGAGGAGTGGGAAATAAAAGGAATTCAAACAACGTGGAAATTATGCAAGCCAATTCAAGTAAATGTTATATGTGGAAATTTTTGTTATTGTTGGGTATGTTTTGTTTACATTTTATAATTTACATTTTAATTAATATAAAACAATGGTAAAGTGTTGGTAGATTCAGTTAAGCACTCTATAGATATCTTATTGTAGGAAGAAATTATGAAGTGTTTTTTCTAGTTTTGTTAAGGCAACCGTGCAGGGAGATGGTGTTTTTGACAACACTTCTCCTTTTTAATAAAAAATGCACACATTTTTATGTATAGTTTCACAAAATCACAAAATATTTATTTATGGAACTCTATCATCAAAATCTCTAGTTTAGCAAAATTAGTTATTTTTTCCATATTTCAGTCTATAAGCATGTTTAGCACCTAAATAGTGTCCTGTAAATAAAGTCAGATTCCACTATATTATATTATATTATATCTTTTAATTTCTAATGTTTTAAAAGAACTGATAGGCACTACTGGTAGGATAATTTTAAATGTTTTGTGAAAAATATTACAGCCTCATATCAGAAAGCAATACAAAAACAATCAATGATTCATGGTGTTTTCTTCAAAAAGCAGTAATGTACCAAATAGCTAAATAGTATGGCTGAACAATTCTTCAGTTCTCTGATTTCCCAAGCAATTTTCTAGCTAATTTGTAAGATTTGGGATTTGGGCCAGTAGTCTGGCCTCTTTGGGGGTGAGGTTTTCTTGTATAGGCAGATGCTGAAGAGCATCCTTAATTGCTCACAAGCAGCCCTGGAAATCTATGTCTTCCTGTGACGCTGCCCAGCATCTGGCTTAGAAAGAGTCTGCAGAGTTTAAATACACAGCGAGCAGGGCTTCTGCAGTGTACTCTCAGCAGATCAGCACTGGAAAGCGAGCACATCCGCATTATCCTATCAAAGAGTCAGTAGTAAAATCTACCTTGTTAAATGTGATACTGATTTGTAAAGAATCTACTTTTAAGACCAGACACAAACTGCTTTCCAAGCCAGGAAGTTGAGGCTGATGAAAGGACTATGGGATTGCAAGAAACGGGGGGGGGGGGGGGAATTAAAGTGTTGGGTATAGTTTTCCCAGTGTCCAAAAGGTGTGTGTGGCAGGGGATGGGGGTGGGGGAAGGAGACTAAGCTTGTTACTGGAACAGATAAAAAAGGATGTGAAAAATGATGAAATACCGATGAAGACAATTCTAAATGAGAAGGAAAGAAAGTTCATGGGGAGGAGAAGGGAAGACCAGTGATAGAACAGCAAAATAAGCACAGCTTATTCTGGAGGAACTTTTGGGGAAGAAATAAAACTCAGCTTGATAGCTTTAGAGCTCCGGTAGCTCTAAAATGTTTTTGAACCTCAACCTTGGCTGTAAGGACCTTGTTGTTGCAGGTTACATGTAAAACGGAGATCTGTTCAGATTCAGTTCTCCTGTTATTCACATTTAGACACATATTTATAGAGCATCTTCCGGGTGACCACATTGTTCTGGAGTCGGGGGTGCAGGGTGGACAGCACTATTAAACTCACACACTCTCCTCTCCCAGGATGTAGAGGAACTTGGATCCTGGACCACAAAAGAAAAAAAAATGAAGGAGGAAAATCAGGGATTGGTGAGGAAGGAGGGGTGAAGCTGGAGTGATTTTTGTAAAATATAATTAAATCACATTGCTCCTTTTCTTAAACCCCTCCAAGGCTTCCAGCTGCTCTAGAAATCAATCAAAACTTCTTGCCACCTCCTCTGAAACCTGCGTCATCTGTTCTCAGACCTGCTCTCTATCAGACTCATCTTCAGTGGTCTCCTTTTTATTCCTTCTAATGCATTGATTTCTTTCCTAATTCACAGCTACCTTTGCAGCTGCTTCATGCCACCCAACGTGCTTTGTCACCGGCCCTCAGAATGGCTCCCTAATTTTCATCCTTAGTTCACACGTAAATCTCCTCGGTCATCATACCTTCTCAGCCTTCCCCGCATCTCTGACCACCTTTTAGTCACATCACCCTGTTTATGTCCTCATGGTACTTATTATAATGCATAAGTTTCTTGTTATAGACTATTTAGTTATTTGGTTATTCACCTGCAAGCCTTGGGAGCTCAGGAAGTCTGTCTTGCAGCATTCATCACAGTGCCTTCCATCTAATAGGTGCTCCATAAATACTTTTTGACTGAAGAATAAATATTTCCCTCTCCTAGTAGGCATATTTTGGTTTCCTCAAGTTGGAAGCTGCCTGTTTCTCAGCCTCTCCGGATGGTCCTGAACATGGAAGTCTTCTGACTGAATCTGTGTGAGCCCACAGTGTCATTACTCCTGCAAGATGGGGACCAAGCCACATGGACCCTGCACTTGGGATTCCTTCTTGGCTCAGCTGAGAAAACAGAGTCCTGGACAGCATCCTTTCCCTCCAGCATTGCAAATGCTTAAGCAAATGCCTGTGCTGGCCTGCCCTCATAGCCTTGCCACATCTCTCCACTTCTCTGCTCACTTCGTTGCCACATCCCTGAAACAGTTTGGTTTCCAGACTTATTAATCAAGGGATCATCTGACCTGACAGTGTTACAGATAGTTCTAGATATTCTACCTCATTCCAGCCAGCAGAGGGGCTGACTACCCTCCACCCACTTGCACTCACTTCTGCAAATGTAGCCTCATTATATCTATAAACAATGATACCTCTCTGTTGGAGATACAAGCAAAAGATGAGCTCCTGAGGCCATCTTCCTGCTCATCTGAGCTCTGGACTCCAGACCCCTTTGTGCCAGAACTCCAGAGCCATGATCCTTTTAGGCTGAATCACATCCTGGTTTCTGGACACATGGCTTGTTTAACAAAGACTGAAAATGACAGCATGCTTCTGCCTGTATTCCTTTGCTTCTGGGCTGTTGTCTTATCCTGATCTTGAGTCTTGCAACCCCTGCCATCTGCACATCCAGAAAGCACCTTGCTCCTGTGTGGCAATGTCCAAAAGGTCCCCCTCACAGAACCCTGATCCGTGCATTCACGTCACTGCCTTGATTTCCAATCACATTTTTACTGTGCACTTATTAGTTTTGTGCCTTCCCCACTCCTGGTTAGACTACTAGCTCCAGAAGGGACTTAAGGAGTTTATTAGTGCTGCTTCAACAAGTTACTAAAAATTTAGTAGCTTCAAAAATCACAAATGCACCATATTGTGGAGGTCAGAAGTTTGAGATAAGCGTGATTAGGCTAAATTCAAGGTATGGGCAAGTCTGTGTTCCTCTCTGCACCCCTAAGAAGGAAACTGTTTTCTTGATTTTTTTTTCAAGCTTCCAGAGGCTACCACATTTCTTTGCTTGTGGTTCCATTTAATCTTTAAAGAAAGGCATGGCCCATTGAGTTCTCATGTCACTTCACTTAGACACTGTTTTTTCCACACTGAAAGGACCACCTCTTTTGGTTATATAAGACCTAACAGGGTAATCCAGCATACCCCCTGTATCTTAGATCATTTCCTACCTTATCTCCCCCTTGCCATGTAACATAACAGCCACACCTTTCAGGGACTAGAACACTTACTGTAGGGATTCTTTCAGTTTTTCCACCAATTTCTAGGCTGCACCCAATACAGTGCTTGGCACAGAGAAAGTAGTCAATATATTAATTAACTCATTAATTAATTAAAGATAGAAAGCACATATTGGCTGAGAAGGGAGATTAGTGTTACTACACAGCCTAGATAAATAAAATCACAGATTATTTCTTTGAACTAGTCCCATTAAATAAAATTAGCATCTTGATGTTCAGGTGGTTCACTAACACATGCTCAGTATTGTCCTTGTGTTGGGTGCACTTTGGGAGTGGAGCGTGGGTCAAAAGACTGGTCAGGGAAAACTCTAGGCTATTAGTTCTTCACAGGACTTCCTCTGGCCTCTTCTCTTGCTTCACCCTGACCTTATCACCCCAGAAGGGATGCTGTGAGGATGAAGGCTTTGCTCCTTGCTTTATTTGGTTTATGAAAAGGACTTGGATGGAAATCTTCTCTTTTCTTCCATTTCCATCTATTCAGTATTGAATCTGTTTTAGGGCCAGTGGATTCTTTCTTCATAGTTGTTTGGCTTTTGTCTCCTTCTGGTCACTCTCAGAGCAAAACCCCAACTCTAACCATTATTGCAGCATGCTGGAAATACAACGACAACCTCCTAAGTTGATTCAGCATTAACAAAGGCTTGGAAGCCCATGAGAAGGATCAGGAAGAGAGTGTTCTCATAAAGAATAGTGGGAGGTTAGATAGGGTTGGCATTTGGAACAGAAATAAAGATCAGTGTGATTGGCTATTATAGATACATACTCTAGACTCAAGTTCTATACATTTGAAAGCACCCAGATTTTTTCACTTGCAGAACAGGTAATATAGGCACCTTCTCATGAGGTTGTTTTGAAAATTCAATCAGATCATAGCATATGAGTTGCTGCTGCACTTGACTAGCATTTAATAAATTCTGGCCATGAGGACATTGACCACCATCATGTTCATCATCACCATCTTTGTCATGACAGTTCTTTCGAATAGGGGGGAAGATTAAAGTTTTGTAATCTTTAATAACTGAAGGTGAGAAAGCCTTGGTGATGACAGCAATGCTTGGGAGGTATGGCTTTTTGAGGCGGTTGCTTGGGAAAGATGACCTCAACCAAGTGTTGGTGTAGTGGGGCTGGCGTCACAGCCAACAGCAGGAGTGATTGATGGCTGCTGGACATGGTAGAAATAGTGGGCCCATAAAATTTAATAATCTCTCTGTTGTCATAAATGAGGACAGAGCAGGGAAACTTTACAGGTAAACTTGTCAGTGGCCAAAACAAGAAGGAATATGGGATGGCCAAGAGAAGTCCAGCCAAGGGGAGGAAGCAATTCAGAACCTGAAAATGAGGCAGATCAGTGAAGTGGGGCCAAGAGACCCCTGCTATATTCTGGATGTGGTTTGTCCCTCAAGGGTTCCTGTGTTGGAGGCTTGGTCCTTCGTGTGACTGTGTTGAGATGATAGGACCCTTAAAAGGTGGAGTCTAGTAAAACCTCATCAGGGTCATGCCTTCAAAAGTGATGAAGGTCATTATAATAGGACTTCTGAGTTAGTTGTCTCAAGAGGGTTATTATAAAAGAATAAGCTTGGCCATGTCCCAGCCACTCTGGCTTCCTGTCTTGCCATGTGATCTCTCCCTCTTGCCACCATGATGCCATCTGCCTTGAGACCTTCACCAGAAACAAGTTGATAATAGTACCATGCCCTTGATCCTCCAAAATTGTGAGCTAAATAAATCTCTTTTCTTTATAAAGTTTCCCAACATAAGACATTTGATTATAGTAACAGAAAATGAACTCCAGAGAGATGATACTGAGAAGATGTTTGGATGTTTGGATGTACCTGTCTGCTTCCTTCAAGTGTCAAGGATGGCTGACCAGATGTGAGAAGGAAAGAAAGAATGGGAGGGGTAATACCAGGTACTACTCCCTAGAACTGGCTGACTGGAAACAGGCTACAGAGGCCCAAACTTCAACTTAGGAACTATTGAACCAGTAAGAGAAGCAGGAAATAATGTGCACTACAGTAGTGGTTCTCAAATTTGACTGCATTAGAAACACCTAGAGCTTGTTCACATTGGATGGCTGACCCCATCCTTTGAATTTCCAGTTGAGTGAGGCCTGAGATTTGGCCCGTGTAGTAAGTTCTCAGGACATCGCTTGGTCAGCACCTATTGACACTGGTCTAGGGACCTCATTTTGAGAACCACTACTCCAATGAGTATTATACTACCAACAAGATAAATTAGAAAAAAAAAAGTGTAACTAATGTTTCAAGGTCACTGCAACTAGTTGCAAATTATTTGTAAGACATCTTCAGAGATTAGGAAGGATGCCCTCTATCTCCAGGGTGAATAGACAAACACCCAAATCTATGAATGTGTAATCCAAACTGTTTTAAAGGCATCTTGTTTAGCACTCCTCATTTGAAAATTGTGATGCTGGAAAAGGAGAGGGAAGTCTATTCTAGAGTGAAGGAGTTACTCTGGTTTGTGTTAACCCACAGCAGAAGGATGTTTTCCTTTGACATTGAATTCATTCTGTTCAGGGTGTTCAGTGCATGTGGCTCGGGACAGACCACCACCTCTTGATTTGCAATGGCGTAAATGTCCATCGAGGCAGTAGAGAGAAATTGTGCTAACCAAAATTGTAGTCTTATCTAGCTTTGGCCAATAGGAGGCAAGGTGTGAGTCAGCAATGGGGGCAGGAGCAGGAAGGGCAGTCTGTATCCATGTCTAGAGTCCCATTCACACCAGCCCTGATCAGAGACTAATGACCCATAGCCATTGTCTTTCCTGGGCTGGGTTTGGATCAGCTTCTTAAGTATGGAAGGATCACCTCGCAGGCAGAGATCTGTGGGGTACAGGTGGACCTAGATTTCCTGTGTGTTAGTATTGTGGCAATGGGTTGGTTTCATGCATCCCTGAAAATGGCTACTCCCCCCGTGTTCCCCAAATGAGAACCATGCAAGTTGGCAGGGGGAAAAAAAGCTAATTAAATCTCTTTAATTAATATCGACTTCCATTGGTAAATGCAATTTATTAAAATTTTTATGTAGGCATTTTCTTTGATTTGTTCACTTAAGACCAATTAATGTCTCTATATGGAACCCAGAACATGGTTCATGGTTCAGCCTTAGATGGGAGGTAGTGCTTTTAGTATGGTTGCATCTTCAGATCCATAGATGGACATTATTTGTGAGCTCTGCTGGAATGAAAATTAACCTTGAACCTTATTCCATCACCTAGTTCTTGCCTTCCAGTAAGATTGTCATGATGTGAAAACTTGAATGGGAGTGAACTCAAGTAATGAAACAGAGCTTCATGGGAAATATCAAACATCTGAACCGGGGAGACAGGGACAGCACAGAACATTAGCGAAATGGTATCCTTACCAATCTTTTGGGTTGTATGTTTGATTTTTAGGCCATTCTCTAGTAAGCTATGTGGTTTTTAGTTCAACTGATTGGATGTGTGCTTCCAATCTTTATGCATCAAAATTATAATATTTGTATGGAACACTAGGGTCAATAGTGAAGGTACTCTATCCCCATCCCAGGTGAGACCAGTCACTCAGAATATGCTTGTTGCCCATAAGTGGCACACCCATTTAGAAGCTCTGATCTTGGGCAGAATCATACATTCTATTTGCAAACTTTTAGCATTAACCCATTTTGTGGCAAGAACTCTATATAGTTATCACTCAGTATCCTGAGGAAATGGTTCTGGCATTACCACAGATACAAAATCTGTGTGTGCTCATGTCCCTAATATAAAATGGCATAGAATTTGCATATAACCTACATGTATCTTCCCATAGATTATTTACAATACATAATACAACATAAATGATATGTAATTAGTTGTTTAGAGAATAATAACAAGAAAAATAATCTGTGCATCTTTGATACAGATACAACTTTATATGTGTGTGTGTGTGTGTGTAGCAGGTGGAGACAATACCTTTATTTTTTATTTTTACATGGTGCCGAGGATCGAACCCAGCACCTCACACATGCTAGGCAAGCACCCTACCACTGAGTCACAATCCTAGCCCCAGACACAATTTTTAAAAAAATATTTTCCATCTGTGGTTGGTTAAATGCCCCAATGTGAAACCCTTGGATATGGAGGACCCTTTGTGGCTGACTGTACCTTAGTCCCAGCAGGCTCTCAGTTGACAGATTTACTGGAAACACCAGGCAAGAAGGGTGAATGGAGAACCTGACCTGTCACTCCTAGAAAAACAAAGTACATTTCATGTTATGGCCGCCATGAATATGTGTTCGTTTTCCACGAGGCATCATTCAGCTCCTTCCAGCAGCTGAGTAGAAAGGGGCTGCTGTTCTTGTCTGTGGCTTTATAATTTTCCTTCACCAGAATTTCCTCCATTATGTATTGTTTCCTTTGCATTATGGTTGTTTTTATAAGCTATGTAAAGTTCTTTTTGCAGGTTGTACATTAAGGAAAGGAGCAAATCATTTAAAAAAATAATTCAAAATACATGCCTTCCCCAGATTGGGTCAGTCATGTCATTTTTATATGCAGACAGAATATTTTCACCCTTTAATAAAATTGGTAACAGGATATGATATTAGTCATAATATGAAATAATGTTCCTTTTTAAATGTGATGATCATCCTGCTTTATTTCCCCATCTGCAAGATGAGAATGATAATTATCCCTTTGAAAATATCATATGGTCAAATTAGTTAATGTTGGACAAGCATTTCAAAATGAAGATACCTAATAATTTATTAGTGGCTCCACTGGTGTGCAATTTGAGAATGAAATCTGCCTTTGAGGAATTGCTGTTTGCAATAATTCATATTTTCCTTGAATTCCTTACAGAACTCTAGTTCGTGTTCTCTCCTCTGGGTGCCAGCCATGCCCAACTGTGTGGCACATGGTCCTGTGGCCTTTGCCTACAGCAGACTTGCTTGAGCAATCTGAAGCCTGATGATCATGTCCTGAAAGAGAAACTCAGTCAATGAAATTACCCTTGCACTTCTTTTAAATTCACTTACTTTTTCTCTTTTTAAAAGATAGTTTTGGTTTTTGAGTAAAGGAGAAATCTTGCCACATTTTATTTTCTACTCCATGCCCTTCAAGATCCACTGATCTTCTCAAGTCCCTGAAATGAGTAATCTCAGTTGTGTCTTAAATGAAATGAGCGAGTAAGCTCTGTGTCATGTGCTATCATTTCCTTCCATGTTATTTTTATAATTAAATCTTTCTTAACTCAGAAAACATAACGTTTTTGTGTAATCACAAGGACAACCATATAGGACAAACACATAATAATAACAAATACAGGGATAGATATCATTCATTGAACACTATGTGCCAGAAGCTAATCTCCAATACAGCTGTTGTGAGACACATTTACAGGATCCGAAAGGCCCAGCTAACATTCACAGAGTCACATACCATAATGATGAAATGCTGGGATTTGAAATTCAATCTTTAAAGCTTTTATTTTTCTATGTAATTTGTATTTTATGCATCCAAATTATTAAATGGTATTTATGCTTTATTTCTCTATGCCTCTAGAAAATCTATTTTAATTAATTAATTAATTAATTTTAATTAGGTATATATGATAGCAGAATGCATTTTGATTCATTGTACATAATTGCAGCACAACTTTTCATTTCTCTGGCTGTACATGATGTAGCGTCGCACCATATGTGCAGTCATGCATGTACCTAAGGTAATGATGTCCATCTCACTCCACCATCTTAGAAAAGCTATTTTTAAAAACAATTCATTGAATGTTAAGAGGAGCCACATCCTCATGCAGGGGGGTTAAACAAAATGATTCTCCCATTCCTTTGTAACTATAACAATATAGGAATCATTATGTATAAGAAACTTCCTAAACATTTAATGTAATTTTTTCAATGTTGCTGTCTCCAAGACTTTGGCAAATTGCAACCAAATAAAATCCATAAATAGAATGGAATTCCTCTTTGTCAATAAAATGAAATCAGAAAATTTCACTTTTCACTGTAACAGGCCATACCTTTGTATATACAGATTCTCAGATTAGCAATGTCAGAATATTTTCCTTGTTGGATCTCAGGTGTTAGAGTATTTCTTCTGTTTCAACACAGCATCTCGATAGAGAGAATTCCCTACTGCAGTTCATAGGCAGAGAAACCAAGGATTTCTGGTAGACTTTTCACTCTATTTGTGTCAGTTCAATGACAATAAAAAAAGCAAGCTCACCTACTTTGTATGAAAGGAGGTTACCAGAAAGTAAATAACTGGTGATGGCTACTTTCAGAATCTGTGGCCTCTCAAAGCTTTGAAACTTGATTTGTCTCTCGGAGTGTACACAGCATTCTACCAATGTGTCTGAACTGCCTAACAGGGAATATTTAGAAGTCATACCGGTCCTCATATTTAAAATATTTATTTAAAAGTAACTAGCCACAGATGGGAACATTTCTAAGTAAAAATTATCTTTTCCTGAACGTTAAAACATTTCTTAAAATCAAATATTTCCCATATAAAGTCAGTTCACTGTGGGCTTTGGGACTTCATTTTTCATTGCCAATAAAAGCCTTTGATAGAGGAGCTTTTCTTTGCCTTAAATTTGAAACTAGAATATGTAAGCAGAGTTTGAATGTGAATGGAAAAACTGGCTTAAATTATGTGAATTTCAGAAATATCACTATATGTTTATTTGTACAGTTCCCACTAAAGGGGAAATTTTTGTTTAATATTTGAGTATGTTTATTTATAAGAAACGATAGAATCTTCAGCAGACATTTGAATTCTATTAGACCCAAGTTTATCTCCATTTGATTTTCACATTTTTCCATATAAGGTCCTAGTTTTTTATGAGAGTACCTACCTTAACTTTTAGAAATGGCTACAGTTTCACATTTAACCTTTAATATGTGGGTATCGATAATTTCCTTGGTACATGCAGCCTGGGACATTTTCTGGACTGAAGCCTTGCTTTGCCCTTTTATATCCTGCACAGTACAGAAAATAGCCAGTAGAGGGCACTGCTGGCTTACTTTTTAGAAAACTGCTCAGCCTGATTTCAGCACTTTGAAAAACATGGAAATTATTTTAATTCAGTCAAAGCAGTCAGAATGAGAAAATTGTCTGAAATTCTTCAAAGTCATTTCTTCGTGTCTTTTTCTACCTCATTCCGAAAAAAGAAAACATCAATAGAACTCAGCAGCTCTTATGCTTCACCTATCTGCAGAGCCCTTAGCTGACCCTCCATAAGGATGAGTAGGTAGGTGAGGGCAACCGGGTGTGATTATCTAATTTTTCCATCAGCTTGAGGTTCTTATGTGAAAGTTCTATTCATGGAGAGCCAGAAACGGGGAAAATAAAAACCTGTTTACACATTCACTTTCCAACTGGCCCTGCCAGTTATCCCCTGACCTGGTGCAGCAATGAGAAAATATCTGTACAACACTGGTCTCCTGGGCCATGCGCTGGGGAGAAGGTGTGGGGAGCTTTGCAAGTGAGGAGTGAGGAGTGAGAGGCAGACATGATTTTATAGATTCACAAGTATTCTCTCTTTCCATGTCTGTGTGTTCTGGCACACAGTGGCACTGCTAAGAAGTGATCTGAGGCAAACTTTTACATACCACCAGCACCTTGGTTTTTGAGATGAACAATTGACAGTCCCCCAATATTTTATAAACTGCCATGTAAATATCATTTCAGGTTGACTTTCTAGCCAACATTCTCCCTAGGCCCCTTCCAAAAAAAAATGCTCTACCTAAGGGCTTCATACTAAGAAATTCTGGAACCTCCACTGATAATAGTTATATTCTAAAGAATTCTCCACCCTCTAGTCACCCAGGAACATGTACAAGCGGTTTAAGATGGTATGTGGAAGTAGAAAATATCCAAATACCATGGCAATCACACTTACTATTCATCTTCACAGGGGTGTCAGTATATGCCAAAGGCATCCTGATAAAATTCTTGGTGCATCTGAACGTTGCTTCATGTGGTTTTTCTTCCCCCTGTGGCACTGGGCACTCGCAGTCTTTCATTAGCTGGTAGGTGCTACTTTTGGCTGGGCTTGGAGTTGGCTGCAGCCGTCTGTCCTTCCACAGGATGAAAAATGTCTTCCATTAGCTAATGGCTGTGTGCGCCGTGAGGCATTCTGCCCCTTGGCCTGGGGCTGCAGGAGAGCATCAATCAAGTCTCTTAGATGAGGCCTCGGAGGACCGAGGGAAATTTGTATAATCCTGAACTGTAAACATGGGGACCAGTGGTTGAGGTTTTGGATTTGAACAACATTTAAAAATGTCTATTTGAGTATCTAAAGTAAACCTTTATTTTAAAGAGAAGCTGAGGCCCAAGAGGCTCTCTGGGTGGCCTTCAGAAGGTCAATTGACCTTCCTGCCTTCATTTCCCTTTTTTTCAAATGGGGAGGGCACTGTTAAGGAAAAAAAAAAAAAAAAAAAAAACCCTACTTATCTTACTTACTTTTCTGTTCCGCAGGTAAATCATATCATTTTTGAATTTCAGTGAAAGACTCATCCAACTAACTTAATTTTGACCAGCCAGGATTTTTTTTTTTAATGACGCTTCATATCTTATGAACCATAAGGTAATAGCTTAGTCCCTCAGCTTAAGTGACTACTAGTGACCATGCCCTGGTGTGATTATTTTTTGGGTGGGTGAGATTATAGTTTTCCTTTAGGTTATTTTCTTTCTCTTCTTTCACTCCCTGACCAATGAAAAAGAGCAGAGGTCCTCCCAGCGGTCCTGGTCATGGGAAAACAGCTTCTGGTTCATGAGGGCAATTATGGAGGCCCGGATGTGGGAAGTAGGGAGGTGGGTATCCATGTGTCCATGTGTGTGCCTATGTGTGCACATGTGTCCACATGTGCTTATGTGTGTCTTACAACAGTTGCTGTTCTTTGTCCTGGTTTATTGCTGTTGCCACCTTTAAAAGCAGTCAGGCTGAAGAAATTCCATAGGAAAGCTATGAACTGACTTCCTAGAGATGAAGAGGAGACTGCTAAGGCTCCCGGGAATATTGTATAGAGTGAATTTTCTCATTTGCCTTGGTATTGCCTTCTTCCTTGTTTATTTTATTTTTTGTATTGGGTATTGAACCCAGAGGTGCTTAACCATTGAGCCATTTTTCTGGCCCTTCTTATTTATTTATTTATTTATTTAATTTTTTTTTTTGTAGTTTGGGATGGGACCTCACTAAGTTGCTGGGGCTGACTTTGAACTTTTAATCATCCTGCCTCAGCGTCTGGAGTCACTGAGATTACAGGTGTGCAGCACCACACCCAGCTCCTTATATTGCTTATTTTAAATTCTTTATTGTGAGGACATGTCTTTATTCAACACTTCTCTATTCATTTTTCCCCTTTAAAACAATATGATAAATGTTTTCATTTGAGGAACAGTCTCAGTTTGCCTGAATTCATACCTTTTCCATTGTGTAGACAAGGTTCCAGAACTTGAATCTTGGGAGATCTTCTCAAGGAGTACTGCTCAACGGTTTTGTAAACTCTTTTTCATTCCAGCCTGTGCAGACAAGATGGGAGGGACACAGAAGAAGCTGTTGCTTCTGCAAAGAGCAGGCGACCCAGAAATAATCATGAATGACAATTTAATTACGCCATGCTGGTTTTTTCTCAATAGTAAACTCACAGTTTTGCTATGTATTCTTGTGTGTTTATATAAGGCTATGACCCTTACAAATTTGTAGTTAATTCTACTGAAATATCAAAATGATGTTTTCTTCAAGTTATACTATCCCAGGGAAGTAAAACAAAATCTCAACATGGGATTTGATTAGTGGTCCAATGTCACTAACCCAGAGGTTTCTTCAAAAGTGTGAAAAAAACTGGTTTGGGGTTGGCTTGCTAGAAATATTTATACTGATTTCACATGCCATGTGATTTCCATTCCAGTTTCGTAAATACAGGCTAATATCACAAACATACAGTTAATTAGGTTCTGTTTGTAGAAAAATTAAATATTAGCTTCTTTTCATAGAACAACACTTAATATGAAAAGCAAAATATGTAAAGCAAACTAAAAGAATAAAGTTTGACAATATGTGAGAAAACCTGTTGCAGGCTATTATTCTGATTTAAAGGATCACTTGAACTCTAGGCGAGGTTTGTCCACTGACCAAGGAAAGAACTGAGCCCTATGTCCTCTCTGCATATACATACATAACAAATTGAGGAATCTGGCCTTAGTTTTTAAAACAGTCCAAAATCAATATGAAAATGGGCATATTTTCATATACAAATTTGGGGAAAATCTAAAGCAAGAACAGAAAAGATGTATTATTATTATTATTATTATTATTATTATTATTATTATTAATTTTCTTTAGGAACAAACTGAAAGAACTCCCAATGGTTAAATCCTGAATAATTCAATCAATGAGAGAAACAGTTATTATTGTGTTGTAGTCAAAATATACATCTCCACAAGTCTATAAGTCTATAAATAGATGATGGAATAAATAAATAAAGAGAACAGATGCGCACATCTCCCATGCAAAAGAACCTCAAATAATTTATGTAGATTCTGTTTTCAAGGAGGTGGAGCATAACTTTTTCCCCCTAAGTTATACCTAGCAATACCCCTCCAAAGAGTACCATATGGAAATCAGGGGAAAGAGCAACTTTGTGGTGGAGAAACTAGATGACACTACCTCAGCCAGGTGTCAAGGTCAACATCAACAGTGATAAATCCTGTTGATTGCACGTACCCTGAGTATGATATGATAAGAGGGGCACCTCACTTCTGTGGTCTTACCCCTCCCCACCTCAGTCTAATCTCAAGGAAAACATTTCACAAACTGCACTGGAGGGGCATCATCTAGAAGGCCTGAGTCGTGCTCCAAACCTTCAGGGTCAACAAAAACAAGGGGAGTACTTCAGGACACAAGATGACTCAATGATGTCCTACATAGAGTCCTGGGATGGAAAAAGGACATTAGGTAAATAATTAGAGAAATCTGAATAAAGTATGGTAATGAAGTGTTAAGGTAATCTGTGACACATGACATAGTAATATAAGATGTGAACAATGGGGAAAACTGTGAGAGGTCTGAGGAGAATCTTTGCAACTTTTCTGTAAAATTATAACTGTTGTAAAAGTTTATTTTGGAAGATATTTTAGAAAGTTTATATTAGTAATTTTATTTTCATACATTGGCCCTCCATCTCAGTGTATTTATTCTCCAAACTCTTGGTTGATTTTTAGAAGATGACTTGAAATTAGATAAAAGGAAAGTGGTTCTGCAAGTGTTGCTATTATGTATGTTTATTGTGATTGCCTTTACATATAGACTCCATATTCTATTTTATGGAGAGTGCTTATAGATGGATCCAAAGTATGAGAGAGTTTGGTTCCCCTCGTCAGCCTCATCGTAAGTACTCTGGAGAATGCTCTGAGCAGCCAGGTCATAAATGGCCACTCTGGCGTTCAGTCAAGACCATTCTCTCTCTCTGTGTACAGCCCTGCTAATAAGATAGTTACCTTCGAAAAACCAAGTTTATCATAGTCTATCAGAATGGCATTACGTTTTCTTGCATTAATAAATGCAGTGTTTTGAAAAGAAAGTAAAATATTCCCTTTGCCATGAGGTAATGACTTTTTATTCCAAAAATTGGAACTGTTTATAAAGAAATGCAACATTTATCATGGACATTGATGAACCTGTCAAGATTTTTTGAGGCTTAGTTATTTTAGAACTATAAGTAGCATGTGATTATGACTGTGAAAGTTTTAACATAAGTCCCTACATACACATATAGCTATAGGACCAGGAGGCATTTTCTATCAGAGCCTGTGGGAGGCCCACCTTTCCCTTTCTCGTCCATTATTTCTTCCATGTTCATGAGTACCAAGGTCAACTCTTCTTACTGTTTGCATTGTAGTGTTCGGCTACAGTCTGGAACAGATTTTTCTGCCCATACAGTGAGAAACACATGGTCTGTGCTTCATTATCAAAAGTTTCTGCATGATCTCAGAGTCTTTGATAAGCCAGTGGGTTTGCCAGTTGTTCTCTCATCTGCAGACACCCTGGTCATCTTCCAAAATGAAATTCTGGGAGTCAAATGTTCACCATGTTTGTGAGTGTGTTGACTGACCAGTGACTGTTGAAGCTGTCACACAATGACTGACGAGGAGTATATTGTTTTCCTCTCCAAATTGACTTCTGCTGCAATTTGCTTGTGAGCAGTATGGTCCTACGGTTGCCTTTTAACCCAGTAAAGACTTGCTGTCTTACTCTTTGAAGGAATATTTTAGTCATTTTTGAAAGTACAGAAATTGAGCAATGCTGTGTACAATTACTGAGCATTGTATCTAGCCCTTAGGTAAAATAATGTATCAGTAGATTCTACGTCATCTTTTAAACACACACACAATAATTTAAATTCTTAACTAGAACACACTCAAATTTTCCCATGTTTAATCATTAAAAAGGCAAAACTTAATTTCATCAAGTGCAATCAAAGAATTTTTCATACTAGCAATTAAAAGATATGAAACTGGAATTTCAATGACATAAAATTAAACAGCTGCTGTACTTTTAATCTTTGTTCAAATCAAAAGGCAAATCAAATTTTTCTTCTGGGTATTTTTTCTTGTTTTCTTTAATATCAGTGGGTTGAAAGGTGGTTTCAGTAATTCAAAAACCTCCTTAAACATGCTCTCGCATATTTTGAAATGTATTTCGAATGTTACTCCACAGTCAGTAACCTTTGTATTTCTGTAGGACACAGAAGGCCAAACCCTTTGGAGAAGAAGCAGTTGGTTAGCTTGCTTTGGCATGAGGGGACTTCCAACTATATTGAGCTGTTTAACTAAGGAAACCAAAACCTGTTTTGCTCGGTTTGCTGTTCTTACTGTACTTCATGTGTGGCACTTACAATAAGAGAAAGTAGAAACCACACATGAAGCTTTGGTCCTTCTTCTCAGTCCTTCCCATTTCCATACTGGGCAAGAAGGGCTATTTTTGTGATACCCAGATTCCTTGGGCTTTTATGTATATAGCAGCGAGCTGGGACATAGGTAGCAGATATGTAATTAGCCAAATGCTATGTTTTTCACTCCATGCACAAACATGTTCTCTCTGATTTTCCTCCTTAACTTTGAGATGTAGAAGCCGAAGAAAAGCAGCACCCAGTGAAGCTAGGACTCCAGATTTTACAAAAAATGTCAATATTTTTCAAAGGTAGAGCTATTTAATTGATTATTTTGTGATTTCAAAAGCCATCTCAGTTTCCCTATTACTTTTAATTTAAAAAAAAATGGAATTGAGTTCTCTGTTCCGTCTAAAGATTTGTGTTTTACTCTATTTCCTATTGTTAATCTCCACCCCCCAACCCTGTGCTCACGGCACATTTTTCTGAAACTCTAAATTCAGTCTTTTGGTATCAGAGTTTAAACTTCTTTCAGGAGCCTTTTGGTCTTCATACTTTTTTTCTGGTTGGAGGGCAAGGACATTTCAGAAGTTTAGCTGTTCTCACACCAGACAGGACTACATTTAAAATGGCTTCAGTCCTTTATTTTGTTTAATTCGACTTTACTGAATAATAAAGAAATTGCTTTGACTAATAGAATTTTTTTGACCAAGATCAGGTAGGACAAGAGTTTTGACTTACTCTGGGTGAAAACCAAATGCCCACAGTTAATCAAGCAAAGGAAAGAGTTATTGATACCAATTTAAAAATTAAAAAAACAAAAAGCCAGAGAGACCCTCCTATAGTAACCTTGTAAATAGTCTGTGTGCCTGAAGGAAGTAAAAAGTGGAAAAACAGTCACTGACAAAGAACTTGTATTTCACTTATTTTTGCCATCTCTGCCTCCCAAGGTTTCTTGTGAAGCTTAATGAGACAGTGTAAACCATGCTTTGTAAACAGTAAAGCACCATCCACATGTAAAGTATTATTATTATTACTAAATTATAGGTTGTGTTACATGAAGGAAGACTGTATTCGAAGAATCATTTTTGTGGGATAACAGCATTTCATAGCTTATTTGCAGAAATTCTCTACACATTTAAAACAATGGCATGTTATTATGGGGAAGCAATTTAAACTTTCCCATAATCTCTGCTCAACATCCTTTTAATTGCTTTGAACAAAATGCACACACTTGGAAATTATAGAATTTCATTGTACAACTGGCATAGGAGTAAAGGGGAAAATTATAATGGAATATTGCCCACCAACTCATTTTTTAAAAATCTAGGTCTTGTCTGACAGTTTCTTACATGTAATTCATGTTCATATGATGGCCATCAGAAATTGGCACCAAAACAGATGGACAATTTTGTATGTTCTTTACTTTGGGTAACTTGGTACAGGTCATTGCTTTCCCAGGGACAATTAGAGAGGCTCTTTGCTTTGTATTTTGGGGCTACTATTGAGAGCCAATTTCCTCATTGGAATGTGATGTTTTAGAGCTTGTTGGAAAGCATATGTAATCCTGAACAGATGATCTCATAGAGCATCTCCCCAAATATGTTTGTTTTTCCTTTTCTGTTTTGGGATTGCTGGATTTATGAAGCAGTTTGGTTATGGATTATACTCTTCTGTATTTTGAATATCAAATTATTCTTATGTCTCTTCAGTAATCCTGATTACATTTTAATCTGTAGATGTATATACCCTCCACTATAGCAGCCACTGGTACATGCGACTGTTGAGCACTTGAAATGTAGCAATGCAAATTGAGACGCACTGTAAGGATTAACTGGATTTTGAAGACTTTTTGTAGGAAAAAATGAAAACTATCTCAATGGTTTTCATATTGATTATACATTGAAATTATAATATTTTGGCTCTTATTAAGTGGAGTATATCATTAAAATTACTTTCGTCTTTTTTTAACATTTTATATGTGGCTACTAGAAATTTTTAAATTATATATGCAACTCATGTTGCTATTGGACAGTGCTGGGCTAGATGAGATGCAGAATTTTTCTGCTTCTGATGAGAACAAGGAATGGGGAGACACATTAGGTCACACATCTGGATAGTTTATTATATTTCAGCTAATTTTGATGGGAAGCTTGGATCAAGTTCTGTTTATCTGAGACAAAGACACGCAAAGCTCGAGGGGCAGTGGTTCAGCTTTCAGCTGCTGGACCAGAGCGTCTGGCCTACTCTGATTTGTGGCAGAAGCTCCCTAATTGCATGGGCAAGAGAGAAGCTTATCTCTTTGACCTATCCTAAAATGGGTTCTCCCATAAAGTCACAGGGCGATAAAGTGGCCATAGCTAAGCCTGTGCAGTCATCGCAGACTCTTACGCATCACCAAAGAACAACCCTCTAATCTTGCAATGAGTATGCAATAAGCATAGACTTTGGCAACTGAAAACCTCAAACCTAATCCTCGGTGACTTAAGGTTTCTGTTGGTATTCATAAAAATGCCTTTTGCTTGTCAAAATATGGATTGCAATATTTGCTTTAGTATCTGCTCACCATCCCATCCCCTCTCTCTAAACTTGTCCATTACCATTAGGATATTCTGGACAGCTGGGATGGTTCACATAAGTGGGGACAAGACTTGCCAATATGTTATCAATGTCTTGAGCTTAAAAATACATGTTTGGATGCTCACCAGAGTGAAGATTTGTGTCTAATCACCCCCTTTCCACCTCCCTTTTGATGAAAATCATCAAAATGTGAGATGAAAGGATCTAATGGGTTGTTTGAATGTTTTTCCCAGCCCTGTTGGAAATGATTGAGGCATTGGCTCTTCAACGTTTCCTCTGAGAAAGCAATTCCAAAGGTTGGTGTCAACTTACAGCTTAGTAATGGACTAATACACATTATCCTGTATGCAACTCTAAATTATAGCCTGCCAGCTGTGATGCTGGAAGTTTGGAATAGGTTCCTTCCCAAGATTCTAAACAGAAATGGCTTTGAATGTTGTGGGCATGAGTCTGTCTAACCCTTCTAAAGATGGCATGAATGCGGTAACATTTCTATTGATTTTTAACATTTGGCTCCCTAGAAAATAGAAAATAGCCAAAATTTGACAGGCACTTTACAAAATGCTCTGATCTTTTAGAGATGCAGAGTAAGAGCTTTGCTCACCAGTGACATTTGTGCATAAACTTGGAACAAACCTTCCTTGTTTCTCTCTGATGCCTGTTTTATTATGTGGAGTGGAATTACATTTTACTGGATTTGGAATAATGTTTTAAATGTCATTTTATATCTTTTAGTTTTCCTTTTTATCATTCAAATATTTATACTCCAAAATTCATAAAAGGATAATAAGAACTTCCAATAAAGTTATTTAATGTTTAGCCTGATATATAAACTTTAAAATTCCAAATCTAAATCAGGAGCCATGTTGCACATATTTAATTATCAAAGATCTCGTCCAAGGTTGGAATGGGTGTGGGTGAGGCAGCTCCGTATCTCATTGCGAGAGGAGTTAAAATTGTCACCAAATACTTATCATTTTAAATTTTCAAACAATATATATGCTGAGCAATTGTATTTCTAGGAATTATTCCTGTGGGAAATAATTAAGGATGAGAGAAGAGATTTAACTAGACTACAAGAATGTTCATTATAATAATGTTTATAATATCACAAAATAAAAATAACTAGAAATACTAGGAGACTAGTTATATAAATTAAGATGTATCAATACAATAACATACTGTTTAGTCATTTTAAATAACACCTTATAATGTACTTTTAAGTAAAAAAAAGATGAAAAAGGTTACAAAATAAATAGGTTACAAAAATGTATGTGAATGTGATATGATACTGATAGTATCTATTTGATGCATATGCATGGAAATAATTAAAATGATTGCATTGAATTAATAATTAAAGTTGTATCTGGAAGTTAAAATTGTAAGAGTAAAACTGGAAGGCTGAGGTAGGAGGATTGCAAGTTCGAGGCCACCCTCAGCAACTTAGTGAGGCCCTAAGCAATTTAGCAATACCCTGTCTCAAAATTAAAAATAAAAAGGGCTAGAGATGGGCTCAGTGGTTAAGCATCCCTGGGTTCAATCTCTGGTACCAAAAAACAAAAAGAGTACCACAAAGGGAGAGAGAAATGTCAGGGATAGGGGGGTGGGGCTGTAGGGTCCTGGAATTTGTCTTGAGCCTGAAGGACATTATTGAGTCAGATGACCAAACCAAATAAAAATGGTAGGTGTTATAAATTCATATTTATAACATGATATAATATATATGTTTATATCTGATATAAACATGTTATATCAGTGCTGAGCTTATTGAAGTCAGTGACTGTTATAGGTTATGTGAGGGTGTACCTCTTTAATTAAGAAATAAATGAAGTATTGGAGAGATTGAGGAGGAGTGAATGAGAGAGCAAGAAAAGAGGACCTCATATAATAAATGGGGGCTGGGGTTGTAGCTCAGTGGTAGAGCATTTGCTTAGCACATGTGAGGCACTAGATTTGATCCTCAGCACCGCATAAAAATAAATCAATAAAATAAAGGTATTGTGTTCATCTAAACTAAAAACTATTAAATAACAATAATAATAAATGAGGTAAATATTAATCTGTGAATCTATGTATAGAACATGTGGGTATTTTTTGCAACTTAACTGCTAATTGGAAATTGTTTCCCACGAAGTTGTTTTATTTTCTTTTATTCGTTCTTATTAGTTATACATGACAGTAGAATGTACTTTGACTTATTATACATATGTGGAGGATAACTCCATTCTTCTGGTTGTACATGAAGTACAATTACATTGCTCATGTATTTATATATGCACACAGGAAGTAATATCCAATTCATTCTACTATCTTTCCTATTCTCATCCCCCCTCCTTTTCCTTCATTCCCCCTTGACTAATCCAAAGTACTTTAAAGCCAGCTTCAGATAAGCGGTGACAGAAGATAGCTGTCCTTATTTACTACCTTCTGAAGGCCAGACCCCATGCCAGCTGCTTTTTCATTTCCCCCAAATGTGGTTCATTCAAGTTATTTGTTGACTTCACCAAACCACCGCATAATTTTGCACAAACCAGGATGGAGTGCAGCGGCATCTGTGTTGCAGAACCAAGGCTCAAAATAGCAGGAGGCTGTGTCGTGGCCTGTAGAGGAAGCCTGGGCCCCACCCTGCCACCCTGACCCTACATTGTGGAATAAACAGCCAGAGCAAAAAAAAAAGAGTCTAACTTGCACAGCAAAGCCTCTGCCTTCCATCTAAACATTGCCTTGCCTCACCCCTCAGGATAGCACACGCCTTGAGACATTGCACTATTGACATTCAGCTATTCTCTATCATTATCACTACGTTATATCTCTTCCTAGAAGATACTGAGCTCTCCTTTATGATGTCCAGATAGCCTTCTCCATGTATTTCAAAGATGGCTCAGTCCTGAGGTCTTTCACTTACGGTACTTGTTAAAGCTGCCTCTATACAAAAAAAAAAAAAAAATCATGTTTTCCAGAGTGCCAGAAACATTAAGGATCCCACAGTAGTGTAGGAACCCTGGGAGTGAGAGTGCATCTGGAGAAGAAATCAGCCTCATCTGATTAGGAGAAGCTTAAGTTTCCAGAAGCTGCAGTCCTGACCATGGTGGCTTTGGAACTATGTTGGGTCTGTTGTCCACATGACCTCCCACGATTGTCCAGGTTGAAAGGAGAGTCTTGATATCCTGTCCACAAGTCCTCTATCCCCCAAGAAGCATGCAGCATTGACCACCTGTGCAAGCTTCAGTGTTGGACCCACCAGGTTCTGGCTGCAGCTCTCCTGCTCACTGCTATATGGCAATTGGCAGTAATTCAGCCTAGCTAAGCCTCAGTCTGGGCATCTTCCAAGTGAATATAATAATAGTCCTCAGCTCCTAGAATTGTTGTCAACAGACTATGCAATAGACTAAGCACATAAGGCACGAATCGTAAAGGATGGTTACTGTTTCTGCCACTGTGCCAGTTCTGAGCATCACTGTTTGTGATGCTTCCATTCTCCCTCCCTTCTTCCTTTCCCAATTTACTAATGTCACATAGTTGGTACAATATTTAGAGATTCTGTGAAGATGAGAGCCTTTCAATTGGATGTGAGTAAAGTGCTCTTCGAAAGACTGAAGTACTCAACAAGTACGTGAAGGTGATGGACACCTGTGATTTGTTCGGGCCCAACCCATGAGATTCTCATTTTCTGTCCTATGTGTATTCTGCTCTGTCATTCTGCTGCTCCCTAACTTTCCAGAGTGCCCAGGTCTAGAAAGTCCTTCTCCTTTCCCTATGCTTCTTGAACTCATGACTCCAAGCCTGGCTCAGTGTCACCTGCTCCCAGAATGCCTTTTACCTAAGGCTTAACCTGTCCTTCTTATATAAAACAAAAGATTTTGTTTTTGAAGTTCATCTCCTCTACCTGACTATTCTTTTGGGGAGATAAAAATTAACCTAGTTATCCTAATTCTTATTCAGAACCTAGAAGGTAAGCTGCTCAGTGATTTTTATTTGTTTATGGTTTGTAGGTTTTTCTGACAGTATAATATGCATGCAGGAAACTACTTAAATCGGAGATATACAGCTTGCGCTGGGCGCGGCAGTGCATGCCTTTAATCCCAGGAGCTCAGGAGACTGAGGCAGGAGAATCGTGAGTTCAAAGCCAGCCTCAGCAACAATAGCAAGTGCTAAGCAATTCAGTGAGACCCTGTGTTTAAATAAAACACAAAAAGGGACTGAGGATGTGCCTCAGTGGTTAAGTGTCCCTGAGTTTAATCCCTAGTACAAGAAAGAAAGAGAGAGAGAAAGAGAGAGAGAGAGAGAGAGAGAGAGAGAGAGAGGAAGGAAGGAAGGAAGGAAGGAAGGAAGGAAGGAAGATGCAGCTTGATATTTTTACACAGTGAACATACCATGCAACCAGCCTCCAGATGAAGAATTCAGAGACATATTAGGAGACTATCAGGAGAAATCCCAGGTCTACCTTTAGTCTTTATTTCCCTGAAAGATAACCACTGTACTCCCTTCTACCCTCACAGATGGTTTTGCTTACTATTAAACTTTATATAAATGTAATCAAACCATACACACTTTTATGGCTGGTGTGTCTTTTGTTTGCATTATTTTTGAGATTCATCCATACTCTTGTGTGTACTAGTTCATTCACTCTTATGACTAAGTAGCCTTCAACCATGTGAATATAATATTATTTATTTATCCATTCTGTTGCTGGTAAACATTGGAAAGTGATTATTGGTGAAATGAATACTAATACCCAGCTCTTAACAAACTATTCCCAAGGAAAAGGTGACAAGAGAAGGCTGAATTCTTGTGTGCCAGGGAAGTAGCACTAGTTTCCCACCCTTAAAGATCTGCTGCCTGAGGACTCCCTGTATCCACAGCCAGCAGATCTTTAAGATTAGCACAGATGGGCTGGGGATGTGGCTCAAGCAATAGTGCGCATGCGCGGGGCACTGGATTGGATCCTCAGCACCACATACAAATAAAATAAAGATGTTGTGTCCACTGAAAACTAAAAAAAAAAAAAAATTCTCTCCTCTCTCTCTCTCTCTCTCTCTCTCTCTCTCTCTCTCTCTCAAAAAAAAAAAAAAGTATCAGCACAGCCTGGTTCCCCAGCCTAGGAGTTCTTGACTCAGCTCTAGCTTAGCTGGTTGCTAAATTTATAAAAATCATACAGAGATCTTTGGGGCACAGTGGTGCCCTTGGCTTTTGTTCCACTATTAAATCCTGGCACATACTGCTAACTAGACAAATGTGTTTTACTAAAGATGTGGTGGCAGTCGTCACAATCACTGGTCAACCTAACTTGTTACTGGTGTCTTAATTTCCAGCATGTCCAAAAAAGGTTTTTAAAGGATTTCACTAGCGATCTTATAAGTCATTTTCTTTTTTTAAAAAGATAGAGGAGGGAGAGAGAGAGAGAGAAAGAGAGAGAGAGAGAATGAATTTTTAATATTTATTTATTTTAGCTTTCGGCGGACACAACATCTTTGTTTGTATGTGGTGCTGAGGATCGAACCCCGGCCGCACGCATACCAGGCGAGCGCGCTACCGCTTGAGCCACATCCTCAGCCCTATAAGTAATTTTCAATAAATGATGAAAAGGTTTGACTGTTCATGTTTCGATGTTATCATTCTAAGGGGTGACTGTCTACATGCCACCCACTGCATAAATGCTTTTTCCTCCCCTTTTCTGAAGAAGGTGTCTAAGGTGGAGGGAGGTCTGGTTGCTATGGATATCTGAAATTTCATGTTTATGTTGTAAGGGGTAAGCTGAAACCTCACTATTTGGTCTCCACCTGAGTGGCATTCACATTTAGAAATTACAAGATTGTTATTGGCTACCTGGTCCTGGAGGATGTGGCCGAGTCCTGGCCGTTAATTAAGATGAGGCTGGCTTTCAATATCAGAGTTCTGTAGCCTGTTTTTGTAGGATGTCCCTGAAGTCTTCAGTACCCCGCAATGTGTTTTTGATGTAAAAAAAATATTTAAAAAGGAAACATAACACAGGGCAGCTTGTCCTCGTTTACTGGAGAGGTTGGTGGCTCTGTGAGCTGTTGGAAGTGGGATTCTGCCCCAGCATTCTCTGTCCCTCAGCTCTGCAGGCTCTGGGCTGTGGTGTTTTAATGTAGCCATAAGGGCGAACAGACCAGGCCCTGGGTCTCCCTGCCAGGAACATCACTTCACGAATGCCTATTGGAAAGTTCTTTTGTCAAATCAGAATATTTAAATAGCAGGTGAAATCTTCTTAAGTTATTTTTGTAATTATTATTGTCATTTCAATTACTTTTAAAAATATATTTTACATTATAGAAGTAATTGATTAATAACATTTTATTGAAAATCAAATCTAACAATAAAAATAAAATTTCCCTTAACTACTGGTTTTCTCCCCTCTAAATGATGATTTCATCAGGCTAGTGTGTGTTATTCTAGATTATTCTAGATGGGAGTCACCAAACTGGGCTCCAAGGGCCAAGCTAGCTTCCAACTGCTTTTGTAAATACAGTTTTATTGAAACACAGCCATGCTCATTTGTTCATTCATTGTCTCATGGTCCACAAAACCTAAAATAACACTGATTGGCCCTAAACAGAAAAAGATTGCCAATCCCTGCCCCATATATTTTTTCTTTGCAATTTTACATATTTAAACTAATATAAATTTAAGCACAGTGTATATATATATCCTTTTAATTTTACATAAATAGTATCATGTAATTCCATCCTGTGCAATGCTTCCCTTTTTTTCAATCTAGTTATATGCCTTCCTGATCTGGCATTCTCGTTATGTTTAGCTGCCACACATTATCCTTAGTGGACGGAGTTAAATTTATTCTTTCCCTATTAATGCTGAATGTTGTTTATTTTAATAATGTAGTTTATTTTAAGCCTGTTGTAAAAAGAATGCAGCAATAAAAACTGGTAAAAAATCTATTTTTCACCCCAAGTGTTAGAAAAATCACAAATATAACATGGCACATTTTCATGACAGAGAATTTAACATGATAATCATGGCTAACTTGAAGAAAAGAAAGTTAATTAATCTGGTCAAGGACTTAAGACACTGAGTATTACCCAAGACAGATGTGGTGCTTCTAATTGCCAGGTAGTATCTTCTCTGGGAGAAGGTGTGGGTGGAATTGAAAACCTCTCTACCTAAGGGACAGATGAGAGGATTAAAAGTAGCCTTAGGTAGGGTATTTGTAGGTTTGTCCCTGTTTAAACTGTAGCCTGAGAAAAATGTCAAGATTATAGTATATGTGTTAGGAACATGAAGCTATTAAATATTCTAGGAGATTCCACATGTTGAACCTGTTCAATTATTAGATGGGACAGTGAGCCTCACAAATGTTAAGTGATTTATTCAAAACCATAGTGGTAGATTCTGATCATGGTTTACCCTTTCAACTGACTCCAGCTCCAGTGGCCTGAAATTGATATACCTGACTTCTGCCACTCAGAAGAAATACAACTTATAGTAGCACATCATTTAAAAGTCTTATAGCCTTTCAGAGTTATTTGTAAACTTTTTGAAAAACGTGATTTAAGTATGAAAATTCACATTATAGTTTTCCTTCTCGCAAAATATTAGTTTTTATCCCCTCAGCACTCATAACAACAACAACAACAAGAGTCCCAACAGATTAATGGCTTCAGCAGTTTGGAAATTCATGTACCTGACCTGCCAAGGTATTTGTTCATGTATATTGAAGTATCACTGGAGATAATATAGATGATACCAGCTGAAGTCACTTCAGCATATTAATGTGACTCAAAGGGTTCATGTAATACAGAAACATAATATCTTTTAGAATTGTAAGGAAATAATTTGGCTTCTAGTAAAGTAAAAAATAATAATTCAGTGATCATGGGAATTAACATTTCTGGTAGCTTAGACATGGCACCAGCCACTGGAAGAACTTATATTTTCACAAATGTCTTTTAAATACATCAGAATTTCTGCTCGGGAGAAGCACACTGTTCAAACCCACACTCTTGTAGAGGTGACATGAAAGTCCTCTAAAGGTAGTGACACACTGGGTTGTCTTAGACCTCACATGAAATCATGTAAACACTTCCTATGACTCCCACCTACAGGCTGCTTGCTCAGCCTCCCACGACTGTTGCTTCTTCTCTATTCTTAGCTGTATTTATTTTCAGCCTGGTGGTGGTAAAAGAAGCGGCCTGAAATGAAACCCAACACTCAGAGCTACCTATTCTTAATTCATAAATTCAGTCTGGGGTCACTCATTGGTGCCAAAGAAAGATTTATCTGGAAAACAATCGCAGTTCATATTCTTTACAGTAAGGAGAAGAGATTTTTGCCAGTGATAATTATCTTTATGTCAGTGCCAGCAATAATTTCCCGGTGGCCTTGGAACAGAGAAAAAGAGGGAAATGACTAGAGAAAACTCTGCTATTCAATTTCTTAGCCTCAAGACCATGTGGAGACAGAGGAAATAGCCTGAAAACCACCAGCCATGGCCAGTCTTAGTGACTACAAGAAGTGAAACAGTGTTGGCCATTCTGAGAGTAATAGAGGGTCAACTAAGTTTTTCTGGAGTTCCTCTAAGGGACACAGATGCATTACTAGGTGTTAGAGGGCACATATAAATTACAGACAAGACCTTTCTTACCCTTATTAGGAAAAAGCAAAGCAAACAAGTCATAATCAGCATCCAAGCAGGGATTTCTTTTTAGCACTTCTAGGACCAAGACTCCTAATGTCTGTTATTGAAAACTATGGCTGCACAGATAAAATACTAAAACAGCTCATTGCAATCCAATCAGTCACATATCTAGTTATATGTAAAATAGTGTAGATATAAAATGGTATAATAAATATTTCTTACAAACACAGTTATGCTGTTGTTTTGGTTTCATATGGGAGAGAATGAAGGCAAGTCCACATCATAAACACTTTGGTCATTCAATAAAGGACCCCCAGCACTGGAAGGGACTTATCCAATGTCAGTATCATCACCTCTGTTATCTTCCTGGGGGATTTTACTGGAAAATTTCGTAAATCTCAGGTTGATTTCTTGCCTTTTCTTTAATTTTAAAGGTGCTTCCTCTTACCATTACTTGAGAATACAAACCGTTTTTATTTAAAAATAAGATCTTAGGATATTTCCAGATTCTGAGAAATTGATATTAAGATTCTTCCCAGATTGATAGATAACAATCCCACATGTCTGGGTTTTCATCTGTAGCTGGTTTTCAGGTGAAACAGGTCTATTTTAAAAATACCCAAAGCACAGACAAAAGACGAACAAGAAAGAAAAAATTCTGGTAGTAAAACATAAAGCAAATAACAGGAGAAAATTACCAGAAATCAAAAAAGCATTAAGATTAATATGTTTTGAGTAATTTGAGACTATCGTACATTCAGAAAGCAAGAATAAGGTGCTATTTAAAAAGCAGAGGACAAGAAAGTTTTAATTTCCAACAAATTGTAGAAATTAAAAACATGATAGCTCTAGGAGGAAACAATTAGATATTGCCAGAATATGGAACATTCTACAACAGTGTGAAAGTTTACTAGAGACAAATGTCAGGTTAGGGGATGATTTGGGACAAGATCCATTGGGTTAAAAGATTCTAAACAAACATAAAAGATCATTGCTACCCTCTTCACAATAAGCAAAGATATGAAAACAACCCAAGTATCCACTTACAGATGAATGGAAAAAGGAAGTGTGTGTGTGTGTGTGTGTGTGTGTGTGTGTGAGAGAGAGAGAGAGAGAGAGAGAGAGAGAGAGAGAGATGGAATACCTAGTCAGCCTTTACAAAGAAAGAAATCCTGTCATTTTTACCAATGTAGATGAATCTGTAGGACATTAGGTTAATTAAAATAAGCCCTACAGAAAAAGGCAAATATTGTCTTATCTCATTTATATAAGGGATCTAAAAAATCAAATTCATAAAAAACAGAAAGGAGAATGTTAGTTGAGGGGTGAGCGGTTGATAAACGGGTACAAAGTTTCAGTTATGCAGGATAAATAAATTCTAGAGATCTAATGTGCATAGTGGGCCCATAGTTAACAATAAAATGCACTGCACATTATTAAGAGAGCGAAAGTATTTCCTTTTTTAATTAATTAATTTATTTTAATTAGGTCTATATGACACTGTGGTTTTTTGGGATTGGCTTACTTCACTTAGCATGATATTCTCCAACTCCATCCATTTACCTGCAAATGCCATCATTTTATTCTCTTTTAATGCTAAGTAATATTCCATTGTGTATATACCACAGTTTCTTTATCCATTCATCTATTGAAGGGCATCTAGGTTGGTTCCACAGTTTAGCTATTGTGAATTGAGCTGCTATGAACATTGATGTGGCTGTGTTACTAAAATATGCAGATTTTAAGTCCTTTGGGTATAATAGACCAAGGAGTGGGACAAGTGGTGGTTCCATTCCAAGTTTTGTAAGGATTCTCCATACTGCTTTCCAGATTGGTTGCACCAATTTTCAGTCCCACCAGCAATGTATGAGTGTGCCTTTCCCCCCACATCCTTGCCAACATTTATTGTTGTCTGTATTCTTGGTAACTGCCATTCTGACTGATGTGAAATGAAATCTTTGAGTAGTTTTGATTTGCATTTCTCTAACTACAAGAGATGTTGAACATCTTTTATATATTTGTTGATCCAATATATATCTTCTTCTGAGAAGTGTCTGTTTAGCTCCTTAGCCCATTTATTGATTGGGTTGCTTGTTTTTTTGGTGTTTGTTAAGTTTTTGAGTCCATTATATATCCTGAGACTAGTGGTCTAATGTGTGTGTATGTGTGTGTGTGTGTGTGTGGCAAAAGTTGCTCCCAAAAGGTAGGCTAAGAGAGTGAAAGTTATTTTCATTAAAAAATTTAAAAAGAGACTTCACCAAATTCAGTGTGTGAAACTTAACTGGATCTTGATTCAAAATAAAAGTAACTATAAAAGACATTTGGGGGCTAACTAAAAATATGTGAATATGGAGTGGATTTTGAAGATTTTAAGGTATCATCATTAATTTTCTTATTGTGATGATGGCATTACAGTAGGATGATGTGTTTGCTTTACGAGATGCTTGCTGAAGTAATTAGGGATGAACTGTCATGCTCCCTGAAACATTTTAAATGGTTCATCAAAATACTAAAACAAAAACACAAAATTTTTATTACACTATACTTTTTTCTATTACAACAGTAATACATTTTCATTGTAGAAGAAGCAAAGCATACAGAAAAAGAAAAAGAAGAAAGTTTATAAGCAACCATGAATACAATCCATACCTAGATGCTGTTAATACCTTTATGTCCTCTCTGTGTGCATGTTTAATAATAGATGCTATATGCTTATATGCTTATATATTTATTATCTATTCATATATACATACTGCACAATATATATTATACACTCACAATATATACTTTTACTAACATCAAGATATATATATATATATATATATATATATATATATATATAATCTTTTTACATTAAAATTGTTAATCACACAGTGCATTTTAGTGGTTGAACAGTAACCTTGCATTGCATGTGTGAAGTCTAATTTCTTATGCCTATCTCCTCCAGTAAAAGGGCTATTACTTATTGTTACTGGGCCCACCTCTCTCTCCTTGTGCCTGAGGTGCTCCTTAAGGGTGCATGACTTGAAGTGCTCTGAACTCCCTCCCAGTGAGGCTTAGTAGTGTATTATGTTTTCTTATCATCCATTCTGTCATTTGCACAACCCTAGAAAGGAAAAAGGCATTTTTATCTAGATGGGTATATCTTACACATAACAAATTGGTTGCATATCTTTGCTCACTGATACTTTATTTAACAGACTAATCTGATAAACTACCTATTTTTCAAGTTACAATAACATTCATGATCGTGGTGACCTTGATAAAGTTTCTGGGTCTCCAATTGCTTGCAGCTACATTAATTACAACTAATGTAATCAAGAATTACTTTTCATATTGATAAGATAAATGTTGTCTGCAAAGAAGGGAGTAGAATTAGTCTGTTAGAAAAAATGCGGAATAATCACAGATGGCAATTTATTGCTTTGGAATGTAGATTCTTTTTATTATATTATTATCTTGAATAAGGTGACTTGGCATCATATAGACTCAATTTCAAATAATGCCCTGCTGCTTTTTAACTTTGGCCATTATTGATTGTTTCTGACCAGTTTTGTCATCTGTAACATGGACTGTAAGGTATGGCTGGGAGTCTAATAGGTCTGTTGTAAGAATTTCATGAGGTCATGCATTGAAAGCGTTTTATAAACTATGTAGTGCTGAGGGAGATGCTAAGGATGGGGACGTGTGTGGTGGTGGTGACAGTAGCAGGGATTAGTAACACTACAGAAATAGTCATAGACACAGGAGAAATATTAGTAATAGACAACCCTACTGAGGTATTTATTTTTAAGACAAATTTCTTGAGGATAGCCTGGTCTCAATCAAAGGATAGTGTATTTTTAGGTACTGGACAGACCACTGTAAAATAAATAATCTGTATGTATTCGAAAGTAGAGGGGAAGAGGTGAGGCATTACTTGCTCCTAAAAATCATTGTTTATTTTATACTGCATTCTCTCTAGAAAAATGTCCTATCTTATTATAAATCATAATAGCAGTTTAATAATAAAGTATTCTAAATAGAGGATTTCTGAAAGAGCAATCCCAAATTTCCTCCTGATGAGACTGGAAACTCAAAACTACCCCCTTTGGGGCAGGCGCCAAGGAAGCTGAAACTGACTTCCCTGACTAGCAGAGAATGACTAAATCTACATATTTATATCTCCTGGCTTTTTTTTCCTATAAATTGTAACTGCATCTGTAGGACCCATGGAGAAACAATCTAGCTGCTTTTCCCCAGTTTGATCAAACTGCATTAAATTAATTTTTCCTTTTTACGTAGTTTGCTTATTTCTTATGTGGGCAGTTGGCCAAATTCAGCCAGCCAGACAGCTTCCCAACTTGACTGGCAGAACATTTCTACCCAATTTATAGCATCCTCAATCTCTGCTCAGTAGTCCTGATTTTGCATAAGCATCCCTTCAATTGAAATTCATATTTGCTCTCATTCTTATCTTGATTATAAAAGCACTTTTTTCTAAGTAAGTGATGCACACTAACCTTATGTAAGATTAGCTATCCTAATAAATTCACAATACTTTTGGCTTTGTTTAAAGAATACTTTTGGAAAATTGACAAGTTTCTGAAGCATTAAGTTAGCATCATTTATTTTCTTAATGTTAAACATCAGGTATTCTGTAACCTGAGAGACATGTAGTCCAAATGAAACGAACCTAAGTCCTTTCGTAGTGGAGGATTAATGGAGTGGATGTTTGTTTTGTTGTTATTAGTGAAGGATTAGTAGAGTGGGTATTTTTAAAAGGCACCAATATATCAAAATATAGAATGAATAAAAAATTAATAAACAAGGTTTTAAAATGTAGAATTATATTTAAAGCAAAAAAAAAAGATGTTCTTTCTACCTGTTTGAACTGTGTCGTGTTAAATTACAGTATTTGGAAAAACATATAAACGCGATGATACGAGGTATTGAAATAAACACAAAGATAAATATAACTAAGGTCTTAAAATCCCACCTCTCCCACAAAATCGTCTTGAGCACCCTAGAAAAAGGTGTGACTCTTGTCACATGCAGTCCATGTATACAATATACACTTAAGTACTAAGCCTTCTCCTAGAGTAGGAGGCCTCATTTGAAGATAAATTGCTATGGAGCAGAAAGCATCATAATCCCTGTCATTTACCGTTCATTCATGGATTGATTCATTCAATCATCAGATATTTCATGAATGTCTACCCTGAGGTAGGCCCTATTCTAGGTGCTAAAAGAGGATAGTGAAAAAGGCCCTAATGGAGCTTATATTTTGCTTTGAGGACAGAGAAGAAATGCAATAAATTAATTGAACAAGAACATACAGATGATGGTGCATGCTACAGAGGGAAAAAAAAGAGCAGAGTAAAAGAGACAGAGAAGGTTAGTAGGGAGGGAAGGTCTTTTGTATAGGATGGAAAGCAGAGCCTCACTATTGACTGATGCTAGAACAGAAGCATGGGGACAGCCAGGAAGATAGTTTGGGAATACTGGGGCAGTGATTCCCAGAAGAAGTGATGCAAAGGCCCTGGGGCAGTTAACCAAGGTAATATTTGAGGAATAGCTTGAGTTAACTAGCTTCTTTGACTTGCCATTCCCTCTGTTGTAAAAAATCTGGATAACAATAGTGCTGTGAAAGATAGTTAATAAAGATAGCTCAGGACCACTTCCCTTTCATGTGTACTACTCACTCCACCCCTGGAAAACTCATGCACCCATCAAAAGGAGTGGGCCTGACTCCTTCTATTACTTCTCTAAACTCTAATCATCTCTCTCCAGTTCCCTCTTTCCAGCCTTGGCAGGCACAGAAGCTAAGACAGCTGAAAGGCTCTGCATAAAAGAATGAGAGAAATTTAGGATCAAGGTGGGTGTTTGACCCTGAAAGAAAGAGAAGAAAAACTTTTCTCTAAGCCTTTCGGTAGTATGGCTGGTAACCTCATTAGAATAGAAAAGACAAGTATTTCTAAGGGGTTTGCACTGTGTGCTATAAATTCTCTCCACCCCTCAAACTTTCAAGAGTCGTCTACAAAAATAGGTCTTTGTGTGTGAGTTGTAAAAATAGCAGCCAAGAAAAGGGAGTGAATTGCATTTTGGAGTAATCATTACATAGGAAACCAGTGATAAACCCTGTGACCAATTGTAAGGGACTAAGAATTCGGTAGAGGCAGGAAGGAGAAGCCAAAGGTGACCATGCCTCTATCTTCTAGAAATTCTCAGAAGTATCTCAAGGGCATTAAACATTTCAAGCCAATAATATATTGATCTTCATAAGCAGGATACACTTGACTGACAAGTGCATGCACTTGACCCTGCAGTTGGTAGCATCTCAAGCAAAGATAGGCACTGAGCCCTCTGAGATGGCAATGTGAGAGTCAGTTTGAAGCTGCAGGTCTGAGAAGGACTTTAAGCTTTCAGAAAATGGATATGACAGAGGAGGGTTGTCCATAGTGGTCAATGTCTTTGAATGCACTAGTGCTCACCTCTAGCATCTGGGTAGGCTCACACTGCATTGTCAAAGTCCCAGTACCAAGTTCAGTAGTGCGCATAGTGGAAATGACCCTGTTAGCCCAAAAGTTCACTAGCTGGGTCTTCAGTTGACATCTGTGATTCCTTAGAACACAAAGCACTTAGGTTTGGGGTAGCTAACAACATCCAGGGTTGTAATAGGTAGAAATAATATTACACCAATATTTATTATTTTGCATGAGTAAATGATGTGCTGGACTTTGGTATGTATTCACTGATCTAGTTCTCCCAACAATTCTTTGAGGTAAGCACTGTTATTATTCCTAACTAAAGAGGCACATTGACTCAAGTATAGACTTTGAGGAACGTGGAGTAAGTAAGAGTGCTGAGGGGTATTTTGTGAGAAGCTGGAGATGATGAAACAACCAGTTCATCAATTCTCTAATAGTACATGGGCAGTTAGCTTTACCCAGATGTCCAGTAGTCTTTGTCAGGTGTATAAGATGATGATGATGATGATGATATTTGGTTTACATTTTTTCTTGTGTTCTTTTCAGACCATAAAGTCTCCCAGGTGAGCTTTGTCTTGGTCCTAGGTCTTCCTCTATCTTTGTGATTTTTCTGGCATGGGGGGGTACATAGCCCATGCAGGACAGAGTGGAGATGATGATGATGATGATGATGATGATGATGATGATGATGAAAGTTGGGGAAAACTTGGATGTTGTGGAGAAATAGAGGGATGCTGAGCAAAGATCAAATTGACACAAGCAAAGAAAAGTGTAGGCAACATGAAAATGTTTGTTCTAATGCACGTGAGGTGCATGTGCTTAGTGAGAAAATGTAGCTCTGGGGATCCTTTTCAGGGTCCAGTCTTGTGCACATAGAACGGCATTTGCAGATTCACCATAAGTGCACTTGTCTTTGGAGCTACCCATTAATGCTCTGCACTGAGCCAGTCAGAGCTAGGGGGAAGTGAGGCATATTCCACCTTCTGGCAACCCCATCTTTGGGGAAACCTAATTTACTGCACATTTGGATGTTTGGCCTTTGGTGGCCACTCTTAAGCCTGACGTGACCGAGTATTCGGCTTGTAATGAAGAATCGCTTTTGTGCAAGAAACATTCTTGAAATTGTTGGAAAAGGAAAAGGTAAATCCTGGGGGATTGTTACAACGGGTAGATGAGGCCTGTTCACTAGCCTGGCTGGATTTCCTTTCAACGCTCAGATGAAAGCTGTTCAGCATGGAGCTCTCGCCACTGAGGACTTAAGAGGTTTTTCCTCTCGTTCTATACTGCTGCCAGGGACTATAATTAACAGGTAAATGTAAGAGATGGAGATATTTTTTTTTCTGCTGATTTAAATACTCCTCCTCCTCTAAAAACTAACCTTTGTCCTAACTAAAGGGAACTTGAACTGTGGCATTGCAGAGGACAGAGGCCCTCTACAAATCCAAAACAGGACATCAGTAGTTTTTGTTTGGGCCTAAGCATCAACAAAGGCCCTTGGAACAGTTAGCCATTAATCTCCACCCCCCACCACCACCTTCCTGGTTTCCTTCTTTCCTTTTTTTCTTTTCTTTTCTTCCAATAAACATCTACAAAATTGCTTCCAATGGTATTTTAGAAATTATGGATTTTTAGATGCATTCACTTTTAGATTCTTTCCTTCCCCTCCTGTTTTTTAAATGTTTATCACACTCAGAGGCAACTTGAAGTTCCTTTTATAGAAAGACGTATCCCATCAAGGGACTGGGGAAAATGGTCGCTTGGAAAACATCGGGGCCCTGTGATACTTTTATATTTCTAAAAGGACTTGGCATTGAAAGAGCACCAGGGACTATAAAATAAACACTTTGACTATGAAGATGTCGCTATTTACCGTTCTCCAGGCATGCTTTCAAAGTTTTGTTTTGCTCTGGCTCATTTGGGGTTTTGGTTGTGTGTGTGGTGTGTGTGTGTGTGTGTGTGTGTTTGATTTCATTAGTTTTCCTTTTTTAATGAACATTAATGGCTCTGTATAGACTTATCTATACATACTTCCTCCTCTTTGTGACCAAAAATGTGTTTCAATGTGGGATAATCAATGAAAAAAAAAAAAAGCTTATTAATCTGTCTGTCCAAATATGAGCCATTGAGTTTAGCTTATATTACAAATAAGGAATGATGGATTTGAGGGCCCTTTATCATTGTCCCATTTTTGACATCTGCAATTCTCATAACAGAATTTGGCAAGACTAAATTGAGAATCAGGACCAGAGACTCAGTAGGTCAGGTTTCCGTCCAAGAGCCAAGGGAAGGATTAAGAAGAGTGGCACGGACAGTTGGGAAATGTGCAGTTGCAATCATGTTCTTGAAACACAGTGAGAATCAGAACCAAGATCCACTTAGAAACACCAACAAAAGCTTATGGATATAAAAGGCCAGCAATGAAGATCACAGTTAATTAGCCAACTATGGAATTATAGTGACACGGGGCTTTGAGTCACCTCTGCTTCGGGGTATGCAGAAAATCCATTACCTTCTGTGAAGCACCCCTCTGTCTTCTTTAGTCTTTCTTACCCTGAGACTAGTCTCATAACTTGTCAAAAGAAAATGATCTGCTGAGCCAAGAATGAACAAAGTCAAATAACATAGAATGGTGTATTTTGGTGACAATGATTATACCTTTTAAAGTTTCATAAATAGCTCTTTACTGTTATCATTATTTTCTACTCAATAGATAGCAACAGCCCTAGAAGTTTTATGATATAATTGAAATTGATTTTTTTCCCCCAAAGCAGCCTATTTGATGTTTCCTTAGTGAAGCTTGGGCTCTCCTCTCCTCTGCCCCCAGATGAAATTTCTTCATCTCATCTTTAACTAGCCTGCTCCTTCCTCTTCCTGAAACCCTTCCTGCCATCAAGGTCATGGGCCATCTTTAGGAACGCTGGGATGTGCCTTCATAACCAGTACATAAGCACCCGCTATTACCATAAATCATGGTTGAACCATGATTTATCTGTGTGGGCTGATATCTGCATTTGGATCTTGGAAGTCGGCTTGGGATCTGAGAAGCTGCTCCCGCCTTTCTTTGTCACCAAAAGTTGTTGTTGACAGCTTTCGATGATACATTCAATATAACCTTTTTATTGGTGATTAAAATAATCCTAAAGTCATGCTTTAACCACTTTTCAAGAGCCTCCAGCTGACAAAGGAGAGAGAAAACCTTTGTGTGACAGGATGGTCTCACCCTCCAGGAGTGGGGGTACTACACACCTGTGTGACAACGTGCTGTGTGAGTTGCTCCTGGGGCCACCAGCTGCCTGAGGAGGGTTTGTCCTGGGAGCCTGTCCTGTTTCTTTCTTTCTTTCTTTTTTTTAGCCTGTCCTGTTTCTTGTCTGGGGACTCTACATGGAACCCCGGCCAGGGAGTCAGCAAGCAGGGTCCCCAAGCTCCTTCACTGTGTGTGTTTCTCTGCGTTTCTCTGCAGCCGCATGGAACACATTCCTTTCGATTTCACTCAGTATCGTTTATCTTTCATTATTTACAGATGGGGGGAAAATACAAGTTGACAAACAGGGAAGGATCTTTTTACTTCATAAGTCTTGGTTGCCTGCTTGATTCTGAGATGTGTGTTCTGAGCTCCAGCAGAATGAATCTGATTAGAGTGTCGGAATCTGTCTTCCTGTTTCTTCCCTTCTTTTCTTCTTTCCTTGCACCCTCCCCTCCTTTCTTTTTCTCCTTTACCCCTCCATCAGCTTTATGGCCAGTCTCACTGATCCCTAAGATGGAATCCTTCTGTCCTTCTGACTCTCAGATTTGTTCCAAGTCATTGTTAGTGCATTAATCACTTCTGATATAAGGGGGTACTTTTTATTTTGGTTTATATTTTCTTCCCTCTTGCAAGTCCCTTCACTATTGGTGAAGAGTGACGACGAGTGATTACAGAAATCTTGAAAATGCCACTGGCAACTCAGCTACCGAGGTATCTCAGCAAGACTAATGTGCTCATTCAAGACCAGACCCAGGTGTCCCCCCCGCCAGATGTCCCACCCTATTTCTTTTATCCCAGTTTTCCTAGCAAAGCCTAAGTCACCTCTTCCTCCTTCCTGTCCCAGAGGTTCTAGAGGAATCCTCCGCAATCCGGGGTACATGTGGTTCCGCTCAGTGCCTTTACACCACCCTCCCACACGCAGTCTATTTTGAAGTGAGCACTAAGTTATTTCTGTACCAGGCAAAAAAGCTTTTTTTGTCAATGGAGACATAAAATTTGTAAGTGCTACGTATTATGCTTTAAAAAAAATAGAAATAAAAAAATAAAAAGCAAGCATTTCGTTGTATTTTCACTGTTCCTGCTTTCCTGTGCTTCCTCTTTTTCTTTCTTTCTTTTTTCTTTTTTCTTTTTTTTTTCTTAGTGCATGACTTTGTCCTGTGTCTCCTTTCTTCATTTTTGGTCTTGCTCTGTGTATAGCTGAGCTGAGAGAGGACCTTCTGGGTCTCCTTATCCTGCGGAGCTCAGTTTTGTCCAAACCAGGAGGCTCCAGTCGGCTCCATGGAGCAGGATTAAGCTGATCAAGGCAGCTAGTGGCCTTCACTGCACATGGCAATGGGCTATAGCAGGAGGTCCAGGGCTTTCCAAGTTCACGTGTCCCTTCAGCAGATATCTGTTTAACACCTCCTATGTGCCTGGCTATTCCAGCTCTGAGGATCTCATGGAAAACCAAACAATTTCCCTTCATATGCGTCTTCATACATCAGAATATATTTTCATTTTCTCTTAGATAATAGCAGTTTTTGCCAGTGACTCTAGCATCTTTTGGAAATAAAACATTAAAAGTTTTAATAACCATAAGCCTCTTATTTCGTTTTGTAAGTCTTCTTATTTTTTTTTAAAGAAACAGGCTGCAAAAACAAAAATGCCCCTGTTTATGGGTCAGAACAGACTTTGTGGGACATTTGAATTTCTCTTCCCTAATTCCCTTTCACCTACCAAAAAGAAAGAAAGAAAAAGAGAGAGAATGAAGGAAAGGGGCAGGGAGAGAGAAAGAAGAAATGTTTGGATTTTCACCACCTGGTTATGGTTAGTTCTTTATTTTAAAATCGCTTTCAAAACAGATCAGACATTACACTGTTAAAAACAATTTTCACTGTAGGTATTGAATATCATACTGTGCTTGTAGTAATAACTGATAGATATCTAGAATAATCTTCAATGTGGACTGAGACTTTAAAGAACTGTCAATCACCGAGTTTAACTTTAAACACAGATGATTTGAATTCATGTTAGCAGCGTGAGGAAGCCAAGAAGATGGAATAGTGCTGTTTGGAGAGAAGATGATAGGATTACCTCTGCAGTTTGCCTTTCTTGCTGGTTGTTTGAGTCACTAAATCAAGGCAAAGTTTATGAAAAGCCTGTGGCTGGGGTCTCTAACTCTTCGCTCCTGCTGAGATTTTCCTATTATAAATCTGCTGTCAGAAATAAGTGCTTTACTTGTGACTTAATTCTATGCAGGCACAAACACCTTGGTTCAACACTTTGGCCAGACAGCCTTGACGGTCTTGAGAGCAACAGAGATCTCATTAACTTGGGCCGTTAAAAGAAAAGGGGTCCCATACTCTCTGGTCATCATTCATTCACTGCGTTGGCAACAGCCCTGTGGACGCTAAAAGAAAACATGTACTCTGAGGCGGGTACATGTGGGGCCAAGACGTTGAGAAGGGAGGTTCAGCAGGTTAGGGAGGAGGGAGCATAGGAATTTGTGGATTCCAAAGTGTTATCCTTCTAGAAACAGGCACTTCTGCTCTTGAGCATTTTCCATGTCCCTTCTTTTTAAAATTATGTTTTTGAAAACCTGACTGCTCCTCTCATAATGAGCTGGATCTATGTGGTCCAATACGGGAGCCACACCAGGCTATTGAGGTTTAAAATAATTAAATTCGAATAGAATTCTAAACCTAGTTCCTTGGTTTACAGTAGCCTCATTTCAAATGCTCAGGAGCTACACGTGGCTCCTGGCTACTGCTGGCTATTGTATTGGATGGTGCAGAAAGACCGTTTCTATCATCACAGAAAGTTCTGTTGGACAGTGATGGTGTAGGCAGTGTTTATAGGATATTTCTTGGTCTTGGCCACTTGACACTTTTATGTTGATCAAACATTTAACCCAGCGGCTCAGGAGGCTGAGGCAGGAGCATCATGAAAGCCAGCCTCGGCAAAAGCGAGGCACTAAGCAATTCAGTGAGACCCTGTCTCTAAATAAAATACAAAATAGGTCTGGGGATGTGGCTCAGTGATTGAGTGCTCCTGAGTTCAATCCCCAGTACTCCTCCTGCCAAAAATAAAGCATTTGAATGGGTACAAGCAATAAAAACTGAATGATACTATTTAAACATATTTACATACTTAATATTCTGACTTTATATTAATTTTCTGTTAAAGATACATGGACGACTCCTTTCTCTGACTTCTTTTAAAATGTCTTTAAATATCATCTATGTCAGTGCTATGTGACATACTTTCCAGACAGGGTCCAGCACACAAAATATTAGTTATCAGTCTATAATGAAGTGAATACAGAAATTGAGAGTAAGCAGGTAGACGTTTTTATAGGGTTTTGGCATTGTTGTGACTTGCAGTCATTCAGGCTGATTCTGATAAGTATGTGAGGCATGCGTATGTGCACCAGCTTGGTTTAACTCTTCCGCTATGTGTACATATATCAAAACATCAAAAAATGTATCACTTGTCAGTTTGTAAAAAAAAACAAAATAAAAAAATTGGTTTGTAACAGATGAGAATTTTTTTTTTTAAGAAAAGAAACGTCCCCTTTACCACACAGAGTTAAAAAGTAAAAGTGAGATGTATGAAAAGGTTCACCATTGGAAACACATTTGCTAGCTCTCCTAAAAATTTATATAGGACTGGCTTATGTGAATCAGGAACAGAAGCTCAACTTGGTACAGAATTATATTAAATTTATAATTATTTGACATGACTGTGAACATAGCCCATGGTAGTTCTCTCATTCGCTCTTAATGTATGTTAAGGAGGTTGATACCAGATGTTCTTTTCTAAAGATTGAGCACCACTTTTATGTAGCAGTCCCCATCTCAGGGACCTTACGCTGAAGTGGGGGGAGTGGGTGTCTGTTGTTGACCCTGATTTGGTACCTGTTTATTTCACCTGGCCAAGGTTGGAAGGTTTATCCTTTAGCTAATAAAAGTATCTACTATTTGAAGAACATTCCAGTATTTGAATTGAAAAATGATATGTTTTACTCTCTCTCAGCACATAAGAGAGGCTTCCTGGTGATGTGACTGACAACCTACAACAGGAGTATCCTCAGCCTTGTTCCAGATCCATCCCTGGGTAGCAGGTCATGTTCAAGACACTCAGCCCCAGGGACCAGAATCTCTATGGCACAGGCATGCTGAGTCACTAAGGAAATGATATGTAGTGTTAAGTGCTCATTTAAAGATTCCCTGACAAAGCTCTGAGCTCTTCAGGGAAGGGGCTATATTTTGCTACTTTATCTACCTCAACACAGTAGATGCTCTCTTCATTTATTGGCTACAAGATACAAACATATTAATAATTATAAAACAAATATTGAATAATTAAGTCAGCCATTCAGTGCATTCGACACAATACCCAATGGCTGCTTTGAGATAATGGTTTTGCTTTTGCTTATTGTTGTGTAGTCTTGCTGTGTTAAACTTAAACTCCAGTTTGGTCAGTGACTTTTTACATAACCAGACAACCCTTATTCCAAATTACTGTTATTCCTTAGCTTTTCATATTGTTATGGTTTAGGTGTGGTGTCTCCCAAAAGCTCATTGTGTGAGACAATGCAAGAAGGTATGGAGGAGAAATGATTGGGTTATAGCCTTAACCTAATCAGTTAATTGATCCTTGATAGGATTAACTGAGTGGTGACTGGGGGCAGGCGGGGTATGGCTGGAGGAAGTGGCTCATTGCCGGTGTGGCTTTGGGGTATGTATTTTCTATCTGGGAAGTAGAGTCAGTCTCTCTCTCTCTCTCTCTCTGCTTCTGATCATCATGTGAGCTGCTGACCTCTGCCACACTCTTCCACCACGATGTGCTGCCTTATCTGGAGCCCCTGGGGAATGGAGCTGACTGTATATGGACTGTTGTTCTGATTAGGTCTTTTAGTCACAGCAGCAAAAAAGTTGACTAAAACAGATAATATTGTTTTGCATTAGGGGCAATGTGATAACAAATGTTTGAGAAATACTTTGCTATAACATAAGCCTAAAATATTCATTCTGTGAAATATTAACAAAAATGAATGAATATTTCTTGAAACATTTTTTAATACTTCCATGCACCAGAGAGATTGTGCTTAGAATTTCAGAATCATTGGCATTCTTGTCAAGCCTGGCATTTGATAAGTGAATCTGCAAAGACAAACTTCTTAACCATCCCAATTCTCCATTTCTTTGCTACCCCACCCCCAAAATAAAAAGTTTCAGCTGCTCATCCCCTGCTACAGAATTCTTGAATGGGTGCCCATTCTTCTGAGGAAGGGGAGGTTGTGATCTTGCAGATATATGGGAACTCACTGCCTGTGATCTTATGAGCTGGGGATGTCAGGATTGGGGAAATGGCTCCTGCCGCCAAAGCCTTTGTTGGAAGACAGAAGCCAGGAGCCAGGAGGCTCCTCTAGAGTGGTAAAAAGTTTTGCTGGTTATGGGATTTACAAGAAAAGATACATATAGGTGTAGGCTTTGAAACTGATCAAATTCTCCATCCTTAGGACCACAGAGTTCCTTCTTCTTGCCTTGGCCTTTATGCCCCCTTTATTCCTGCAGGAAATACCACCACTCACAAGAACCCTCATAGGACAAGGAAGTATAGGCTGTATCATCCAGTTCAACAGAGTTGCAGAAATCTATCTTCAGAGAATCAGTGAATCTGAAACACCATAGCCAGAGGTTCTCAATATTTGTACCACGGGCATTTTGTGCTCTGGGTGGTTGTCCTGTGCTTTGTGGGATGCTTAGCAGTGTCCCTGGCTTCTATCCATTATATTTCAATGCTGATCACCTCCAGATGTGACAAACAAAAACATCTCCAGAGATTGCCAAATATTTCCAGATATTTGCCTAGAGGCAAAATCTCTTTTGTTTGAGAACTAGTTAGTACCATAGGGAGACTCTTAGAGGATTCCAGATGTATCACCATTTCTCAGACTTTCTTCTAAGAGTCCGTGGAAGAATTATTAAGGAATGTACACTTCATGTCATAACCAAAAAGTATAAGCACCACCTTGTGCGCCATGTATGAGAGACTCAGTTCTGAACAAAGCAATCAAAATGACTCTCTCTAGATATTTTCTTAGCCAATCAAATGACAATTCTTGCCAAATAATGATTTCTGAAGATAAATCATATTTAAAATATATTTACAGAAATTGACATTGACTCCTAAAATATGCCTTAAAGAAATTGTCTGTTAATTCAATGTGAAAAAAAAAATAGTTATTGACTATCTACTGTGCTCTATGCATTTGACTAAGCATTAGCCAAAAGGGACAAGGAGTTTAGAGTAGAGACAAATAGATAATAGTCAATTATAAATGATCCATGGCTGGGCTGTTCTATACAGAGGAAAAGCAGATAATCAAACTGAGAGGTCAGAGAAAGTTTCAAAATAGATGAAACTGAAGCTATGAAGCTATGTTTTGAAGGACAAGTAGGAGCTAACTAGATTAATATGTGAGCAAGGACACTCCAGATGAAGGAAGCAACATGCTCAAGGTCTCAGGGGGATGAAGGAACAACAATATGGAGATGAAGTCCTCTGAAGGTTTGAGTAAAGGGCCATATGGAGGAAGAGTGTAGAAGGAAGTGAGAGAGCCATGTCCCAACAGGGATTTGGATGCTAAGCCTGAGGCTGTGGTGGAGACACCCTGGCAGAATTCCAGCAAGGTAGGACATGGCCTTTGGGAAGCTGCATCCAGCATCCTTGGAAGGGCTTAGACTGGGAACAGAAAGTGGAAGCAGCAGCAATAACTCAGCTGGAAATTTATAGAAACCCAAATCAGGACCATGGCAATGGGTTAAAGAAGAAGAGAGGGCAAGAGATCTTTCAGAAATTAAGGTAGTTAAACCAATGTGCATGTGGGGTTCCAGATACAGAAGAGACATTCTGATGTATCAATCCCAGGCTTCGTGCTTATGTGACTCTGTGGCTATTTCTCATTTCCAAAGAAAAGAACCCAGGGAGAAGTTCAGTTTGGAAGGAGAGAACAGTGAGAAAACATGGTGGAGTGGTTAAAACTCAGAGTTCTGAAATTAAAGTAGACCTGGATGTTTCAGTTGTTATTTACCAATCACAGGAAACTTCTTGGGCTCATTTAACTTTTCTGAGCCTTGATTTTTCTCTCCTGATAAAGGGTGATAACAACAGTACTTATCTGAGAGAATATTGTAAGGATTAAAAGAGATAATCACTGGGAAGGACAAGGCCTAGCCCTTAGTAATTGCTCCATAAATGTTACCTGCAGTGTGAAGACTGACCCTCTGCAGTCAGGCAGTGAAGCATCCCTGAGCCTAGGTAGTCAGAGCGATTGCCTCAATTGGGTGAAGATTAAATCATTGAAATATAGCCTGCCAAAGGGAAGGAGTACAATATGAGGATAATAAACAGGTGAAGGTTAGATTACAGGAGATCTCATGTGGCAGGTGAGGGAGATTGGCCCTGAAAATAAATGAGGAAATGATGAGTTTTAAGTGGAGAGATGATATATCCCAGTTTTCATTTTAGTATAGGCACTCAACAAAAAGGGATGGCCTGACGCCCTAAGAAGGGGTTGAAGGGAAAGACCCACCAGCCTACCTCTTCCTGGTTTCCTCTCCTAAATGTACAGAAAACTCAATTTCCAATTTAATTTGCTTTCTTCTAAGTAAAACTATGATTTCAAGTATATCATCTCTCTCAGATGATCCTTGCAGCTGCAGATAATGTGGTTCCAGAATGGTCCATAGCTGACACCATACAGACTATGGAGGGAAGTGCCCTTGCAGAGGGGTACAAGAAGCCAAGGCCATGGGACTGCAGTAGGCTCTGATCTAGACACTAAACCCTGTTCAGCATCGCCTAGACCTGTTTAAGTGATTTGGTCTAATTAGCCTGTCCAAAAAAATCTTCAGATTTCAGTGGTGCATAGTTGTGTTGGCAAACTTCTCTCTGCCAAGCATGGGCTCTGGAAGTAAGGAGGCGATAGCCCACAATGGCTTGGCTGGAAGCCACGGGGGTGCTTTAATAGCTTTTTATAATCTAATGACTTCATTCAACCAGAACAATTTGGACTAGGAGAAGGGAGTAAATAAATGAGGTAGTAGCAGTCTCGACAGGTGTCGCTTGCAGAAAGCATGTGAAACAATCCTCTGCCAAGACACATTTCTGCTCCAAATCTAATTGGAATTGAGGTTTTTCTTCTCTAAGACAGTCTTGCTGCCACAGCCTGAGTAATGGAGAGAGAATTAGAAAAAGGGTCAGCAGATCTGAGTTCCAATCTGACCCTTGCCATTAGCTGGCTGCATGAGCTTAGGGGTCACTCAACTCCAGGGATGGTAGCAGCTCACCCATTTGGTGAAAAGACCAGTCTAGGTATTGAAGAAGGAGGAGAGGAGGAAGAAAAAAAGAAGAAAATGTAATTTCCACTTACTTACTTGTTGGTCTAATTTTCTGAACATTGCACTATATGGTTTACATCCTTCTTAAATATCACAATACTTCCAGAGCTGTCTCTATGGATTTTTTTCAGTTTATGTTTCTAGTGAAAACACTAGAAATAATACGGGATGGTCAAAGATGAAGACAAAGCCCCCTGTGTAATAGGAGGTAATATTTTGAAACCTCGGGGCTGTCTCAACATCAGCCAAGGCCAAAGGTGGAAGTTGAAGTGCATGGTAGAAAAAAACATCTGTTTCTTTCAAGTATCCTTAAATCAAACCCCAGTGGCAGTAGTTTTGTTTCCTCCTTCATTGCTGATCCACCAGAAAACTGCATTCTGGCCAGGGCTGACGCTGTAGCCTGATTAGTAAGTGGCTAGCAGGAATTACTAATTTGAATCTAGTTTTTTCCTTGCTCTCACTGCTTCATCAAAACCCAAGGCTTAACCTCTTTTCTAAGCCATCAATCCCATAGGTAACTGCCTTTCAACCATTCTCGTCCCTTCTCCCTCCCCTCATGATATTTCTTCCCATACCTTTGAACACGTGCTCATTCGCCTGACTTCACACCTTCCTTCATCATATGCCCAGGGTTGGTTCAATAGACCAAGTAAGTGGCCCCTTTTTGTGTTAGATATTGCACTAAGAGCTGGAAGCATAGAGAATAGTCCATACAGAATCCTGATTTGCAATGGGCTTATGCCCTGATAAACCCATCATAAATTCAGAGTATCATTAAGTTGAAAATACACTTAATACAACTGACCTACCTCACACCATATCCTAGCAGCACAGCTGTTTACTCTCATGATTCCCATGGCTGACTGGGAGCTGCAGGTTGCTGTGAATCACTTTTGCACCATCCTATAGTCGAAAAATCTTCCAGTCCAGTCGTTTGTAAGCCAGGGACCATTTGCAAGCCAGGGACCATTTGTACATAATTTAATTCCCTCTGTTTATATGCCTTTAAAGAAAGGACCATTTCCCTGGTGCTATGAGATCCCAGAGCATTCAACCTAGATGATACAGACAGTAAACCCTTTCCTCTGCCTTACCTACTCTTCCTTGTCCTTTGAAGAGAAGCCTGCAGAAAACCACAGCTTACATGCTTCTCTAGTTTTAACAGGATTTAGAGCCTGTCTCATACAACTTGAAACTTTATTTCATATTCCGTTGTTTAACTATGCTAAATGCTTTCTCCTCATCCTCAATCCTACCATAACTTAACAATGGCTGTTTCTGTGGGTCTTTCCTGTGTTTCTCTGGTGATTTCTAACTGGAATGTCATTCTTCTCTTTTCTGTTGCTTAACCTTTCTCCTACCAGGCACCTTTTTGTGACTGGGTGGGCCACTTGGCACCAAGAAATTGTAATTACTATAACAATGATCTCATCTTAATAACTAACAGCTTATAGCCCCCAACCATTGACAAGACATTACTATATCTTAATATCCATTATCTCATTGTTTCATGGAACAACTGTATTATGTACATAGCACAGAAATTAGCATCCCTGGTTTGCAGATGAGAAAATAGAAGCAGCCAATGAAATTATCTTGTACAGTTCATGGAAAAAAAGGTAATGAATAAGACCATATTTCGGCTATGCTATCTCTGCTGGTGAAACTGTCCTCCTGGTTCATGCACTGCTAGTTATCTACTGATCCTTAAAATCTTCTTTTGACATCAGTTAAAGCAGTGTTTTCCAAGGAGCAAATGTGAATGACCCTGCTTATCCTGATATTTATCCTGGTACTTAGGGTCTTCATTATTTCATCTACTGATCTGCCCATCAGACACTATTCACAGGTTTCCACTGTGGTGTGATTGCATATTCTCTTTTCTCTTGCTGGAATGATACTCTGCATTCCCATCTCTACATCCTCATTGGGACTTCACCATTCCTCAAGATCCAACTCAAAATCCATTAAAAAAAATCCACTTCCCTTTCTTCTCTCTCTGTTCACAAGCACCCTACCAGGAGATCACTTCACCCCTATTGATTTGCCATACACATCTCCAACTGCTGTCTTTTCTGATGTAGCTATTTATAGACAATTATGATTTCCCTGCTAGAATGCCAACTCTTTGAGTTCAAGTATCTTCTAGATTCATTTCTGTAGCCCTCATAAAGCTTAACCTATGCCTTGAACATACGAGGTTCTCAAGAATATGAGTCCACTTATAATGAATAGAATAATTCTTGGTAAAGGGAGCAATTTAGGTTGGGTGAGGACACCCATGTGAAACTAAAATATCTGAGAACAGGCAAAATTTTATGGCTGCCTGCTCTAACCACTGGACCATTTTTCCATTCCAGACAGGACAATAGAGGTCAGAAATTTTGTTGCTACCATTTTGTTTGCACAATCCCATTGGTTCTTTGAAGTGAAATCTTTCCTAGCACCCTTGGGGTTGTTCATCTATTGGGAGGGATATTTGATAGAAAATTTCAGTCTTCGGTGAAGTGCTGCTTCATTTATTCTTGAGAGATTTAGATTCTTTTTACCAGCCTGGTGTTCCAACAGCTTGAAAAATGAAAGAAAGAACCATGTGTGTCTAGACTGACCAGAAAGTAAAAACAAGGGGCACTTTGAAATCTGTGAATCTGACCACAACTGAGAGTTGTACGTAGTCCAAGTGACTGGAAAATCAGTTTCTTGGATTAGACAAATGCTTCCCTTAAGTCTCTCAAACTGCTAGCTTTCTTCTTTTATAATTAATAGAAAATTATTACATTGACAGACAAGGGACTTCATATTTGAGCCAATGGGAAAACATGACATTAAAACCAGGGGAAATAATTTAGCCCCAAATAGAGTCGTTAATGCCAGGATAAAAAAAAAAAAATGTGCTAATGATCTCTAAGTATCAGACTGTGATGAATTTAAATCGTATTCTCAGATGGAAAATATACCAGTTCTCACTGGTTTGGGGATTGGGCACCCAAATGCAAAAATCCTAAAATGCAAGTTTAGCAAACAAACTCAAACTATCTCATTTGCATTTTATGAAAAATTAGAATGCTTTAGCATTCTAATAGCTAGAGATAGATGGTTCCCACTTCAAGGAACCAGATCCATGGGGTTGTAGCATCTACAAGATGGGAGTTCCTGATTTTCATCATAGGGACTGCCATCACTCTGCTGGCTTACAGAAATGAGAGTGTATTAGGATGGAGCAGGGGGCAGGGTAGATGGTTTCAAGATACAGAGCTGCCTTGATCTTCTCTTGTACATTCAGCCATCTCATCATCCAACAAATATTTATTGCCTGTACATATGTCCATCTATTTTCTAGGCATTTTGAATGCAGCAAAGAAGAGAATCCGTGCTGTGGTGGAATTCCCATTCGAATGGTGGGATACAGAAAATAAATACATACATAAATAAATATACAAAACCGAGGGTGATCAGTGATATGGAATTGAAAGGAAAATCGAGGAGACAACAAGTTCTATGTTCCAGGGTAGAACAGAGTGAGGTACATATATTGTTTAGATTGGAAGAGAGAAGGTCTCATAAATGATATGAAAAATAGAACAGGGAACCTACAGAAGCCATAGAGAAAGACACATAAATATTGGGATAAAGAGTGTTCTGGGCAGAAGGAGTAGCAACTGCAAAAGCTATTAGGTGTGAGAGTTTTGGGCAAGTTCAAGAGACATCCAGGTTGAAGCAGAGTCAGCAAAGGAGAAAGTGGTCATCCATGCATTTAGAGATTGAGCAGGACATACTCTAGAGGCATGATCTTGTACTTCTTATACTGGAAAAGAAAAGACTGTCCAAGAAAGACTCCCCTACAGTAGATGGGAACATGTCTACAACTATGCATGGATTGTGAAAAAGCTCCCCACCATACTGAAACTATAATTGAATCTGAAACAGTCAAGGAAAGAGACACTGGAGTCCACTGAATAGAATATGGTTGGCAACAGTGCCTCCAGAGTGGACCAAACACATTCACAACTCCCTTGACTTCTCTTTCCCTCTGAACCTGCTTATTATCACCTCAAACCCAATGAGATTCCTCCATATTTCACAGCCTAGTTCAAGCAGTCAGGCATAAATGGAGCACAATTTAAACAGAATGGAATTAGGAGCCTCAAAAACTTGGATTAAAAAATCTGCCTTTGTAATTCAGCTACCTGACTTTGAACAGTTTACTTAACCTCTGCAAGACTATTTTTTATTAACAATAAAATATTATTTAAATGTATAAAGCAATTAAAGTAGCTCCATTATCTAAGGAGGGCAATTTTGTTATTGATAGCAGAGGACAGTGAAGCATAAGGGGTTAAGTAAGGAATACAAGGTCACTTTTGTAGAGAACCAAGATTTGAACCTGAACATTATGGCAACTGGATTATGTACCTTTCAGGATGGTGTGTGTACCCAAAGAACTCATGTAAAGAAATACAACATAGGTGCTTAATAAATTATCAGTTCCTAACAATTAATACTAGTTTTGGTTGCAAGTGACAGAGGAACCAACCTCCAATAACTTAAGCCAAAAGTAAGATTTTGGTTTTATGAGTAAAAAGCTAGATATTATCTCAGTTTAGACATTTAAAGCATGCTTGCTCCAGATACTGTTAGTGAGGTTCCAGACTATTGCCACTATCCATCTCTTGATCTTACCTTGCCCATTCCTTCTCTTTTAAGCCTCATGTGGTGAGCCAGGGTAGGGTCAGTTCCAATTTTATACAAAACCCAGTCCAAGAGAGAAAAGGAGTTTGCTGTCTTGATGGTTAGGTTGAATATGTGTCCTGGTTTAGCCAGAATGTCACCCAGTCCAATAGAAAAGAGTAGTCCATTTCCCTGATATGGGGAGGGGGGAGCACATCCTGAATTTCTCAGGGCACCTGCCCAGTCTAAAGGAAGAAAGGAGTGCACTTCTCTGGTGGACAAGGTAACCACAGGTCCTGGTTTTCCCAGACTTTATTCACACTGTCTTACCAGCTTAGTTATTAGGTACAACTCTCTCCTCTCTCAGAACTATCTCAGTTTACAGTAGACCGTATGGTCATTCCACCAATAGTGCAAAGACAATTACTGAGAGTTGGTCTCATTGACTATTACTTCAGATACGAAGTTTTCCCCTAATTTCAAGAAGGAATTATTTGGTTGAAAGTGGTAGGGATGTGTCTGCCAAAAAAGAAGAGAGGAACTGTTATCCCAAGAAGTTGGGTGGTGGATTCTGGGTGGCCAAAACCATGACTGTCAATTACATTTCCGCTCTATGTTTGATACTGTTTGGTACCATTTGGTAATACATTGGAGAAGTTTGGGAGTTATTAAAATATGTATTTGAATCTTGGCACTATTGCTTCCTCTAACTCGTTGACCTTACTTGGATCATCTTGCCTTTCTAAGCCCCAGTTTCCTCATGGATAAAGAAAGCTTATTGAATCTGCCTCTGTGAGTTATTATGAAGATTACATAGGTTTATGGGTATAAAATTATTTGCCACAAAATTTGGCATACACAGTTCAATAAATTGATAGCTGCTATTTTTTCTATGTTGCCTGAAATAGATTTAAGCACGTAATGGATGGTCAGAAATACCTAGTGACCAGTCACTAGGATGGGAAACAAACAAGAAGAATCATGAATCTTGTAGTGAGTGTAGGAGTCTGTGTGAGTTTAGACCAGAGCTGCTGTCAATGCTGGCAAGCCCTAGTGATCAAGGAAAGAAACCTTAGAATTTTGAAATTGAGTTGATTTTTCATCCAACTGAAACTAGGGGAGATTACTGAGAAAATGTCCTTTTTAGAACAACTGGTTTAATGAGGAAAATATTAGAATCTAAAAAAGTAATAAATGTTTATTAAATATTCATATGGGAACATACAGATATGAATAATTAATAGACCCCATGCCAAGAAATTTGTAGAAGAAAACTCATAAATATACAGACAAGTGTTCTACTTAGAATCAGTATACAGTAGATATGTTAGTCAGGTTTCCATTGCCATGACAAAATACACGAGGAAACCAACTTAAAAGGAGGCATAGTTTATTTTGGCTCATTGTGTCAGAGGTTTCAGTCCATGTTCTCTTGGCTCTAGTGATTTGGGCCTCTAGTAACACAGTACATCATGGCAGGAACACTTAGTAGAAAACATTTGTTCACATTATAGTAGCTGGGCAGCAGAGAGAGAGATAGGAGGGGCCAAGCTTCAATATTTCCTTCAAGGAAATTTTCTTCCATAGGCTCTACCTCATAAAGGTTCCACCATCTCCCAATAGTGTCACAGCCTGGGGACCAAGCCTTTTAACACCTTGACCTTTAGGAGGCATTCCAGTGCAAAACCATAGCAGTAGATAATGATGAATGTCATCATCTTCAGCAAAATAGTTTTTTGGATGAAAAAAAAAGTTGTAAGAGATGCCCATCTCAAGTGATCTGAGGGGTTAGAGGAAGAAGAAGTCCCTTCCAACAAGGTAGAACATGGAAAATTTAGGGGTCATTAGAATCAGGTCTTAAATATAGCTGCTTTTTACATGTAGAGAAGAAGAGAAAGTATCAGAGGCCTTGAACATCATAAGACAATCCTTCCCTTGGGCTTTTGTTTCCTCTGACCAGGTTGTTCTCCTTCCAGTCTCCTGGAAGCTTGTTCCTTCACTTCCTTGCATCTTTTTTTTCCCAAGTGTCCTCCCTTGCTCCCTGTGTAAAACTGTGACACCAACCACTTCCCACTCTATTCAATTTGTTTTTGTCTTGAGCACTTGAAATTCTCTAACCCAGTATATACTTTATATGTTTATCTTTTTTATTATCTGTTTCCCCATTCAAGAGCCAGCTCTAGGAGGGTGGGAATTTTTTCCTGTTTTGTTCACTGTAGTATCTCCAGCACCTAGAATAGTTCCTGGTGCACAGTAGGTACTGAGAGTTTGTAAAAGGAAGGGAGGAAGAGAATATGGCTGGGGAGGAGTTAGGAATCAAAGGATAGACAAAATGTGGAAGTTCGTGCCCCTGACACAGTATTGGTGCAGTCAGATTGAGGCAGACATATGTATGTATGCAGGGTGAACCTAGGAGAGGAAATTGGTACAAGGAGCACATATTGAAGTCAGACTTAGACTTAAAGCCTTGGCCAAGGAATTTAGCTTTTACTCTATATATCATGGAAACTATCAAATGTTTCCTTCTGAAGCTAATGTAGAGTTCTGTTCCAAGAGGATTGATATGACAGTGTTACTTGTTGCAAGGGTAAGCAGAAAGAGAGGCTGCAGTAAGAGACACCAGTTAGGTGACCACTACAATAAGCTACCTAAGAGGCTAAGCTACCTCCGACGAAGAGAAGAAGGTGGAAAATGGCAAGGATAAAGGGGGTGTGCAAGAAAAGAAGAGGGTATACAAAGAACTAGCTTAACATGAGTTGAGCCTTTTAATAAAAAAGAAAGAGAGTGTGCAATAATGAGATGATCTATATGTGCAGTGTTTGATGTGACAACTGCTCTGACATTTATAGACAAGAGTTGACGATTCTTAGAGATGGACAGTACCACTTTCTCCTTAGGAACAATTCCTTGGCAAGGAAAGTGATTTTTAAACATTGCTTCTACTTATTTCACACTATTTTTACAAATTATCATAACATAATAACCATTTTGGTATTTGGAGACCTTGAGGTCTTCCTTCCTTTGGGACTTATCTACAATCACTACTGAAAGTTAAATATTATGATATCTCTATCCATTCCTCCAGCATTCTTTTCATAATCAAGTCTCCTACTAAGAGGAATTGCAAATTTGCACATTTGGAAGACATAGTAAAGAGAGCAAAAAGTACAGTATGGAATTGTCCAAAAGCTGAAATAATCAGCAAAAGTCTGGAAATAGAGTGTATGAGTCCTCCTTCCTTTTCCAAGCAGCCAAAAATTACATTTCAAGTGCTTCAAATCTATTCTTGAGTGTGTGTGTGTGTGTGTGTGTGTGTGTGTACATCCACATAAATAGGGTTTCTGGTGATAATCATAGAGACTTGACTTACACAATCCAAAGAGGCCATATTCACACAGAGTGCAATGGCAGTGCTACTTTCTATAGAAGGGCAGTGGAATGGTTGTTTTTACAAGAATGAACAGAAGAGGACTGACCTAAGGGTGGTTCTCCTCCAAATTATCTCACCCTCTCAGGTCCCATAAAAATTGCACCTTGGTAGTGCAAGCCTGTAATTCCAGCAGCTTGGGAGACTGAGGCAGAAAGATTGCAAGTTCAAAGCCAGCTTCCATAACTTAGCGAGACCCTGAGCAACTTAATGTTGCTAAGTCTCAAAATAAAAGATAAAAAGAGCTGGGGATGTGGCTCAGTGGTAAAGCACCCCCCGGTACCAAAAAAAAAAAAATGCACCTTTAACCTTCATTTGGGTTACCATTATCTAGCAGTGTGAAGTAGTTCATGAAACCGTTCTCTTCTGTGATTGAAAATCCATGATGTTCTGAGAAAGTTTGGCAGACAAAGGCCTGAAAAAATGTAGAGGTCTAAAGGTAGGGATACAGGGAGGATGGTTTCTGACTACACACCTGGCCCGTTTCATACACAGTTGAGTCAAGGGGTGCATTGCTCTGAGCTATACTAGACAACTGGGTTGGAGTCAGACGGCAATGGGTCTTAAATGCTAAGTTAACCTAGGAAATAGGGAGCCATTAAAGATTCTTAAAGATGAAAATTTATGGAAACACAGATCAGTTAAGCTCTCCCACCTCCAAACATCAGAAGTTGAAGTTATCCACAGACTCCTGCCTGAGTATCTCTCTGAGAAAAGCAAGGTTCCTTTTCTACTTTTCATGCTTCAGGCCAACTGATCCACATCAACTCAATTCACTATATATTTACTGCACACATATTATACCTCAGTGCAGTTACAAGTTACAGAAACATCTGCTGAAAGTACTATTTTCTGGCTTCCCTCTCACTTTGAATATTTTCTTTCATTTCCTCCCATTTGCAAGGCCTTGGGTGACATTCCATCAGGAAGTAAACTTTCCAAGTACTGTCATGTTAGAGCCTTAGGAGAGAGCTGATGTGGCCTAGAGTGTTAACAGGAGCGCTCTGTATGATGAGAAATGTATGTTTTCTTTACTCTGGCCAAATTTTTCTAGACCAGAAGGTGAAGGTTTTTTAAATATTAGCATGTAGTATATTTAACAAAGTGCTTACTGAAAATCCCACAAAATATGTCTTTCCTGCATATTTTTAAAGCACACAGGCGCTCACCTTGGTTTGTGTAAGCATTCAGTGGTGCATGTTATACTTTATTTTGGCTGATATGAGACATATTGGAAGGGTGGCTCTCTTCAGACTCTGGGTTAAGTTGGCAAGCTGTGTACTAAGTTGGTCCCAGGATAGGACGACCTGAGTGAGACTGTTGGAGAGCCTTCACTGTCTGCTGTACAAACAGCACCTCTACATTCACAGTCCCACTGGCACCTGAACCAGCTGAGGTTAGGGCCTCAGCCATGGATGTGGCCTCCCTTCTAACTGCTCCCTGACTCCAGTCTCATTCACCACCCTCCAGCCTTCATGTTACCTCCATAATCTTAAAAATACAAGTGTGCCTTCTGTTTTTAAAACCTCCAGTTGTTCTGCAGGGCTGAATGACAGCAATCATTTTCACTGAGAGTCAGGCCACCCCCAGGGAGAGAGATCAGAATCTGCACAAAGGGCTGGCCGGGGAGAGATAAGTGTGCTTTCCAAGTCCTATTTAGCTTCACCAGTGCTTTGTGTTTCTTTTAAATAATATTTGTGAGCCAAATATGATTTATGTTTATTGAAAGTGGGATACTGAACTCTAAAAAGAAGCCAAAACTTAGTGGGGCCCTAAGTAGGGTAGTGCATTATTCAACTCAAGAAAAATTTTGTGTTTTGACATTTCTAGTCTCATTAGTTGACACTGATGATACTAACGTGAGTGGGTCTTGGAGAGACTTTTAGTCTGGTTATAGAGAAAGATGATAAGTCTAATTTCAAGTGGTCTGAGATGTTATCATAGAGATATGCACAAGGTAGGTGAAGGAACAATAAGGATCAATAGACATGCTTGGGAGCTGCTTCATAAAGGGCAGTAAAGACAGATGGACTGGAGTCAGATCTTGGAAGCACAATTGTCTGGGCTTGGAGACTCTCTTATAGATCCTGATGGAAAGTGGAATTAAAGGTGGATCTTAAGTACCCCGCTGTGATCCCATGTGAATGGTGGCACCATTAGGCAGGATGGAGAACCCAACCCAAGGAGCAGGTCTCTGCAGAAGGTGAGACTCCACCTTGAACACATCAAGTGTGCAGTGCCTGGTTGAAATGTCTATCCCATAGTCTGAATCTGTAAAGGGATTCCTTGGCTGGAGAAATCAGTTTGTGGTGATTAGTGGAAGAAATAGGTGCAAATATTATCCAGAATAAGCATGATATGAGCAAAAGATGAGATCAAAGATAGAACTACCAAGAATATCTTTAGGTGAATTTCTTTTTAAATCTAAAAATATAACTGTTTCGTTTTCCCATAGAAAAACCTAAAATGTAAGAGAATCACCACCTGAAATATCCATATGTGGAATTAAATAAAATTGGCTAGGGCCTTTGTACTCAAATTGAAAACACATCAAAACAAAGCAAAGCAAAGACAAACATAAATAAATACAACACACGCCTTTCTCTCTTTCCAAGTCCATTCCCCAGCTGTGGCACAGTAGTAAGCTTAATTTACAATTGCCCTGGTAAATCCTTGCCATCTTTTTTTTTTAACCTTTTGGAAGTTAGTTGATATTAATTTTATAAACCACAAATTCTTTTATGGATTCTAATATCCAGAATTTTCCACATCAGATTGGATGATGTATTATAATTTAATTAGTAGCAATCTTCTTAATGGTACATAAAGCAACTGTGCATCTTATGGTCATTGGCTTGTTCAATTCAAACTCACGTGGTAATTACTTTTGGCCTCCCCTTTTGGTGCCAGCAGGCTGCCCTTTCTCTTACAGGATGAAGTGAACGGCCTTTGCTCCTCCTTGCCTTCATTCCCCACCTACCCCAGTCTTAGCAGTCTCCCCAGAGTGGCAGATAGAGGAACCATAGCCCTCTCTTGCAAAGCCAGCAGAAGTGCAGCAAGAGCGCTACCCAGGAGCTGAGCCCCTCTTAGCCCAAGGCTTTGTAGGCCCTAGGAGAGCTGGGGAAAGCAAGAACCCAGTGACCTCGTAAAACACAAGCCCCTCTCTTTACAGAGGGCCGCCCTGTGTGCTGAGGGCTCTGGTTGCAAGCAGCAGGCACCAACCCCAGTGGGATTTACTGGAAGGAAATCTGGTGCTGACACCACCTCTCTTGGAATTTATTGGAAGGAAATCTAGTACTTACAGAATCAACAGGAGGCAGAAGGAGTGGCTTGAAAAAGGGCAGGGACCAAGGGAACTCAGATACAGGACCTCGGGAAGAATCTGGCCAGGATGTTGGGCATCACTGTTTCTACCCCATATTGCCCCAGATGAATCCTAACCATCCCCTCTCTTTTGTCTCCCAAGGTCCAAAGATAAAACATGAGTTGGGAGCATCCAGGCTGATTGCCCAGATACTGTCTGTGTCCTGGTCACCAGGAGATAGCAAGAAAATGTCTCCCCTTGGAATCAACGGGAGGAAAATAGGATCCAGCATGTCCCCAGGACTGAAAGGGATTTTGACATTGTATTGCCAAACAATGGCAAATGTTCCACTATATTCACTTTTAAACATCTCAAATTCATAAGGCCATCAGAGCAAGTCAACAGAGGACTGTGTCATATTAAAATTGACTACATTAGATTTATCTGAACCATGGGCTAGTAGAGGAAACTACTCTCTCTTCTGGAGCTCAGGCAAAGGGTCAGAACTTGTGCTAAGTGAGTTATGTGTGATTGCTGCATAATGTGCAATTAGTCTTTCTTAGACCTTCAGAAAGTGTTAGGAAGGATGACAGTGGTTTCTAAAGATTTTTCCAAACAGGGGAAATGAATGTAGCAACTGGAGATGGCAGAATATGGGTGCTAAATAAAACAATGTGTCTAAAAGATGCCTTTGTTTGAAATTAGCTCCTTGGACTGACAGGTAATTAACTTCTGCCACTAGTTTAATTTCTTGTGTGAACCTGGATACAGGAAACCATACATGGGTGGTAAGTTTTTTTTCCCCGCTCAATCTCAGAGGAACTGTAACCGGGTATGAACTAGTGGCACAACTCATATATCAGTAGTCTGTAGAGGGTCTACATAAATCCTTTTCTTTAAACTTATTTAACTGTTTTGAAAATGGTTTCAACAGAAGTAATTCCAATTGCACCAGAAAGGAAACCAGAGTCTTAAAGAAAAATATACTCTCTTTGCTGAGCAAGGCAAACATATCAGTATGCAGAGAAACAAACCAGTCTCTTGTGTTTTATTTCTTTAACAAATCCACTGAAACACTTATTTTACATCCTTAAGGGGCTGATAGACAAAGAATCCTGTAGCCACTAAAAATTAATATGCACACTGGCTTCTAACCACTTTAAAAAGATAGGTACTTTTAAAAAAGTTTCCCTGTTATTTACAGTATATTATACGATTTTTCACATAAACACAGTAAATAATTTTGTGCTTAAAAAGTAGATGGAAAACATACTCTCTGGAGACGGATTTTTCTATTTAAGGAATCAGATAACCCACTATTTTCATGAGTGTGTGTCTCTTTGCATAAACTAACACATTGTGTTACAAACCTCCCTTTTCACAGCCAAGTCCTTCATAGGATAATATTTTCCCAATAAGTTCTTAGCGCCTTTCTGTCATGATGGGTTTTTTTTTATTCTTTTAAGAATTAATGCTAAAATAAATAAAAACCTTTATATCTGGGAAGATGAGAACTTGATACTATTTAAAGATAACTAATCCAAAGCCATTTAGTAAAATTGCCTTCAGTTTTGAGAACTGGAAGATGCAAATGCATAAACTAGATGTCCCTCCTAAAAGCACAGCGATAGAACTGAGAATAACTGAATTTGACCTTGATCCTTGGGTCCCAGGACTGAGAAGAAAGAATCTGATTGTTGCTGTCCTACTTCCCCCAACTCACCTTACCCACTCAACTCACTCTCTCGCTCTCAAGTGTCACCTCAGGGAGACCTTTGCGGGTGACTGTTTTACATTGAGACTTCCTCCCTTGAGCAGATGCTTATAATCCCCCTTTCCCACTTTCTGTTTCCCTTATAGAACTTGCCTGACACAGTACACATTTTGCTTTACTTTCTTGCTTGCAGTTTCTCTCTCTTAACTTGAACAGAAACTCTCTGAGCACAGAAGCTTTTTGTCTATTTGGTTCCGGCGGCACATGCCCAGCTACTGGCATGTAACAAGTGCTCAATCAATATTTGTTGACATACAAGCTAAGGTAACTTTTACTTGAAGATTTCTGCTTATACATGCCCAACTAACGTAGTGGTTTAAAAAGCATTTTCACACCAACCATTTTATTTGGTAATCTTTACAACAACATTGTGTTTTAAGAAAGGACTTTTATCCCAATTCGGTAGATAAGGAAACAGAAAGTCAGAGAGTTTGTATATATTGGATCAACCCAAGGAGCTAGCAAGTGACAGACTCCAACTTGGCACCCACATCAGTTTCTTCCCTTGAAGTGCTACTTTCACCCAAGTGGAGAATCCTTCTGGTCAGGGAAAATAATGCTTCATATTCAGCATTATTAGTTGTGTCTCAGATCAGTGGATTCCAAAGTGAAAGTGCAAACAAAAATTATATGTACCGTATATATTCCTGATTAACAAAATAATCCATTATGGATAATTCTCAAGGATGTGAAACCTCATTTCCCAATTGAAATCCACATTTGCTCATCTCCTAAAGTGGAAGAGTGACCATGATGAGGTCAAGCATGTCCACCTCAAAGAGCCTTCAGAATTCCCCCCTTACACCACAACCTGCTTGTCTTGGTCTAAAGGTGCCAAGTTCTGATACATAAATTAGATTATTTGCATGACACACTCACTGCCTTAAATATCACTATATATCTCCTGCGTCCTTCCTACTAGATTGGACCATTACAGAAGGCAATGCACTTTATTTATTTTTTTTTAAATTTTTTATTGTTGGCTGTTCAAAACATTACATAGTTCTTGATATATCATATTTCACACTTTGATTCAAGTGGGTTATGAGCTCCCATTTTTACCCCATATACAGATTGCAGAATTACATCAGTTACACATCCATTGATTTACATATTGCCATACTAGTGTCTGTTGTGTTCTGCTGCCTTTCCTATCCTCTACTATCCCCCCTCCCCTCCCCTCCCCTTTTCTCTCTCTGCCCCCTCTACTGGCATTCATTTGTCCCCCTTGTATTATTTTTCCCTTTTCCCTCACTTCCTCTTGTATGTACTTTTGTATAACTCTGAGGGTCTCCTTCCATTTCCATGCAATTTCCCTTCTCTCTCCCTTTCCCTCCCACCTCTCATCCCTGTTTAATGTTAATCTTCTTCTCATGCTCTTCGACCCTACTCTGTTCTTAGTTACTCTCCTTATATCAAAGAAGACATTTGGCATTTGTTTTTTAGGGATTGGCTAGCTTCACTTAGCATAACACTTCTCAGAGGAGGACATACAATCAATCAACAAGTACATGAAAAAATGCTCACCATCTCTAGCTGTCAGAGAAATGCAAATCAAAACCACCCTAAGATACTATCTCACTCCAGTTAGATTGGCAGCCATCATGAAGTCAAACAACAACAAGTGCTGGCGAGGATGTGGGGAAAAGGGTACACTTGTACATTGCTGGTGGGACTGCAAATTGGTGCAGCCAATTTGGAAAGCAGTATGGAGATTTCTTGGAAAGCTGGGAATGGAGCCACCATTTGACCCAGCTATTCCCCTTCTCGGTCTATTCCCTAAAGACCTAAAAAGAGCATGCTACAGGGACACTGCTACATCGATGTTCATAGCAGCACAATTCACAATAGCAAGACTGTGGAACCAACCTAGATGCCCTTCAATAGATGAATGGATAAAAAGAATGTGGCATTTATACACAATGGAGTATTACTCTGCATTAAAAAATGACAAAATCATAGAATTTGCAGGGAAATGGATGGCATTAGAGCAGATTATGCTAAGTGAAGCTAGGCAATGCACTTTATTAGCTTTAGCAGTTTCATAGGTCTGCTGTGACGGGGAACCACAAACTGGTGTTTTCAGCAACAGAAATTTAATAATGTCCCACATTTATGGAGGCTATAAGTCCATGTCTATGGGTTTGGTTCCTTCTGAGACTGAGGAAGAACCTGTTCTGTACTGTCCCTTAGCCTCTGTTGGCGTTACTCCTTGACTTGTAGAAGCATTGCTTTGGTTTTTTTGCCTTTGTCTTCACAGTGTTCTCCCTGGTGTGTATTTGCATCCAAATTTCCCTTGTTTATAGACACCAGTCATATTGGACTAGGTGCCCATCCTGCTCCAGTCTGACCTCATTTTAAATAACGTCACATTCTAAGGCACTGTGGGTTAAGACTTTGACATATGAATTTTGGGGGATACAGTTCAACCCATAACACTGGACTTATGAGCTTTTGGACTTGTGGTACTAACCTGCACTTCGTAAGTGTCCAGGCACCACTGCTGAATCCATTCAATGTAAAGAGATGTCTCCAGAAGGCTCAGCAATGGGTCCACTTTCCAGCAGATGAGTGGCCTTTTGAAAACTGCTTCAGAAGAAGAAACTTTCTTCCAGCTAGTTCCTCACTGTGCTTTGTGTTAGGTCCCTGGATAAGGATGATGCAGCTTGTCAAAGTGGATATTTTCTGTAGGACTTTCCAAGCAGGATAATATGGGTAGATAGCATTGATTATCTTTATATATGAGTAAAGACATATATGTGCCAATGCTTTAAAGGTTTATTTGTGGAAAATTCTGAATAACTCTGTGTCCTTTTCAAAATTTTAAGCGCAACTTTAAATATCATAAATGCAACTTCAGAGTTATATTAATTATTAATAAATAACAATTCTCCTTAAAGATGTTCTATATTCTTTCTGATGTGTATATAGTGTGATAATAAAGCAATGAGGTTGGCTGCACAAGCTATATACCTGCATATGGGGTACTGTATTTCAATGAAAATTTACATTTAAAAATTTCAATATCTTAATTTCAATCCTGTGTACTTTATACCTCCACATTTTAAAAACTGGTATATTTCTTCCACAGTTCTTGTCAGAGCTTTTGAGGTTGCTTTTCAGGCTGTACACATTTATTTGGGTACTTAGGTATGCATTATAATATTTTCTTCAGGTAATTTGTATTAAATTTTGAGTTGATACCTTTCAGCATACATGATGATAGGAATTAGAATGAACTTGAGATCTTATAAGGAAGTCTGTGAACATTTTTTAAATAATTGAATATATGGTTTGGGGGGAAATAAGTGAAGTCATTTCTTTTAGACTGCATTTGGATCAACGAAATCACCCACCTACAGTAAATACAATATTACATTTGGAACTATGAAAAAAGTTTTTAATTTTCATAACATATTTTCTATGAGTTGAATTTTCTAATGAGTTGGATTTTCTTATGACACCAGGACTGTCTCCTAAATCTCCCATGTTGATTTCAAGCTCTACATAATAAAGGGGCCCTCTTAGAAAGAGGCAGGTGGAGAGAAGAGGGAGAATGAACATACTTTGCATAGGCAGGAAGGGCACTATAACATCTGGTCCTGGTAGTTGCCTTTGTTAGTGCTCATTAAATTCACATTAATGCATGAACTCTTCTGAATGTGTAAATGCCATTTGGGGTTACTTACTTTCGCCCACCAATAGCATTCCCTTTGGGGGTCTCTGCCTGGTTGTTTACTTGCCAATGGCATTTGACCTGGGGTCAGACCTGTATTTAACCCTTTCCTGTAGGTCAAAAACAAATTAATTTGGTGAGAATTCAATTGGAAATGAGTCATCTGCACAGCAGGTGTCCCCCTTGGAGAAAATGCTCCAGGTGGAAACATTTTCAGATCTGTTCCTGTGCCATCTCTGAAGAAGCTTCAGAGGTCAGGGAGGCAATTCCAAGACGTCCCACATGTTGAGGGCCTGGAGAGGAAGGGAGCAGGTGCCCACCTGGGGCTGTTTTCTCAGCAGCTTGAGGAGACTTTCAAAGAAGCCTCTTTGGGAGATAATTTATTCATGTATTCATGAACATTCATCTTGGGCATTCATTGTGGACTGACTGACTTAGAAGTTGCCCTAAATGATTGGAACTTTACCCTTTTAGCCCTACCTCCCACCATCAACCAATGACTTTGAAGAAATTATTTCATTCTTCTCTTTCTTTTTTCTAGAGGATGAGGAAGATGAGGAAATGGTGGAACTCAAAGTTGGCCAAGATTCAGAGCTGGAAAATCAAGACAAAAAGCAGGAAGTAAAGGAAGGTATGATGTGGGAGATTGAGTAATTATTTTATTGTTTTGTTTTCTCTTAACATAAGGGATGTTAAAGGTAAATAAAAATTAAATTTCTTTCCCCACATGAAAGAATTTCTTCAATTAGTCAATATATTACATTTATCAACACAAACTGTAATCGCCAAAGCAAGTGTTAATTATTTGATTGGTAGAAGCAAATAAAATGGAAATCACTTGCAATTCCAGTAAAATTATTACTATTAATAAAATAAGATACAGTATCAATTTTCATGTTACAAAGTTCACTCTACCATATATTCTCAATAATAACAGTAAAGAAAAGGAGCAGATATAATTATCTTATCAATAAAATTCTGACTTTTTTTCATGTATTCTACGTGGAAACATTAATAGCGGCCATTACTGTTAACTGTACTATTAAAAGGGGTTTTTTTCCACAACTCTGCCTAGATGAGGGAAAGAACCTCTTACATACTCCCCAGTAAGAATAGTAATTTAACATTTATTAAGGATTTATGATATACTTGGCTCTCTTCTAAGCAGTCTACAAATACTGTCTGAAAGGAAAGTGAGGAACCAGAGATGGGCGAGCAAGAAAGGAAAGAGAAGACCAGACAGAGATACACAGGAGAGTTTATTTGTCAGAGCTGACAAATAAAGGCCATCTCTCCAAAGATGGAAAGAGGCAACACAGGTTTGGGCTTTCCTGACTTTTATGGGGCAGGCTCAGGGATTAGAGCCAAGGCAGTCCAAATGCAGGTGGTTAAGGGTGGGGTTGGTATGTGGGAGTGGTGAGCCTTTCTCAGAAACACCCTTGGGCAGGAAAGTGAAACTTTTTCTTAAGATGGGCTATCACTTAAGATGGCCATCCAGATGCTAACCAAGGATCTTACACTATCTACTCCGCCAAACGACCTTTGAAGCATGTACTGTTATTATTCTTATTTTATAGATAGAGAACTAAGAAGCCAGGGGCTTAAAAACTTACCCAAGGATACACAATTTATAAGTGCTTGAGCCAAGATTGAGAGCTGATCCATTTTACCACAATGCCATTCTCATAGCATTTCCTTACAAATCCAGTTTTTTTTGTTTTCAAACTCTCAGTCCATGGAGACTGAAGAGAATTTTGAAATTGTCATTCTTGCTGACTGATGGACAGTGATACCTGAGAATTGAATGTAGGTCAAAAGATCATTCCATATTCACAATCGAGTTTCTCAAATACTGAACAATATAATTCTAAAACCTCAATTGATTTGTAAATTTTAAAGGTGGCCCTGATTCTGGCAGAGCCTGTGGAGCATGGAGCACAGTCAGCACTGGGAACTTCTGTAGGAATACATGCATAATGCTCCATGCACTTCCTTCAATCCCTTGGGCTAGCAAGAGAAAATTTGTGTAGCCTGCCTGCATACTTATTGCAGATCACATCCCCTTACATTCAGATATTTGCTTAAATATCATATGGAGTTTAGTGAGACAAATTTTAATTGTTATAAATCACATCATATTCAAAATCATTTGAAATTGTATGTGTATGTGTTTAATTTTTTATATGCGTTTTATGCAGTTTCAGTTATCTAAAAAGCCAATGCAGGATAGTGATGGGGGTGGTGGAGTCTGGAACCTATATCCCCAGGATCAAGTGTTGGCTCTGCCACTTATTAGCTATATGATCACCACTAACTTATTTAGCTTAACTTCTCTTGGCCTCAGTTTCTCCATCTGGCAAGCAGAAATAATATCTACCTCCTAAGATATTTTATGAGGTTTAAAGGGGGTAGTATGAAACAATTTGGCACAAAATAAATGCTATAAAGAAGTTTGCCAAATTATCATTAGCAGTCTTACCCTGTAGTTCCTGCATCTGAAACTGGGCTGTACCCCTGATGGGATTCCCTCTTTAGTCCAGTTCTCTGTGCACAACTTTGTCATAGTCCATAGCTTTGAAATGGGAGCCTGGTTACCTGGGCCCTTGTGAAATAAATGCAAAGTCCTTTCTACCTTTTGTAGAACTATTATTAAGTCTCCAATTCCTGTGCTTAGTCCCAGGTATCAACGAGGTATACTCAAGTTCTGGGGTGTGACTGAGGGCATGAAGAAGATTGAGCAATTTTAACAATAGCATCTACAGAGAGAACCACAGTTACTTTTTCTGAGACATTCTAAGTGGATTTGATGGAAGAGATTTCACATTTAAACTTCTACTAAAAACATCTTTTTTAAAAGGCTGAAGAATAGAATATTATTATCACAGGTCAGCAAAGAACAAAATAAGTCAGGATCTATTAAAATGTATTCTTTTTCCTTTTGCAAAATACGCTTAAAACATACTGGATAATAAGGAGCCAGAGCAGTTTTTGTGGGTCTTGGCATGGATTCCCCACCCCCTCACCCCCACCCCTACTCCAAACCCAATCTCCAAATCATCTTCCCTGACAAGGCAAAGCAACCTCCTTCTTAAGTTCCAAGCAAAAACACCCTTCAGTTTTAACTGTTACTCATGCTTCATGGAATTGATTAAAGTCATGCTAAAAGTCAAAAAGAAGTTTGTAAGGACATTTCCTGTTACTGCTGTGCTGTGTGCCTTATTCTCCATTAATGGCTTTTCTGCAAATTAGCACATAATGGGTTAAAAGCATGTTTATTTTGGCATCAAACTATCTGGCTTTTTTTTTTTTAAAGTAGAACAGTATTTTGCAAACTTTTAAAAGAATCTCTTGCAGATATAATCATGGCGCCATTTGCACGACTGCATTGTAGTCAGAGCTGTGTCAGCACTTCCAATATGAACCCTGCGTTTCAGGATTTATTATTCAGCCATAAAAATTTGCTCTGGGCTGAAACTTGACATACACAGTTTCAAACCAGGGAACACAATTTTGAGAGATCCATTTGGCATTTTATTTTGGAAGGAAGATTTTAAAAAGTGGTGAGAGGGATGTGGGAAAAATCAGTGCTCACTAGCTTTTGATATTTTTGCCCATGTAATATCAAAATGCATTAAACAGTAAAGAAATGTAGTTTGGATTTACTATTGTTATCACATAGAGTAGGAAATAAAACTGTAGGTACATTTTAGCTTTTCATCAACATTTAGGAAATTTCAACATGTTAGTGTCTGGGGTCTTCATGGATGTTTAGAGTTTTGGAACAGCAGAATCCAAAGCCTAACTCTTATAAATACAAATTAACTCATAAATTGCACATCAACTTCAGAGAAGGATGCCCTTCCTCATTACTTTGATTTCCTTGCTGATGTTTATGAACTGGTTTTATAGTAAAATTCCCATTAGAGCCACCGTTTCTATTTAATCTGATGATTTTCCTGGGTTTATTTATTTATTTTTTAATCTTTTAGATATTCTGAAAAAAAATGCTTTTAAATGTAACCTTTTATATTGAAATGTAATGCTATGTCATTGAAACAAAGTAAGACATTTCTGAAGTAGATAATTCAAAAATAACTTTTTAAAATTGACTTTAAAAAATGAGTGCATTATGGCTACACATAAATGTGGAATTCGTTTGTGATATGCTCATACAAAACACAGCCTGGTTAATTTCACTCTGCTGTTCCTCCCCTTTCACATCCTTCTTACTCCATTGTTCTCCCTTCTATTGTCATGAGATTCCACCCCCCACTTAATCTAAAAATGAGATATTAAAGCATTCGATATAAGCTGTGAATTTCATTATTAACTTTATATTTTTATAGAGAAAAAAATTCCAAGAACCCTAGAAAAGACATGGAATATAGTAGGTAGGAATAATTAAAGAAAAACTGACAAAGCACACATTTGAAAATTATTTTGTCATTTGGATTATATTTAAGTCATATCTATATATTCTATTTTTCATAAAGAGATTTATAGGCACTTTATTTTTTTAAAGAGAGAAAGAGAGAGAATTTTAATATTTATTTTTTAGTTATCGGCGGACACAACATCTTTTTGTTTGTATGTGGTGCTGAGATCGAACCCTGGCCGCACGCATGCCAGGCGAGCACGCTACCGCTTGAGCCACATCCCCAGCCTCTTTATAGGCACTTTAAATGCATGAAGTGTTGTTAACTATCAGATCTTGAAAGAAATATTCCATGTTTGGGTTGTAAAATAAAACAAACAAACCAACCCTGTTATAATAGCACTTTCTGCTTAAATTATAAGAAAAATAAAATATTTGCCCATGTTTTGTTCTGGTATGCCTTTTGCTATTAAATTAATTTCTACCTTTTCATAAGGTGAGCTTGTTGAAAATAATTAATTAGGTTTCAGAAATAGGGAAAAGCTGAAGAAACAGATATTTCAGGGTGAATTTGGGGTCCATCCTAGAGTAAAATAATTTATTCTTTTTGTCTATGCCTGTATTTTGCACTTTGCGGATTTTTTTTTTTAATGCCTAGAGAGGTTTGCTTTTTGAATGCACCTTTTAGTTGTGATTCCTGGATACTTCATTATGTTTTCATTATATTGTAATAACACTTATCAATTTAAAGATTTGGAAGTAATGGGAGGTTTTTCATCAAAAATGACTATGGCCCTATTGAATTCATAAGTTGAACATTGTTTATGACTTTTAAAGAGTACTCATCTGCACATGCATATTATTATTTTGTGCAAAATAAATGCCAGTTGATCTCTTTCAGACATCAAAGCTTAATATAAAGTATATCCTTTGTTTTGCTTCAGTAGGAATTTAATTTCAGGCCAAATATTGTATTGTCAAGCATACTATCTGGAGAGGCTACTGCTTCAGCTACCTGAGCTTGGCCTCTGCGAGTACACTTTGATCAGCCATTTATGTTTCTCTTAGAGGAGAGGTTGTATGTCTTAAAAGCTGAGATCAAAGTGACAATAAGCTACAGAGAAGAAAAATTACAGAAAATTACACAGATGCTATTTTTTTATTCAAGGTAATGGACCTATAAGGAAAGATCCAGGTGAAATAGAAGTGGCTCAAAAAGATAAACAGAAACTGGAAAGATGTTTTTATATCACAAAAAAAGGAATGGAAGGGGAAAGTTCCTATATCTTTGCTTATATCAAGTGTATCTCAAGTCATCCATTAAGAGTGGCCAATACTGAGTGAATCTTTCTAAATAGGACCCTCTTCTTGGCCCATCCTATCCTTGTTTAGTGACACTTCTTTATTTGTTTAATAGAATGAGCCAACAAATTGAACAGAGCATTTTGTAAGGTATTTTCCCCCTTTGGCTGTGTTACATTTAGTAGTTTAATGGTATTCTGGAGATAATTTAAATGCCTCAAAGGGGTTTAAGGAAGTAGACTAGTAAGTTACTGCTTGATTACTAGTTATTGAAAGCATAATTATTTGCCTAGAATATTTATCTTTAACCCTTAAACCAGCCAGAATTAAAGTCTAGGTATCATTCTATCTCCATTGTACAGATAAAACAGCTGCCCAGAGAGCTTCAATTTATGGATTAAAGAATCAAAGCTAGCAAATGGCAGAGGAGATGTTTGGTTCTAGCTTGGTTTTGTAGAATTCTTCATGTTATTAATAGCCTCCATAGATTCCCCCAACTCCTAGCCAAAGTCTAAATCTACATGTTGCCAATGTCACCATTCTCAAACTGATCTCTGGGCAACACTACACAGCAAAAGTTAATGGGGATTTTGGACAGTCCCAGTACACACGGGAAATTTTATGGCTCTGGAGAATTATTTCTGTCTAGGACTGCTAAAAACTATGGAGTGGATTTTGTTTGGAGGTCTCTGACGTAGCTGAGGAATCATGTTTTGCCATGATACTATCTGGACAGCATTTCTTAAACTGTGAACCAAACTACATCAGGATCATTCTAGTTTCTTGAAAAAACAGATTCTCAGTTCCTTCCAGATTCTCTGTATCATGCTGTCCGACAGAGATGAGGAAGCCGAAAGAGGAAAGATGTTATGAAAATTAAAGACTTGAGATCACTGTCATGACTATGCAAAAAAAGGGGGGGGGGCTTCTTCAGCATTCAGATTTCTTAGGACAGGGGCTTTGAAAAACCAATAGTCAAATCAGATAGCACCTCTATAAAATATTATGCTGCCAGTGACTGTACTTAATAGAATCTTCTGACAACCAGGTAGAAACTGGTCCTGGTTATTGGTGGTGGTGGGGTGGGTAGGGCGTGACTGTGGATGTGTTTGGGTAACTCTGAAGGGATGAGAGTCCACCTTGGAGCCCAACTATGATTTTAATACCTGCCTCTCCTGTAAAATAAGCTTCTATGCTACTGAGGAGTAAGCAGTGTTCAATGAAGCCTCTCTGCTGGAGTGCTGAGGTGGAGTTCCTGAGCCACTCTGAAGTTTGGGCTGACAGTATCTACCCTTGAGGGTTTTTCAGTCTGGGAGAATTCCTAATCCTTTCCCTACAGTTTTATGCAAAACCTGCCACCAATAAATGGTTTATATAACCATACTTGTGACTCTGAGGTGAGCTAATTTTCAGACCCTGTGACATACCGCTAGCTATGTCATTTCTCTGGCTCATTTTTTTTATCATCAAATTTAGCTTAATAAAATTAATCACGCTAAAAACAACAGGAATAAAAACAATTGTGGATGTTTTATAGAAGTGTTTATTTGCTCCATATTTAAAGGCAGAAGATATCTTGGGTGACAACAGGTTTGGAAAGAGATGTTTCAGCTTTAAACAGAGCTGTGTAACAATGTTTGCCTTAGTAACAAGCTATGCAAAAGAAAGTGAGTTCACCCAGTAGAAAGAGGAAAGTTATAGTCTGGATCATAACCATAGATGGTTCCTAATTATTTAATATGTGTGGCTTTATAATAGTATCTAATATATGTAGCTTTATAAATTTCTTTCATGCTATACTTGAGCTGTTTTTCAAGTTCATTTCCAAAGAAAATAACATTTAGAACTGATTGTTAAAAACATGCTAATCTGTTCTCATTTGTAATCATTTTCAATTCTTCAAAACAGTAATTAGGCCAGAGATGAAATCTTTTTGTGGGAATTTCTGCAAAAGCCTTTGCTGTGAATTTAAGAATGATCTAGAATTCATATTAACAATGGTTCATTTCACTGTGTCTTACTACTCCCTGATGAGCAGTCTCTTTCAAAAGTTGGATTTCTCTGGAAAATCTTTTAATTGTCCTTTTTTTCTTTCCTAATCATCTCTTTTACACAAAAAGCCCCTCCAAGGGAGCTGACAGAGGAAGAAAAGCAGCAGATCCTGCATTCAGAAGAATTCCTCATCTTTTTTGATCGAACAATACGGGTCATTGAAAGAGCCTTGGCTGAAGACTCTGACATCTTTTTTGACTACAGTGGTCGAGAGTTAGAAGAAAAAGATGGGTTAGTCTCTTGTGTGCATTTTTAAAATAGAGTGTGTTCTGTTATTTGTTGAGCTGGGGATTTTGCTGTTTTCAATGTTGCTGTTTTAAGAGGCAGAGCCTTTCTGGGTGCAGTGGTGCATGCCTGTAATCCCAGCAGCTAGGGAGGTTGAGGCAGGAGGATCATGAGTTCAAAGCCAGTCTCAGCCAACAGTGAAGCTCTAAGCAACTCAGTGAGGCCCTGTCTCTAAATAAAATACACAATAGGGCTGGGGATATGGCTCAGTGGTCAAGCGCCCCTGAGTTCAATCCCCAGTACCAAAAAAAAAAAAAAAAAAAAAAAAAAGGCAGGGCATTGCTATTTCACGTAGGCTAGAAGGAACTCCTGGGCTCAAGAATCCTCCTGTCTCAGTCTCCCATGTGTTGGGACTACAGGCATGCATTTCCATGCCTAGCTTTGTCGGTTGATTTTAAATCCACTTATGTATTGACTAGGCAACTTCATATATAAAAAATCAGAGGTGGGTGAAATTCCAGGACTGATCTTGCCGAACAGCTTTGACTATGAGCTTTGATTATAAACTTCTGTCTTAAAGTTTCCCTGTAATTATCATGTGCCTCTGTAAAATGTTTTTAAACTTGGCATCTTGAGAACAGTCAGGTGAAAGAGACAGGCAGAGTCACATATATTGTACTTTAAGAAAACATTCTTATGATGGCAAAAGGAGATTTGTATTGTATCTACTAGATCTATTTCTTGATGTCTAAGCAAACAGGAAGCTGAAGAACATAAACATGAGATATAAAAGGACTTAACTGATGTGGGAGACAATAAAGGTACTGGAAAATTTTTCTTCTTTTTGGTCCTGTAAGATGATGCATATGTTTGTGCATTTTTAGAAACACATATGACAAGGAGGTATTTACAGATAAAAATGAACAACCACCACAACAACTAATCAATAAAAGCAAGGGGCCCCAAATGCCTTTCTCTGTTATGTAGTGTGTGTGTTAGAAAATGTAGTGGCTGTCAACTGTCATTATAGGATAGCAGGAAACACTTTATAAGCCTTATAAGAAATAGACATAGGGTCACAAGTTTAAAGCCATCCTCAGCAACTTAGTGAGGCCCTAAGCAATTTAGCAAAAGCTTGTCTCTAAATAAAAAGGGCTGGGGATGTAGCTCAGTGGTTAAGCACCCTTGAGTTCAATTCCTGGTCTCAAAAAAAAAAAAAAAATAGATATAGCTGCTTTTTTTTCTAAACTGCAGATTTCTTTTATCTAAAAACAATATGTGAAAGTAGGCTTACTTGCCTTTTTTATCAGACATGATTTTTCACTATTTCTAATTTCAAATGCATTCTTAAAGGACAACATCATACCATCATTGAGGATGCTCAAAGAAATGTAGCAAAGGCTTAGAGAACAATTTCAAAAGGGAATTATAAGAATGTTCTCAATAGCTGGAAGCATCTTTAGATTACTTTGTTGAGACAATAATATTTTAAACATATATATATATATACATATATATTCTGCAATTATTATTATTTATAATAAAAAATCCATTATTTATGGCTCAATTGATTTTGTTTGTCCTATTCCTCCAAGTGCCTGGCCAAGCATTATGCTGGTTTCCTGGAAGGATCTGAATGTAGGCACCTCTTTCCTGGATGTGCAGTGGTGGAGCTGAGGAAGGGTTACCAGGGGAAATAAACATCATTATAGGTCAACCAGTTAGAGCCCAGATAAGTATTCTGGAGCCAGGTCACCCAGACTGAGCAAGCACTATCTAGGATAAACAATGCAAGGTGCAGTCCAAAGCGGGGGCGGGTGGGAATAAACGAAGAAAGGTGAATGTAAGAGAATTTCTGAATCAAAACTCATGCAACTTCGGCAGCTTCTTGTGCAGATCCAGTAGCTGCTGGTGCAGAACAGGCATTACTCAATTTAAGTTTTCAGCCTTGTGGAGCAGCTGTATGAGCAGCACAGGGTTATTCAAAGGAGGTGTTAAGGCCAGCTGTCAGTCAGCCGAGTAAACACTGGCCAAAGTGCCATCCTTCCAGACCAAAATGCTGTTTTGGTCCATGGCAAGAATAGTAAGCATCTGAACACATCTGGTGAATCCTCCACTCTCCACCATGCCTATCTCCTGCCAGAAATTATAACTATTGAGCAAGAAGGAAGTTAGCAGAGCCAGTTGGGGTTTCCAGGAAGATAAAACATGCATATCCTTTCTAAGCCAATGATATATCTATGGTATTGATATCAAAGAATTTCCTTCTGGGCTATGCTCCCTTAATAGCAAGGAGGTTTCTAATAAACCCTGCTTCTGGCTAGAACCACTTAGGGACAGGAAAATACTCCAGGACAGGTCAAGAGGAAACCTGAAACAAAATTGAGATCTCATATGAGGGTTAGAACAATGTGTGGGCTGGATTGTAAAGAGCTTTTTAGAAAGGAGACCACGTTCAGTTCATTTGTTTATGACCAGAGTTTGTGGTCTAGATTGGTGTTTGGGCTTCAGAGAATATTTACGTGCTTTGCCTATGCCATGTCTTCACTGTTTTACTATGAGTTGGGTAGAAATGAAGCTCTGTTCTGAAGCATCCTATTTACCTCCATTGTTTAAACCCTTCTAGGGATGTTCAGGCTGGAGCCAATCTATCTTTCAATCGTCAGTTCTACGATGAGCATTGGTCCAAGCATCGAGTGGTCACTTGTATGGATTGGTCTCTTCAGGTAAGAATTATTGCTGGCATGGACAACCTGGGCTTGTACCTACTCATGATATTTGTATAAAAAGTAGGAGAGGTTTATTCCTGTGTTTTGGGTATGTTTGCCAATCTACAATTTTCTCTATGCCTGTTGACTTTACTGAGGTTTTCATTTTCATTCTCCATTTAGTTATTTGTCTGTATTGAGTAGTCACACAGACAGGAGCCGGACCATGAACCTGCTTTCATGAAGGTCACCACTGATTTCCTACTTTTCAAATCCTGTGGATATTTGTAAGCTTTCATTCTGCTTTAACATCTCTCCATCAAACAGCTGAGCAGACTTCCCTGTACTTACAGAAACAATCTCCCTCCATCGATTTCTCTTTGCTCAAATCTCCTGTCTTCTAGCTCTCCACCTTCTTCAAGACTTCTTTGGATACACGCTCAGCCTCTACCCTTCTTCTCCACCTGCTGTCTGGAGAGGTCTTTTCCACTGCAATAGACTCAACTACAGTATAATGTCCCACCCAATCCCCCTCCTGAATTCCACTTTATCCATCAGATAGAACCACTCAGGTGTCCCATTGAATTTTAAACTTAGTATTAACTCATTATTCCCATAATTTCTGAAATCCACTTTTGCCTTGTATATTATCTCTGTTAAAGGCATTACCGTATACCCACTTCCATCAACACTACAGACTCCTCTCCTTTGTCATTCAGACCAGTCTGTCTTCTAGATTCTTCATTTTCCCACTCAGATATTCATCATGTTACACCTGTACTATTTTTTAACTTACTAACTCTATTTCCTACCTCTATTCTTTTCCACTCACAGTGTTCCCTCCAGACATCTAACCAAATGATATTTCTTTTTTCTTTTCCTAGTTAATTACACATGACAGCAGAATGCATTTCATTTCATTGTACACAAATGGAGCACAACCTTTCATTTCTCTGGTGGTACATGATTTAGAGTCACACCATTTGTGCAATCATACATGTACCTAGGGTAATGATATCCATCTCATTCCACCATCTTACCTACCCCCATGTCCCCTCCCCTATTCTCCAAGTGATATTTCTAAAATTAAAATCTAGTCACTTTAGCCCCTAGATTAAATCTCCTCCTTGGCTATAGAAAGAAAGTCTAAACTCATAGTGTGGCATTTAAAATGAAAGCAGACAAAAATTTACAAAAAATTGATATGGTGAATGTGCAACTCACCCAGGGGGCAACATACAGAGCACCATAACCAGGATTGAGCAGATAAGTAATGTACACAAAGGCACTGAGCCTTGCTGTGGTGAGGTCAGAATTTGAATCCAGTGATCTGATCCCTGAGCTCATGTTCTCAACAACACATGACACCATAGTAGTGAGGGAAGCAGAATGATTAGGCCCAGGCTTTCACATGCAGCACAATTTCTGCTTTCTTGTAGGCTATGCTTTGATTGGAAGCAACAACCAGCTACCTTGCAATTTGTGTGTCTTAGATGCTAAGCACTGCACCAACTGCTTTGAAGGCTTTATCTTATCTCCCCCTTATAATAACCATAGGAGGCAGTCTTTATTAATATTTTCATGTTACAGTTGAAGAAAAAATGCCTCAGCAAAGCCGAGTAACTTGCTGAAGATCACTCAGCTAGGAAGAAGTAGAATCAGGGTTTAAACACAAGCTTTTGCAACGCTAAGGTGTATATATTCCTGGAAAAGGGTTTCCTCTAAATCTGAAACCAAGAGATCTTGTAGGTACTGAAGATGTGGAGCGGGTAGCAGGTATGCTCAGAGTTCAGTTGAGGTTGGGCTGTCTCTCTGGTCAGGCTTCTTGGAAGTCTGGGAGTGAGGTAAATGGAGATGGGGGATGGGGCATGTGATCTAGGCAGAAGAGTAAAAGGGATGATAGAAGAATCCTGCTTGATCCTTTTGGAGAACTGAAAGGAGTTTGATCCCTACAATGGGACTGTCATCAGTCACCAAGCAGGTGAGGGCTTCCTCCTTTTGAATCCCCTTTTACTTCCAAACAGCAAAGTACCCAGAGCGTGATCATGCAAAGATTAAGACAAGCAGGGTTTGCCCACCCTCCTTCTGCCTGTGTGTGTCAGTCTGCTCACAGATCATGCGTGGGGCGTTCATATGCACAGTTCGTTTCCACGCCCGAGGAAACACTTAGCTTGACTTGTTCACTTATTCAGGGTTTAGAAATCACACAAGAACCTTATCTGACATGTTGCTCAGCAAAGGTAACTGCTAACATGTTCCTGGACAGCTGATGATGCTCCCTGTGGGGGTGTCGGGGCCAGCAACAGTGAGGCTGGTCCTTGCCCTGCTTCAGTGTGTGAAGGGATCAGTTTCCCACGGGTTTGTTTCCATACAATGTCCTGAATAATTTTTGTGTTGGAGAAAGTAAAACTGAAAAGGGAAAAAACTCCATCATGGAGAGACTACATTTATTTTTGTCTTGTTTCTGTGTAACCTACCCACCTATGCTGTGAGAAAGGTTTACAATTTTTTTTTAATGTATTTTTATAGAGGGTTAAGTAAAAGGAACTGGAACCCCCAGATCCTGCCTCACAACACTTTTATGGCATTCAAAGAACCAACCAAGTTTACATGCTTATGGGATGAGGGTCTTAATGGATCTAGATCTAACTCAATGATGTTAAGAAAGAAAAGGCTGAGAGCAGTGGCACATTCTTGTAATCCCAGCAGCTTGGCAGGAATCTGAGGCAGGAGGATCGCAAGTTCAAAGCCAGTCTCAGCAACTTAGTGAGACCCTGTCTCAAAATAAAAAGTAAAAAGGGATGGGGATATGGCTCAGTGTTTAAGTGCCTTGGGTTCAATCCCTGGTTTAAAAGAGGAGAAGTAGAAAGAGAAGGAGGAGGAGAAGGGGTGGGAGAAAGGAAGGAAGGAAGGAAGGAAGGAAGGAAGGAAGGAAGGAAGGAAGGAAGGAAGGAAGGAAGGAAGGAAGGAAGGGAGAAAAAGGAAAAGGATGAAACAGTCTCAGGGCCTGATGGTGTCAGATCCACCTAGAATGGTTTTCTGAGTAGAACAGAATTAAACTGAGGATAGAAAAAAGAAACTCAAGTTCTTTGTAGCTTTGCTTCAATCCCCTGGACTTCTTAAAAATAACACTTTAACTTTCCAATATTTGCAAAATATTACCTAAACATTATTGCCTCAAAGAAATTTGGGCACTTGGGGAATTATTTCAACTCTGTCATTCACTGAATGTTATTTAGCATAATGGGTCAATAGTGCTATCCATATACCACATCACAGATTTTCCAGATGTGTACAAAAGTAGACTTGTGGTCTTGCTTTCACCATACATACTCCTCTCACATGTAAATTGCATCTTCCAATCCTGTAGTCATCTAAGATACAAACCTGAGCGATCTTTGAAAGTTCATGCAGTTGCTAAATCCAATCAGATTTACAGTGGCAAAAGATTCCTGGTGATACTCTATTATCAGGTGAATTTCACAAGAACTTTATATTACTCTTTCTGCTTCTTCCTTTTAGCCTTTTTAAATTTTATTTATTTATTTTTTATTTATTTTTTTTTGATACCAAGGATTGACCCAGGGGTACCACATCCTCATCCCTCTTTATTTTTTACTTTGAGACAGGGTCTCATTAATTCGCTTAGGGCCTTGCTAAATTGCTGAGGCTGGCTTTGAGCTTGAGGTCCTCCCACCTCAGCCTCCAGAGCAGCTGGGATTATAGGCAGGCGCCCCTGTGCCTAACCCTTTACTTCTTTCTTATATTAAAAATTGGTCTCCCTAAACCAGGCCCAGTGATGCACACCTGTAACCCCAGTGGCTCTAGAGGCTGAGACAGAAGGATCACGAGTTTCAAAGCCAGCCTCAGCAATGACGAGGTGCTAAGAAACTCAGTGAGACCTTGTCTCTAAATAAAATACAAAATAGGGCTGGGGATGTGGCTCAGTGGTTGAGTACCTCTGAGCTCAATCCCTGGTACAAAAAAAAAAAAAATTGGTCTCCCTACTTCTAGACTCTACACAGTAGAGTCAATTTAAGTACTTTGATCAGATTAATCTTTGTAAAGATTACCTGTATACTCTATATCACTTGGGTAAATTGTCTAACTTCCCTTGGCTAATATTTTTCTCATCCATGAAATCATGATAATACTTAGCTCATATTCTTGTTCTAAGTATTAAATGAGCTGCTGTATCTAAAGGACTGAGAATTTTAAAAGTGTATTTAGTGCAAAAGAAGTACTCAATTAGCATGACATAGCAGTGAGTGTAGTAGCAGCAGTGGTGTTAGTAGTTGCAGACTGTGACTCCTTTGCCCCCATTTCCCAGAGTAAAATAGAAAATTGTCCACCAATACTCAGTGACTTCTGAGATAATGCCCCAGGCACTTCCTGCCCTTTCTTCTATTGCACCTCTTCACATAGCCTACAACCTGATGTCCCCTGAACATTTTCTTCTCCACACTAGTAGGATAAAGAAGGAAAAAAAAAAAAAACACTTTACCCTTGGCAAGTTTAAGTAAACAGGGAAATTTATTGGAGAGTCACTGGAATATTTAGAGAATCTCTGGAAAGGATGAAGAACCACAACTCAGTAGGAATTTGGGCAGATCAAGGAACCTCACCTGTAGGATACTCTCATTAACCTGACTCACTAGCCCACAGGTTTTGCATTTCATCTCAGTTCAAAATTTGTTACATCCAGGTTTACAGAAGGTGATTAGCTTAGCTTGGTCAAGCATCTACCCCGTAATTAATTAATTATCCCAGGGAAATTACTCCTATTATTGGGGTAATCCCAAAGGAGAATGCTGTGAAACAGGCAGACACCTGGGAAGAATCTCCAGGGCCAGTCTTTGTACTCTTGCCCACACTCTCCTCCCTCTTCTCTCCTAGTAACCTACCCAGCTGGCAAGGTTCAACTCAAGTCTCATTTCATCTCTGAAGCCCCTCCCAACTTCTCTCCCAGCTACACCTCACACCTCCCCGCTGCCATGGTTACTCCCAGCTCCACCCACTGTGCTTCTACAGAAGCCCCATGACAGTGCCTCCCTCCTAGCGCATGCTCTGCTTTGATACTGGGGTTGTAGTTATGCATACCTGTGCCTTACCTTCCTCTACTCAAGGGTGAGTTCCTACCAAGCAGAGCATGTTGTCCTTCGTGGATGTTCTTGTCCCACATTTTACCTGGCACAGTGATTTATGTATGAATAGATGGCACCTGCCACAGTGGACAAGAAGGGTGTGACATTTGAAGCCCACTGAACTTCAAGAGGGGTCCTCACTGATCACATATTAGCAGTATGACTTGGAACAACTTTTACCCAGGGACCCTGGGCTCCTTTGTGGAAGTGAATAAACCATGTCTGCTTCAGAAGGATGTAAGAGGCAAGGGGGCTCACATATCACCCAGCTCGGTGTCTGGCACTTAAAACATGCTGGCTCCTTCCTTTCCAGGAAATGATAGATTTCATTTCTCTTTAAGAACAAACCAAGCTTGACAACATAGATGGTAATTTCGAGGTAAAATTCCCATAAATTAAAAATCAGATAATCCAGCCCTTTGAGTAATTAAGTGACCATAAATTTCATAATTGTTCAAAATCATAATTTTAAACAACATTTAAATGCAAATAATTGCTTAAGACTTTTTATCAGTGAACAAGAAGAAATGACTAGTCATGCTCAGACAGAGTAGGAAAAGACAGGTTAGAGGATACTTTGAAATTAAAAGCTTGCATGAAATAAGACTTAAGTCACTACCCCTAGGCCTTGTAATCCCAGTTACAGAAATTGTGCCAAAGGCACTCACTAGTATTTTACTAAAGCACTCCTGGTTTTCTAAAAGGAGTTTGAAGGTAAATAATGTAAATAGAAAAAAGAAAAGCTGCAAGTGGGTGCCAGCGATGAGACCCAGATGGAAAGCTGTAGGATATTACTTCAGACACATCTGGCTGCTCCCCGGCCCCCGTGGTAGTGGTGTCGGTGTTTATAGAGTTGCCTTTTTACATGTGACATAGTTAAACTTCAGATGGACAGTCTGGAGACTTCTGTGTTTATCTGTAGGTTAGTTTCGTAGAATGGGCTTTGAATCAAAGGCCTTGCTTAATCAGCTTTGATTCCTCTGCTAAGGAGCATTTTCTCATAAAGAGTGATTACTTCCCTTGGTGGCCACATCCATGGATCTTGCTGTGTGCCACCACCTCCTCTGTACCCAGCAAGTTGTAACTCTCTGCAGCTTTCTTAAGTCAAGACCACTGAAAGAAGAAATAAAGCCACATGGAAGACTTAGATTTGTTATCTTTGAAAGGGAAAAAAGCCAGTGTTTGAATGTGTAAGGGAAATCTTCTGTTTATATACACAGCAGAGTAAAAAGGAAGGAAAAATTAAATCATCTAAGAGAAAAAGGTGACATGATCTGAAATTCTCCTGATGCTATGTTTAAGGGGCTGCCTCATGAGAGCCTCAGGTAGGAATGGCATTTGCCTGAAATGTGTCATAACGATGAGATTCATCCTAAATTCATTTAGAGTCAGAGTTCATGCAGGGTGAGTAGGTGTTTCCAACACCCAGCATCCCTGCAGAGTTCTCCCTGTTATTGTACTGGTTGTGTTTCTCACATATAAGCCTTTAATTATTGGTATTGTTTGACAACAACAGGTCAAATATTTCTGCTGAGCACAGTTACTAAAATAAAAACTTAAAAATCACTCAACCGATTTTGGTGCAGGTTTAGAATATGCTAGGAATTATTAGACTGTGGATTCAGATGTCAATAAGAACCAGTCCCTGCGCTCAAAGAACTTACAATCTAGTGAAAGACATGGTGGGGAGAAGATCATTATGCAGCAGGAGAAGTGCTTTAGAATCAAAATGGGAGTGGGGGCAAGTGGGAAAGAAGAGGGCAGATGGTTAGTTAGGATTGTCTGGAGGATTTGACACCTATATTGAGTCTTAAAGGATGAATTTTTGATGTAACCAGCACAGACGAGGACTTCCCATGAGAGTGAGATCAGACCTGTAGATATAGAAGCTAAACCTGTGTGTTTCAAAACCAGCCCGGTGAGGCTGGGTCATACAGTGGGGTGGTACGGGAAGGTTGTAAGAGATAGAGCAGGGAAGCTAAGAAGTGCCAGATCGTGAAGGATCCCACATGACTTGGATTTTTGCCTTGAAAATGGTGATGAACCCTTAAGAGTATTCCAAGCTGAGGGTGACTTAGCCAAGTATATATTTTGTAAAGGCATCCTGCAAAGGGTGGAGTTTGTAGATGAGGGTAGGACCTGGCAAGCCTGGATACAGAGAACCATTCAGGAAGCTAATGCCTTCCCCATACCAGAAATTAATGTAGGAGGCTCTGACCTTAAGAATGTGAAGAAAACATGGATTAGAAAGGTATGGAGGGAACACACTTCAAGAGAGAGAAAGGAATGAAAATGAAAATAGCACATCTGGCACATCTGGCCCGGCTGGCCAGATCAGCGTTGCAAGAGCAGTTGGTTTTGTGTGGAAGTCAATGAGCTTGTTTTGCCATGTGTGGCATCTGACGTCTTTATGGATAGCCCTAAGCCAACTCTAGTAGGCAATCAAATATGAGGATCAGAGCTCAGAGAGATATCAGCCCTAGACATAGATTTGAAAACTCTCAGCATACTGTTTTTAAAGATATTGGAGTAGATGAGATAACCTGGGAAGAATGTATAGACAGAGGCAAAGAGCAGCTCCTTTAGAATATATGTAGCAAAAGGAGAACTTATAGGGATTTTTAAATAGTAGTCAGGGAAGAAAATTAGAAGAAAGAGATGCAGTAGAAGCCAACATAGGAGAAAGAAGGAGTAGCTCCAAGGGTCAGGCATAAGAGAGACCAAGCAGTGTTTGCCATTGGTAGTTATTGGTAACCATACAAGTACACGCAAGTAGTGGGTACAGAAACCAGATTGCTGTAGATTGAGGCAGTAGGCTGTTATTACATATGCCACAATTTAAAAATAAAGCACCATTTGAAGTATGTAACATAACATGCATATGTTGAAATGAGAAAGTGTCCCTTGTGTTGTCATCTTAGCCTAATGGTTCCTTGTGACCTCTTTCATTTAGTACCCTGAGCTGATGGTCGCTTCTTACAACAATAATGAAGATGCTCCCCATGAACCAGATGGAGTGGCCTTGGTTTGGAACATGAAGTTTAAGAAAACCACACCAGAATATGTCTTCCACTGTCAGGTAGGAGTCATCATAGTAAAAATAACCTACATCTCCAACTAGAACAAATATAGTTCATGCTGCATTGCATCTGTCTTATGTTGGGAGGAAGCACTGAGTTTAAAAATGGAATTGTTGACAATTTTGGAAAATTCCCCCACAGTAACCTAATGTTTTGGGAAAGTGGCAACCCTCCCCAAACAGTTAGGAAGCCTGGTTGGGGACTGTGTCATTTTCTTTCTATTTAAAACAGCCCCCATGAGGATGAGTTTATAAAGACCTCGCACTTATGAAGAAATTGTGGTGTACCACTTCCTTTGCTTCATAGCAACATATGCTTGCCCACCCACGTGGACATCCTCAGAGCACTACCATTTCAAGTTCCCTCCTTTCTCTGAAATGCAGTTCAGTGGATTTTGCCAATTTTAGGTCTACAGGCGCCATATTGTTTTGTAGATAATAATACTTGTGAAGCTGGGTTGGGGGAAGATTTACCACCAGTATTTCTCAAATTGTTGAGAAATGAAGATGCTATTTCTAGTTTGCAAGTGCAGATAATATCAAAGAGCTTTGGATATTTTACTCCTTGTGTCTACTGAGATGTGTCTTCTATTTGACATACTATGAGCTGAAATTATGCTACACTTGCACACATTCAGCTTTGCTCTGTTGCCATGACTCTGCCAAAATAACATGCCTTCTCATTGACCAATGCACCAATCTCTTTATTAATGCTCCTATCCTGTTATTATGCACAGGGAAAAGGAAAGCAAACATGCCAGTTCAAAGTTCCAGTTCCTCAAATATTACAATTCAGAATTACTAAGTGACAGATGGCTCTGAATACATCCACATTCGAAAAGGGTTGGTAAACCTGTAGATTTAGGGAAGCTTTGTGCCATTTTATATCTAAGAGCTGAGTAACTTTTTGAACTAAAATATGTTTAGACTTTAGAACATTATCAGATATAATTTGGGGAACAGGAGCTGCTGGAATAAAAAGTCCCAGCTTCAATGTGATTGAGTAACCTCTAACACTGGCCATGTTTTTCTAATTTACTATCTCAAAAACAACTTAACAAGAAGTCTAGGTCTGCATAGTAAATAACCTTTATTTTCTGAGCCTTTGAAATAAGAACACTTTTTTTCCTTTTTTTTTTTAAGGTTATCAAGTTTGTCAGCTCCTTCTGTAAACATAGAAGCACAAAAATCCTAATTTTGCTCAGTTTTAAGAGTTTTGCTGAATTGCCAGAAAAATGCTATAAAGATTCTGAGATAAAGAGAAGCACATTTTTAAAAAACTGCCTTTTAAACTACTCAAAATAACAGAAAGCATATTGTTAATTAAAAAAAAAATCCAAGAAGCACTCCATACTGTTTTAGTCAATATGTATAATATTTATTATAGTTTTTAAAAATTTAACTGTATTAAATAATTGTCAGAAGACTCAAAATAAAATATAATATATTTAATATTTACACCATTACATAAATAAACAAGTCAATAAATTGGAGGATGAAAATACTGAGTAAAGAAGCAAATTCTAAAGGTCTTCAGAATCAACTAGAATTTTTAAATTACTTGTTTTATCATATGACAGTAGTTGCTACTATCAAAGGAAGTGATCATCTTTTCCTTCTCCTAGTACCTTTGGGTTTATTCACTAAAGATTTCATCAACTGCATTAAATGTTAAATGGCCCAATGAATGTATTTTAGAACAAAATGCGCTTCTGTTTTTTTTTTTTTTTTTTTAAGTAAAAAAAAAAAAGCGGTGAGAGTACCTTGAATATTCACAAGATAAACACACCAAAGTTACCCAAAGATGCTGGGTGACATCTCTGTATCTCTCAAATTCCTATCTTTAATTCATCTGGTGACTAGTGGCAGATGGGGGCTCTAAACTCCACCTAATATTCCCACTGGGAAAACAGAAAAGTAAGAATGCTGATAAACTTTAAAGTTTTTAAACTTTAGGGTCCAAGTGACATGTGCAGAAGTTCGTGATGACAGACTTCAGGTATCAAAAGCTGTTCAATTGGTCTGGGGTTGTGGCTCAGTGGCAGAGCGCTTGTCTAGCAAATGTGAGGCACTGGGTTTGATTCTCAGCACCTCATATAAATAAATAAATAATAAAGGTCCATCGATAACTAAAAAAAAAATTTTTTTTAAAGCTGGGTTTTTTTTTTCAATTTAGCCATGCACATTTATAGATATTTAAAATCATGGTTGTGCTACTCAGATATAAACCATCAGTAGTTCATATAAAATGACATTGATATTCATGAAGGACATATTCATGAAAATTACAAAAATCCCAGTTACTAAATACTAGTACCAAACTAGTTTCTACCATTAAATTAATTGTCATAAAGTGATCTAAGAAACTGTAGGGGAAGAATGCAGGACAAACTCTCAGAGGGTAAACTGGAATGAACTCTGATCCCACTCAGGAAAGAAGGAAAGAGAAGAAGGGGGCAGATTGAAAGTAAATAAAGTCAGTCCTCTATATCCAAGGGTTCTGTATCCATGGATCAACCAAATGTGGCTCAAATATATATATATATATATATATATATATATATATATATATATATACACACACACATATATATTTAATTGCATCTGTACTGAACGCGTAAAGACATTTTTCTTGTCATTATTCCCTAAACAAAAAAGTATTTCAATAATTTACACAGCATTAATGTTACTTTAGGTATTACACATAATGTAGAGATGATGTTAAGTATTCAGGATGACACAGGAAGATGTTCGTGTTATATGCAGATACCATACAATTTTTAAAAGGGACTTGAGCATCTGCACATTTTGATATGTGATGAAGAATTTCTGAAACCAATCCCTCCAAGGACAGATATATGAAGCCCTTCTGAGGTCCCCTGGTATATTAGTCATCAACCAACAGGAGATATAGATCAGATAGACATTAGCTTTTCTAAATATATCCTTCATAGGTACATGAAAGAGAGCAAGCAAGAGAAAATTGGCTGATGAGACTTTGAGAGTTGACAAGTCTAAACTGTAGGATAGACCAGCAGGCTGAAGATTCCACTAAGGGCTGATACTGTAGTCATGAATCTATATCTGGAGAGCAGGCTAGCAAAACAGGGTTTCTATGTTACAGGCAGAATTGTTTTTTTCTTTGGACATCCTTGGTCTTTGCTCTCAAGGACTTCAGCTCCCTTTACAGAGGGTAATCTGCTCAAAGTGTACAGATATAAATGTTAGTCACATCTGAAAAATACCTTCACACCAACATCTAGTCTGCTGTTTAATCAATAAGTTGAGTACCATAGCCTAGCCAAGTTGACACATGAAATTAACACCTTTATTTTTTCCCCAGATCCAGGAAACCAGTATCTTTCACAACTCCCAAGATCCTTCCAATTCCAGATAACTGTGGAGTGATTAACTTTAGAAGTGCAATTATTAGGTACCAGGGAATGTGAGATTTCCTAAGCAATGAAAATGATACTAAAATGTATTAAGAATCTACTCTTGACATTCATTATCATAAATGTTCAGTGTCTCCAGGTGTACCTATGAACCACTTCAAAATCAGCTGAATTTTATTCCAGAGTTTGTGTCCTGCCTTATTCTATATTAGTAAGGGATGCAGCAAGGTGACACCATGCAGGTTCATGGCATGGTGTGGGAGTGGGGGCACTGAATAGAGAAGAATTGGAACAAACTGGGTTCTCCACCTTAGCTAATAATTGCAATGACTTGGGCAACTTTAAGAATGATGCCTAAGTTCTTCTGACAGAGATGCTGGTGTGTCTAACTTATTTACTTTGAAGTGTAGATGGGCAAACATGGGCATTGATAGCAAAGACTGTGTGACTTGTTCAAGCTTTATTTTGGGCTCCCTGCCATTTATAAGACATTGGTTGAATGTGGTCCTACACGGAGCCATCTTTACCATTTTCTGACCCTTAAGGAAAAATCAGAGGGCCCGTGGAATTAAAATATATATATCTGAGAAAGACAAAAATTCTTGCCCCTGACCTGTAGCTTTTCTCTTATATCCTTTCTGATTTTTGGTAAATCTTCATGTATTATAACTGGTATTTTCTGGACACTAACTCACTGAGATCAGGTCAGTTGAATGCATTTTCTCCTGGGTTATGTTAATAATTTCAAAATTTGACAGTCTGTTTAGTAGTCTGAGGATAAGGGAAACTTTATTATAAGTATGTTTTTATAATTTCAGAATAACTGCATTAGCTGCCCCTTTCTCAATGATCTCCACTGATTTCTTCATCTTTTCTCCAAGTGTATAATTGCTCACAAATCCAGTGGCTCAGAAGAGCATTGTTTCAGGCACTAGAAAGAAAATGCATAAGAAACACATCAACACAGTCTTTTGTAAAGACTGATAGGCTTTTAACATAATCATAATAAGATTTCAGTCTGAAGATTCTTGTCTCTGTTATGAGTAATGAAGCCAAATACCTTCTCCTTTCGTGGGCAGTTTCATGTCTTTACTAAGCTGAATTTTTGGTGTGGGTTCTAGTCTTGCATTTTTTTTTTCTATTTTCATTTCAATAAAAGCTGTCTATACTTGGAAAATATCTGTGGACTCTGCATAGAAATCAGCCACACAGCCCCATCACAGACTGGCAGTGCTCCTGCTGCCTTCTGTAGTGGCTTCACACACTGTCATTAGATTATGTGTCTGACCAGCCTGCATTGCTTACCCTGGTGTGGTCTTTCTCTTTTAAATGGAATGAATAGAATCAGAAATATATATCTTAGAATTAGCTGCACTGAAGTAAGTAGAAAAGCTATATTTAGAGGTTTAACATGGTCAGAGGTTTTTATTTTTACTTTTTTCCTGATTGGGTTTCTTTGTCCTTGGCCTCCTCTTTTCAAGGGTGATCTGACAGTGACCTGAAACTGACCATAACCTGAACACACTCACTGTTCCAGGGAGAAAACAGAAATGTGAAACGGGGCTATATCAACTAACCTCATTGGTGCCAGGGTTTCAAACCCTCAGTTGTACTTTTTCCTACGTGTGGCTTCACTTCTCATTAAGACTCTATAAAGATTGCAGATGAGATTGCAACTCCTGGCCTCAACTGCCCAGCGTCTGGTTCTGCATGAGATTCCCACTAACCTCAAAGAGAGTTCTGCCTGCCTGCCAGGAGTGATGGTAAATGCAGGAGGATATGTGGGCTGGTGGTTAGGACAGGGACAGAAAGTCAGGACTTTTAGCTGTTTCCTGACTGACCATCCTACTGGGTGACCCATGGTGAGTTGTGAAGGCTCTGGTGTTAAACCTCCTGATCCCCTAAAAAGAAGTCTTCCCGGGAACCCTGTCTCTGGTAGAATTGCAAGGTTTGTTTTAATACATTGGATTTCTATTACCATCAATTTTTGTTGAACCCAGACTGTGGTTCATAATACAAATCTTTAATCTTTGTGGGGACACAAAAATGTATATTGATTTAATTTTATAAAGTAGATTATGACCAGAGAAGTGTTAGAATCTGACTTTAGGATTTTTAAATCTTATTTTTTAACACAAAAGGAGGGGTAACTTTCTTATAGCCTGGCTGATGAAAAGACATTTCTTAAGATTTTTCTCTTGGCTGTACTCAGAAGTGGTTGCTGGAAGTCAAAAAGACAGGAAGAAAAAATTGTTCTTTGACAATTAAGGCTTGGTATACATTGAGTTCCTGGAATTCACAATGAAAGCATATAATAGATACTTCGTAATTGGTAAATAAACTCCATGGTCAAGAACATGCAAACCAAAGTGAGACCCAGACAGTTTTCAATGTACCTTAAAATCGGAAAACAAGAGGAAACCTCAACCAGTATTATAAGATTATGACACATACTTCAAGGTACAAAATCATGGAAAATTAAAGATTCCATAGGACATAACGATAAAATTAAGCTCTTACGTAAAAGATGTAAATTAGTACGGATCAGACCAGAGGAGCAGCTAGCAGCACAGCATTGCTGTTTTGTGTCTTTAGGAAAGGGCCCATGGGAGTTCAAACCAATGTGCTAAAATGAAAGGCAGACATTTGGAAACACTTCTTTTATGCCAATTGAGTATGACTGGTCCAATGATCGAGGCTTGAGCTAGACGCTGATTCTTATTAAATCAAGCAGCAGGAACTTCATTTTCTGTTTTGGCCCAGGAAACTGGAAGCAGAAAAACTGCCTTGCCAGTTTTCATTCTTTATCTACCCTCTTCTGGGATCTTCTCCAATGAGTAACTCAAGAAGAAGCAGAATGAGTCACTGAGATACATCCAGGGAAATTCGAATTTTCAGCTGGATTATAGCAAAGAGATTGTATCCAAGGTGATTTCTCATCTGAGATCAACAATGAAGGTGCTTGTACACCTCTCTGATGTCGTTCTGAACCAGGGAGTTATCTGATGGGAGGGATGTCATGAGACAATACCTTTGAGCAAACTATTTTAAGTTGTTTTGGTTTGCTATGATGTACTACAAATGATCAAGCTGAAGTTTCCTACTATTATAAACACTATATAATACTCTTTAGTAGGATACTCCATTAAGGTGCCATATATTGTAGATATAGAACCCAGAATTGCAGACTGTGTTCAGCTTCCTAAATCTTTTTGCCCTGTCCTAACCCATCGGAACAGGGCCTTATCCAGTAGTGCTCCAAGGCACGGCCCTAGGAGTCACTGATGCTGTGCAGTGAGAGCCAGAGGGCAATATGAGCAAGCTCTTCTGGTCTGTCAAGTTGTTCTCCCCATCCCCCAGTCATCCACTGAGGTCAAAGAAACCTTGATCTCAGGAAAGTGGGTGTTCTAAGAGGTCTGGACTGAACATTTGGGGGAAGGAGGCCCTATCTACCTCTTAGAATCACTGTGAAGATTAAAGAGATAATATAGGTATGTAATTAGCTTGGGCTGCCATAACAAAATACCATAGATAGAATGGCTTATAAGCAGCAATTATTCCCACATCTGTGGAGGCTGGGATGTCCAAGGTCAAAGCTGACTCAGTTTCCTGTAGGGACTTCCTTTCTGGCTTGTAGATGATGCCTTCTAGCTGTGCCCTCACACATGAAGAGAGAGCATGTGCACAGGAATTCTCTGATGTCTTTTCTTATAAGGACAATGATCCTGACCTATCTGGTCCCTGCCACCTTCATTACCTCCCCAAGCCCTGTTTCTAGATACTATCACATAAGTTGTTAGGGCTTTAGCATAGGAATTTGGAAGGAAAGGGACACAACTCATTCTATAGTAATAGGTGAACCTACCTAAAATATGGAAGTATTTCTTTTGTGTTTAGTTGTTGCACTGTCATTGTATAATAATCACGTGGGAAGAAGCCAAAACCTTGACTTAGAATGTCAAAACCATTCTAAATATCAAGAATGTCATTTCCTTACCCACTCATTTATTCATTCATTCAACATATATGTACAGGGTACTATCATGGCCAAGCCTACCCAGCAATGATTGGCTGGAGTTGAGAAGTGGCTATTCCCTCACCATAAGAACATTTCAGTTTTCCCTAATCTCCACCAGGTTTAATGTTTTTCATCACCTGACAAATTCCCTTGACCATGTTCACATTAGTCAGATCCTCATGTATGCTCTTTATATATAAATGCCAAGTGAAGAGAAGGACTCAAACCATTCCAAAGTTCTCTCATCCCAATCACTTAACCATTTATTTTCTGCTTAAATTATGATCAAATATTTACCATGCCAGTAAGGAAAGCAGGGAAGCAGTTAAGTGCATAATGGTTAAGAACAGGCTATGGGACTACACTGCCTGGATTTATAACTCAGTTATACCACTTAGGAGCTGTGGCAATCAGCAACCCAAAGGGCATTAGAAGTCTAAAACAATATATATAAAGCTCTTAGTGTCAGGCACATAGTAAATACCCAATGAATGTCAGATTTGATTATTACCTGATATGCAAGAATGAACTCCAGAATATGTATTTATCTATGTGTTCTGAACAAACAGCAGGAATGTGGGTCCATTTGTGCCAGGCATTGCATCTTTAGTGCTGAATGGGGGAGATTGTGACTGAAAAGTCTGGAGGGAGAGATCAGGTAGCTATGCAGAAGGGGGTGCTGAGGAACCTGGGGAAAGGTCTCTTTCCAGCCAGTACAAAAGGAGCTCAGTGTTTGAATAACTGATAGGGTATACTGGTGTAAATGGCTTGACTACCATCCCTGCTGCTGTGCTTCTGCCACATGCTAGGCACCCGTGCATTGACTTTTTTGGCTTAACTGCTCACACTGATGGCCCCAGGCACAGGCTTTATAAAGGAACCCTCTAGTCCCTGTGTAGCTCCATGACTGTATTGAGTTCTGTGTGGACTAACAGGCCATTTGCTACGCTTCATGCACTCTGTGGACTCTGGAGTCAGAATGAGGAAACAGGGCCAACAAGTATATTCCACTTTCATCTAAGACCAGTTTGGCATCTCGTGAAGAGCTGTCCCTCCCAGACACGCTTATGGCCTGGGCTCTGCTCCCCTTAGCGGGGCTTGCATTCTGTGGAATACCAGATTGTGCTTTTTCTTTATCCTACATTTTTATATAGGCAGGAGCAGATATAAAAGAGTAGCAAGTGTTCTGAGAGGAAAGCTAAGTCTCAGAAGAGCAGTGCTGTCCCTCTGAGGTCTATGTAGGGGAGACCTCATTCTTGAGAAGCAATTAGGGAGAAGCAGGGGGTAGCTGTAGTGTTGACCCAGGCCATAGTAGTGCCTACCAGGAGCATGCTAAGGCCACTGCCACCTCCAAGAGGGATGCCTGTCATTGCTTTGATTTTTTATATTGCATGAACAGAATCACCTTGAAACTTCAGACCATCTATTTCTTTAAAAAAAAAAAATTAGCCATCTGTGAACTAGAGCCAAATGGAGCTATTTGAACATGCTATGTTTTAATTAATACAAAGACTCATATTTCCCCAGTCATATTGTTATTTCAGTTTATCTCAAACAATTTCAGCACAACTTAATTCTTGAAATTATTTGAGAGCATTTATTTATCAAAGAGAATTTCTGGAAACGGAACTGCCAATGTTACTTGGAGGAACTGTTTTCTAACCTTTGTCATAACAAATAGTCTATGCTTGGCAATTACTCATTTTTTAAAAGACATGTTTATTGTTAGCCAAAAAAAAAAATTAAACAAGGTGTTGTTTTTCTCATAGGTGAACAATTTAACTTAGTTATTTTTAACTATAATCTCCTCAAGAATATATTGAGCTTATTGTATCTTACATGCTACAAATCATTGTTAACATAATAATTTTATAACTTCTACTTTTTAAATTCCCTAAAGCTGATGTTTTCTGCTCTTGACTTGTTTAAGAAGTATTCGCAGCACCCATGTATAATAAGGTATGTTATTTAGTAGTGCTGCTTTGCTTCTCTGATAACTTAGTCTAGTATTATATTGAGTAGTTGAAATTAAATCAAAGTATGCCTTATGTACAACAAAAGCCTCTAATTTTCTTTAAAATAAGTTTATTACAAATATATTGTCCCCTAAATAATGAAGAAAATAGGAGGAAAAATTGTCCACAAGTGCCCATATGCACACAAATGTACACACACTCACACACACACACACACAAAGCTAAAATCCTAGTCAAAAGCTCTATTTCATAAAAGAGAAGTATAGTGATGTTGATGGTTTGCCAAAACCTCAAGGAGTGACAAAATCCACAGAGTGTCCTGAAAGAGATGCCTTTGCAAAACCATGCTTCTCCAGATGGTTTAGATTAGAGATGTTGAAAAACACATGGCAACATTAGTTTGGTTTAGAATTCATAGTTAATTCAGTAGATAAAATAATGCAAATTTGAAACCCTATCCTATATATCAGAAAAATCATCAAATCTTATGATTGCTCTTAGGGGAGGTTGGTATGTGATGTGTTGATTTTTAAATGATCTAATTGTAATAATAAAATTAACCAAGAAGAGGTAAAGAAAGGATGCAACTGTAAGAGGGAAACTTTCTTCTCTGCAGAATCTTTATTCCTTTCAGCTGTCATATCCAATCAATTTGTATGGGATACGACACCCAATTGTCATTTCCTGAGATATACTATGTGAAGAGGTCATGTTACAGAGACAACATGAAAAAATGGAAAAAATAATTTCAGAGTATGATGCCAAGAGAAGCCAAAGTGTTCCTAAAGACCACAAAGTGTTGCCCAGATTCCCCTCACCTTGCTAATAATAGCAGAGAAGCAGCTTACCCACAAGATTGTCCCTGGGTTTATTCATCTTTTCCTCTTGTACACTTTATAAAAGAGAGTGCTCTTGGTCTATGTTTTAGTAAATGCTTTTCCCTTATCTGTGACTGTTTATCTTGATGGGGGATCTGTGTGAATAGCAACACCACATAGTGTGTTCTCTGGCACAAGGATGTATAGCAATTGCCCCAAGGTCCCAAAGCCTTTATCACTAAAAGCCTGATTCTTACTTTCCTCTTCCTTTGTGCCTAATATCTACTGCATCCCACCCTCTGATCCTACAGCTGTGTAGCCTGCAAACAATACCTGGAAAAGAACTTCTGTATGGGAACAGTATTAATTTAATGATGTGCTACCTGCTGCAGAAAGAAAACTGTTCCATTGATACCTTAGAATTGCCACTAGAAGAATGTCCACTGAAGGATTCCAACTCAGAAAAGCAACACAAGGAAAATATGGGACAAAAGATTCTACAAAAGTAGAATCCAAAATTTTCAAACAATCATGTCTGGCCCCTGAACGACTTGGCTGTCAAAGTGACACCATATTTAGTTCTCCCTGAAAGTAACACATTTTGAGCATTTTCCAAGCATTAAAAACTGGAATCATAGTTTTTAATGCCTGAAGGGAGCTCCACTGTAAGGGCTCTCTCTCATCCAGCAAGGAGGTCCACGGAACAGGGTAGAAGAGAGTGTGGCTGCGGAGTCACTAATTAAGACCTCAGAAGACCAAGCAGGAAGCAGGTCTGATTTTATTCCACAGTTACCATGTATACTCAGGCAGTAGCTAAGCACATCACAGGCAGCCACCAATGCAATTTCTGCTAACTGTCCTTGCAGCAACCAATCAAGGAGTGGGCCATGAAGCAAGTGCAGGGACACAACACATGGCCTCACACCCAGGACTGTGCCTACCGGGTATGCATCCATGCACTTGTCTCCACACTCCACCATCAAAGCAAAGGTGCTTCTTTGACAGCAAGGACATGCACATGCATGCAGAGAAAAATATGAGGGAGAGTTGGGAGATCCTGTGCACAGAATTTGTATGAATTGATGAGTATTTCTTTTAAAATTTGTTTTTAATTAAAACATAATTATACATATCTACAGGGTATGCTGGGATGTTTTGATACACCTATACATTATGCAATGATAAATCAGGGTAATCAGCCTATCTCTTACCTTGTACATTTATCATCTATTTGTGGTAAGAACATTCAGTCCTCTCTTGTATGATTTTTTAAATACTCAATACAACATTATAAATCATAGTCACCCTACTAAGCAGTAGAACTCCAGAGCTTTTGCCATCTAACTATAACTCTATACCCATTGACAATCTTGCCCTAGCTTTCCTTCTCTTCTTCTATTATAAATTTTATTTTGTTTTAGCAATAAAATCATTTTATTAGCTAGTCTTAACCACTGAGCAATCATTCTACATACATACTGATGTAATTTTTTTAACATGTTAATGACATCGTGTCACCCTTGCCATGACAATTGTTGAAAAGATTTCACTTTGGGGGGAGGTACATATAGAAAGGAAACCCCTACCTCCGCCCCCTTCTCACCTCCCAAGCCATGCTTCTGATCATGACTCCTACCTGCCTAGTAGCATTTCCTTTAATATGTTTAGTCAAATTTGTGAGGACTTGGCTGTTTTCAGAACCTGATTTCACTGGATTAACCCCTCTGTACATTGAAAGCTGCAGAGACACAAATCTTCTTTCAAACCTTACAATGCATTCTCCCCTTTGTCAAAGGAACATTTGAGTCAAGTTCCATAAAAGATTGTGAATATTTGACTACATGGCAAAAGGCAGCCAGTTGTCAGATCACATAGAGTTTATTGAAGAAGACCAGACTAATTAAATGATTTTTTTAAATAAATCACACTCTCCAAACTGTCCTTTGTAAAAATAAGAATTTCCATACTATCAATTCCTCTGATTTGGATCATTGTTACAGAAGTGAGATATAGCACCAAGACTATGTGATAAACTTGAACTTGTGATAGAACATTAGGAGCCTGACAACTTTAATCAAGAGTTAAGAGTTTTGCCATTTGCATATTGTATCACATAATTGGTAACTGTAAAATGTTTGCAAGACCAAGAAACTCTTTCCCCACAGTAGTTATTTAATTAGCAAATTCTGTCTGCGAGCCCCCAAGAATATAAAGGGGAACTTGTTACCCTTTGTTATCCTGTAATAATTGCATAATTAGGCATTATTTGTGTTCTGGGAATAATGTCAAAATAAATGAGAAAGGGGCTCTGTAAGCTTCTCAGACCTGTTAGTCAAAATTTAAATTAAAACTTTTTTTTTGAGAATTCTTATGGATTTTTTTTTTTAATATTGTGGATTTTTTCCTATAGGATCCAAGAGTATTGTATCTTATCTATCAATGGAGTAAATTCAAGCCACAAATAGATTACATTACTGTTCTTCACCTTGTTTTTCTAAAGTTATGAATAAAGCAAGTAAATAATATATTGCTATTCTACATAGCTCCTAAGGACAACCCTCAGTGAGCTGCAGATGGGACTAGTTCATATCAATAGTGTTGGAGTACAAAATTTTGAGGTGGCCCTGTAACAAAATGAGATACTTTGGGAGGAATGAAAACGCAGAAATAGGGCAAAGTTTTTCATAATTAATACAATTTGCCAACAAAATAGAATCAGAAGTTTTCAAAAAAAATTTGCTGGGCTTTTAGGGAGAGATTCTCAAAGCAATGCATTCTGAGAATTTTCCAAGTATAAAAACTGGAACTGTACGAACATAGCCCCACCATCAAAGGACACACACACACACACAGAAAAATGGGAGAACTGGGAGACCCAACCTCAGTTTGATAGCCGATTGACTCAAAGAAAAACATTCTGAGCCTCTGTACAGACACTTTTCCCCCCAAAAGATCAATGGATTTGTATTGCCTAGTTCGCATGTGTGAGAGTGAGAAAGATGAGCAGGAAGTGTTGGCTCCAAGTGTGGCCTGGGTGCAGAAGCCTAGATCAAGGCACATACTGATCAACGCCCAAAGCCTCACTCCTTGGTGCTGTGACTGTCTTCTCTCTGGCTGTGAGCCTGAGGGCCATGACCTGTTTCACTAGCTAGCTAGGTCACTACCCACCTGTGTTCCAACAGTGAAGTTGGACCAAGAGGACAGGAAGCCCCCTGCACTGCTCAGATCTATACACACTCAAGCCACTGTGTTTATTATTCCTTGAGGGAAGGCTCTGCCCTTAAAGGCTGATCCCACTGGGGTGGGATGGCAGGCAGAAGGTGTGCCATGAACAACAAGGCTGTATTCTTAACATATGTTTAATTTGAGTAGTTCTCCTCCTTTAAAATACCTCTTGATTCTAAATCCACATCCTGATTTGCCCACTCTTGTTACCATTTTCGGCTGCCTGTTCTGAATTAATTCTTTGAGGTAGTCATTCCCCCAGGCGGTGGGGAGGGGGGGTTGGGGAGGGATGAGAAGAGAGATGCAAGGTTGGGAATGTGAATGAAAAAGAAGGAAGAAAGCAAAGGAGGGAAGGGATCATTAACCAGAGTCTGCTTCCATGAGCTGGATTGTCTTTGAGCTGTGGAGGAAAGAAGAGATAGAGGAAGAAGAAAACACAAGTAAAAGCCCTGGAAAGTTTACCCGCTGCATCCCTACTGAGGAATGAAGCTCATTTTTTTTTTTTTTTTTTGGCAATAGAGCTCAATTTACAGATTATTTTGATTCTCTGTCGTACTTCATCTCAAAGAATTGGTATAATCTAAAAAAGTGGTTAAAATTATTAAAACAGTTTCCATAGTAGAAAATTAAATGATTTTACTAACTGTCAAAGTCAGTGTTTAAACTGAAATAATTTGAATTATATTTCATATAGTGATCATGTCACTGGGATGTCTAAACATTCTTTGTAAAAGTAATGATCCCTGATTCTGATTTCTCATCAACAGAAAACTGACTAAAGGTTAGGAAGATTAGCCACCAATGGCTGTTATTTGTAAAATCTAAAGACAAGGCTGGTTTCCTTGAGGAATTTTTCATTTAAATATATTCTCCACCTTGGAACAATTAACCCTTTGAGAGACTTTCTCGATTTTTCTTAGGTAAATTTTCTGCTCAGAGGACCATGAGAGTACTTCAAATCCTTGATTTAAAATGAACTTGGAAGTGAAATAGAACTCTTTTATGCTATTAAAACAAAAAACAATTTTAATAGATTTCTAATAGATATTAAGTGAGCTAAATATTATATTGCTTCATATCATCTCATTCATCTTCAGTCTATCCATCTGTTTATGCATCTAGTGCAGGCTGGCAGTGCTAGGCTGGTTTAAAAATGAAGTTATTTTAGTAGTATAGACCATATTTCTCTACCACTTAAGCCCTATGGTCTCTTAAAAATTTTACACTGTTTTCTGGGAGCTCCCAAAGGAGGTTGCAATTGTGCAAATGATAAGGCTCCAGTGACCGCCTGTGAAGCTAAAAGCAGTTTGCAGGACTTCAGCGTCCAAGTCCCTGGGCCTCATTCTTTGCTCTGTCCCCATCTTCATCCATGAACTATCCTTCACTCACTGCAGAGTGAGTTTTATTACTCTGTGCTGGTTTCATTTGGTGAAGCAACTGTTATTGATAACGATGCTTTGTGACCCCAAGTAGCCCATTGACTGCTAGGAATTCCAGAGAGTTCAGTCAGGGAATATCCCATAAAGAAGGGAACAGAACGACTCTATCCCTCAAGTGTGTATTCTTTGTCTCAAGGAAACCTATGCAATGCAAATTGGTATTCCACACCATCTCCCAAAGTTCATAATAAATATAGTCTTTGTAGTTTACAGATAGTACCTTAGCAAATGGAGTTCTGGCAGATCTGTCCCACCGGTCTGCTCTTCATGCCTGTCCAAATGTGAAAACTGATTATGCTCAAACTTGACTGTTTAATTTTATTTCAGGTTCAAAAGGTGATAGTCTTTACTGTTAGGGCAGACTACATTTTATCCAGAACAATTCAATACATATTTATTGTGCCTAGCGCTATGTGAGGTACTGAAGCCATAATGATAAATACATCCTGTTTCCTGCCTTTGAGGAATCTGTCCCTCCTCCATAATCAATAGCAAGAATGAGTGATCGGAGAATGCAACGTACATACTGAAATAATCAGTGCACGGTTTACCCAGAACAGCCAGCTACAGTGTCCCCTGGCTTAGGACAGTCTGAAAGGTTGACAGCGGAGCAAACATAGGGATGGTTATGTTGGTTGATGGAAAAGGTCTTTGGAAGTCTGAGTTAGCTCCCATTAGGAGGCAGGCGACCTCACATGAAGAATACCTACCTCCTACCTCGGGATCCTTCAAATGGTGTGGGGATGGTTGGCGAACCACAGGTATTCCTAAGGCTGGTTCCTATTAGGCAGTGAAAACTAGACGCCTTGCTTTTCCTTGTCCTTGCTGTGAAATGAAACCGATGAAGTCAGTTACTATTTAGACAAGTGAGTGAGTGCTGTTCATTTGGGAGATACTGTTCCTGGAGAGGGACTGACCAATAGAATTCGCTGAAGGGCTTTGGTGGGGGCAGAGGGAGAGGCACAGCTAGAGGGTAGTTCAAGTAACTCAGGAATGAGTGGCAACTCTGTTAATGCCATTAAGTTAAACCTACCTAATCAAAATCATAAGGAAAGCCTTACCTTCACAGATACGTTTTTGCTATCCTGCAAATAAAATCTGTAGCTCAAAATCTGGCACAATGACTGTCTACACATGGCTGAATATCTATGAAGAAAAATACCTAAGAGAAGTTTGCTTTGCCAGATGCTTGGTATCATGTAGTCAAAACATTTTGAATGTGTTTTTAAAATAGTCTTCCAGATGTATGACAACTTGTAGGCTAGCCGTAGCCCTTGCCTTCATTTTGGAAGAGAGTTGGAAAACTGAAGTAGTTACCCAAATTATGCAGGAAAATAGAATTCTTATTGCCTTCCTGATCTGGTCTGATTGCCTTGGGAAAAAGTAGTTTATTATTATTTTTTTTTTGTCATTCTACCAATTTCTTCAATATTGTATTCTACTTGACAGATACGGACACAGTAGGATTTTCCATATTTCATTGCACTTGCCATGCTAAAAGATATCACTGCCACCAAGTTTTGACATTTCCAACTTTGGAATTAGTGAATTATGTGGATCAACTTCATTTGATGTTTATTTTCTCTATCATTTGATATTAAATATGATAAATTCCATGCATATAAATTTTCCCAGTATCTTTTCATTTGAAGACGTATGTTCAAGAAGGTGGAATGAAATAAGGAAAAAATAACTAATAGAGTTTTATTTATCCTTGAGCAAGATTTTCCCATTACAATTCACATTTTTCCATTAGAATTATGTGCTTTGTCAAACCCACTGTAGGTTGTTTACATATGCGCACAATAGGTGCTAAATATTCAAAGACCTACTAGAACTGCAGGAAAAATCACTCGGGAGAATTTGCACCTTATGAGTTTTATACAACTATTTCCTCTAGACCAAGAAATATTCTATTTGTACTTAGGTTCCTCAGTGAGTAAATCTGTGGACTTTATTATTGATATAGTATCATTGCATGGTTTTAAAGAAGAGAATACCTGGGGTAGCAAATTCTGAAGTGGTGTCCTGTGCCAATCTAATTCTCAAAAATTATATCTTTTGTCAACAGAAATACAGTGTTCTGTGTATTTTAATTTACTCCTAATTACTCTTTGACACCAACTATAAATGATACATTAATAAAACTGCTGCCTATAACAGATTGTCATCTCTTTCTGAACTCTATAAAGACAGTATTCCTTATTTTTTAAAAAAGTTATTTTGATAAGAAATTTGCCTAAGTGATGAAGACTAATTGGCATACAGTGCCAACTGCTTCAAAACAATTGGAAAACTTAAAAATTCTGTTTATTTAGGTTCCCTGCCAAAACCATCCTGAAACTTTATCTGCATTGGTGGAAGAAGGATCAGATGGCAGTGGGGGGCGGGGAGTAGCTTATTGTTGTATTTTTTTTTAATGCTATGAGGGCAAATTTGAACACTCTTAAAACATAGCGTATGAATTTTGATTGAAGTGATGATTGGTATCAGAGATAGTTGTGCAGTGAATGTGACTTATATTTGAAGGATTTGTTTAGAAGGAAAATGTATGTGACTCTCAGGATTTTAATAATGGCAGAATTTGGTGGGGGGGGGGGGCGGGTTGTGTGTGTGTGTCGTTTTGTTTTGTTTTTCTGGTAAGATTTCAGTATGCCCTCTGCATCTTGTTCCTACCTGAGAATTACCATCCTTCCTTTCTTGTTAATTGATCTGTTTGGAATTTTTAAACGGTAACTGGAAAAAGGAATTTAGCATGAGATGGAGTAACAGGGATGTAGAAAGGAGTTTTAAATATCTAGTCTGGCTAAATCATTAACTTTCTTGATGTGCCTGTAGGCAATTCATATTCCTGGTTAGGAAAATCTGTCACAACAGATTATATTTTATCAGGCAAAAGAAAATAGGACAGATCTAGAGTTCATTTTTTGAGCCACAAAATAGGGTCAGGTAAAAATAAGCTTGAGTGTGTATGAAGGTTGTGTGTCTAGCAGGAATCAGAAGCACACAATCTACATGTGACCATGACTTTGGCTAATGATGAACCATGGGAATTAACTAACCAACCCTACACACAATTCAAAGTATTTAACATTTTCTCAAAATATTTACAAGCTTATAAAATATTTGTTCAAAACTGTGGCCACCTGAAGATATCTAGGTCCTAAACCATAAACCTGAGAATGTTAACTCATGGGGCAAAAGAGATTATGCAAATGTGATTAAGTTAAAAATATTGAAATTACCCTGTGTTTGCTGAGTGGGCCAATGTAATCATAAGGATCCTTGTAAATGAAAAAGCAAGAGAGTCACCCTCAGAGAAGTGATGATGGAAGCAGTCAGAGGGCCATAATGTAAAAAAGACTGGACTTTGATAATGGAAGGTGACCATGAACCAAGAAATGAGAGTAACCTCTAGAAGCTGAACAGAAGGCCCACTAATGGATTCTCCTCTAGAGCCTCTAAGAAGGAATGCAGCCCAATATAGCCCTATATTTTAGTATTTCTAACCTTCAGAACTGTGAGATACTAAGTTTGTGTTGTCTTAAGCTGCTCAGTATATGGCAATTTGTTACTGCAGCAAGAGGAAACTAATACAGACAGCTACAAATTAACTATCTTAGACACAAAGAACAACACAGAAAAGAAGCCCATTAAAGAAATTCAACCTGATAAGATTAACATGAATTACCCATAGAAAATGGAATTTTCCACTCCCTCCATGTCCAATGAGTGGGGGGAGAGGTGACACCCTGCCTCTCCTGTACAGTCTTTGTGTGTTACCCTAAGTGACCAGAGCAGGAAACAAACAGCTTTCATGTCAATCAGATTGTTTTGTTTATGAAGGATTATCTATAAAATATGGTCTGCATTTTGCATTCTGAAGAGCTGGACTACCCCCAATCATTTTTTTTAGCTAGGGCAGTGGCTCTTAAATGAAGAAATATTTCTGAGAGAGAGTTAAGCCGCATAAACAAAATGACACAGCTGTAGTCAGGGACCTCTTCTAGAACTTGAGTTCACTGACTGCCTTCTCCCCACAGATGAGGGTGCCCTGGTTCCAAGGGCTTTTCCAGAATCTGAAATAGGAGAATGCCTTTCACTAAGCTACTTTCCAGCACTCAGTGTAGATTACAAAGGGAAATTAGCACATGAAGAAACCCTTTGGAAACTAAAGGGGCCATGTTCCTTCTCTTGCTATGTTATTTGGCTGGCCCCCTATCCACGTCATTTTCAAGTATGGGGCCTGCTTCAATAGAAACAGCCAACAACTGTGGATCTCATCAAGTGGGGCTCAGAGCATATAACTTTCAATGTGGGGGAGCTATAAGAAATATTTTCAAATTCTGGAGTGGTCTAACAGGAATAAGGCAAAATGTATTCAAAGGGAGATGGAAAGATCAAGCTTAGGGATCTTGTTTTTCAGGACTGTTTTAGTGACTTTGTGAAGTATTGCAGACAATTCATTATAATTTATCATACTGATTCTCATAGATTGGATGAAGCCCAAACACAACTGAGTAGATTCATATTAAATTACCTCTTACTTAAAAGGAGGGTGGTCTCACCAGGGCAGGATGGAGTTCATTAGCAGGCCAAGAAGATTTTCTTAACTCTTCATTATCTGGATTCATATTGTTCCTGCATCCCCAGGATCATTGGACATCTTTCTTTTTTTAACTCTTGTAGAAATGCAGTGGGCACTTGTCACCAAAGATAAAATACTCATCATCACCAGTCTATAAAAACACACAGATGACTAGGAAAATGCTCCTGTTCTTCTTCTTTTTCAGGGAAAAGGAAAAAAATACTGTCCTTTGGTAATTTTATTTAGATTTGCATGAACTAAAATATCACACTCCATTATGACAATTGACTGATGTGTATGTTGGATGTACTCTAACATATGTGTTCAGGAATTTATGACCACATTTCTTCCAGCTGACCAGTATCCTTACCTACATCATTTAATGAAGGACATAGTTTAGGATAGGTTTCTACTTTGGATCTCTCTTTCCAGATCTCTCCAATCTCTCTTTCCAGAACTGGAAACTTCAAACTCTATGATAAATGCCCTTTAATTTGTGCATTCTAAAGGTCTTATGTTTAGAGTAGATTTCTTCTGTGGACTAAGATAAATTCATCCAGTGCTATAAATTTAATCATTTGATCCTACAAGAATTTTGGTTCACCATTTTTCTTTGTTTCTTTGTTTGTTTATTGTTTTGTCCTTTTAAAAGCTAGCTTAGGGGCTGAGATTATGGCTCAGAGAAAGAGCGCTTGCCTCGCATGCATGGGGCACTGGGTTCGATCCTCAGCACCACATAAAAATTGAAGATATTGTGTCCACCTATAACTAAAAAAATAAATAAATATTTAAAAACAAAAATAGTTTAGATTGAAGTCTGGGGAATTTGATTCCTATTTATTTGTTGGTCCTCCAAGAATATATAAATGGTGTTTTATGATGGGATATACCTCAGTTTAGGAATGAACAATCCAGGACAGATTTTTAATATTCTCCATGCTCAAGTCATTCTCAGTCTTTGAGTCTCTTGCAAAGGGTGTGGTATAGAAATATGGAGATTCCATGAGACCTGGGGTTGGTAACAATCACAAAAATCAGTTTGCACTTTTCTCATGCATGGACCAAATAGCAATCAATTAAACCTAGGTTTTTTCCTAGTCCTTTTTCATACTTCAAAGTAGTAGTTTATCCATAGAACAGACGAGCTAGACAGTTCTTAAAGGTCATCTGGTTCATCTTCATGACTTCTGCATAAACATATCTAAGTAATTCCAGAAAAAAAAAGGACAGACAACTTCACTGAGACTACTTCTGCCTTGTTGCCACATAGCTTCATTGGGTTCAGGCTTCACTTTTTATTTGTATCCTCAAGATCTGTATTAACCACATAGTTTTAATGTGAGGAAGAACCAATTCTTGCTGAATTATTTTATTTTCCTGCTAAATTTAGAATGATCTAACTGATTCCATGGACTGTCACAGATGGCAAATCCACCAGTCACTCAGACTCAGACAAACCATGTGAAGAGGTTGTGAGTGGTGGAACACTTTGGGGTTTTTTTTTTCTTCTTTTATATTTTTTTAATAGTTCCCCTATAATTTCTGACCTAAGTGGCTTGGTCATGATCTAATGTGGGATTATTCCATGATTCTTTGGGTGGATACTCCAAATGTAGATTTATTTTACTAGCAGGGGGTTCCTGAGTGACATATGGAGACTACATTTTCTTCTTCCTTTTTCAATGTCCTCATGCACAAAACCCAAATCCTACAAATGCAGAAGAAAAAAAAATGCACAAATCAGAACACAAATCTTTCGTGCAATATTTTCAGACCCCCTTGCTAGTACATCAGTTCTAAATCCAATCAGCCCATTTATTATTATGCTGGTAAAAATAAAATTCCTGGTAACTGAATTCTTCTCTTGGATTCTATTGCTCAGGGCCATTATTGCCTCTTTTACGTGGCCAAGGAAGGAATCATGGACTAAAAATATGGCTCTTCTTATCCATGTTTATCCATACGATTTCCATCAAGGTTAAGTGGATAGTAACATATTTCTGAATGCTCTGTTTGCCCCCTTTGCAAGGACTTAGTACTTTTTTAATAAAAGTAAATGTAATTTGTGGCTACACTTCAAGTAAGATGGTTTGATGGTACAGTGGAGCAGCCCCAGCCCTGGATTTAGAGAAGTCGTGTGGCTGAGTCCCTTTGCGTCTCTTTCATGTGGTTGGCTGAGCCTTTCTCAGAAACCTCAAAGGTTTTTGAAGATACTAAACTGGAGACATTCAAAATTCTTCCCTCCCTTTTTGCTATTAATCCTTCTTGTTTTAACAAGCACTGAAGTTAATGCTGCCTACAATCTTTCCTGTCTATTGGAACTCTTTTTCTTATTTCTCAGATAAAGTAATCTCTTCTCTCTGGTACATAACTTCCATAAATCAAAGAGGTAGATGACAAAACATGCCATATCCAAAAATCAACTTCCTTTTAAAAAAAATTAAATAAGACTTAGACTTTTGATTTGAAGAAGGCTGGTGCAAAGTAGCATACCAAAAAAAAAAAAATGATCCATATATTTCTCTCTTCCTCTTCTTTTTAGTCTGTATAAAGTAAAAGCTAGTGTCCACTGCAGCCTAGCATAGCAATTTTGGTTTCATGTTTCTTTAAAAATTGGACAATAATATTTAGTAAGTGGTTGGAAGTCTATACGGAAGAAAAGAACACATTGACCTGAGTGTTTCAGTGAGCATTACTGTCAGATGTGATGGCATATCCCCACCTGGTTTTATCTATAGTAAAATTTTTGAATAACAAATTTATCAAAATAGGAAGTATCATGTGGATGTGGATGGATAGATTAAGGAATAAATAGATAATCATACCACCACTGTATTCTAATCTTTCACCAACTAAGTTCAATACATCAAACCCTTGGATCTTTTTCTTGTTTTGTTTTGGTTCTGAATATTTAGTACAACCTGAAGACATCTGTTTGTCCCATCCTAATCATAAAATAGGAAGAAAATAACAACAACAACAATGAGCAAACCCAAATTGAAGGACATCCTACAAAGTACTCCTCAAAACACTGAAGAAAATCAAGAGAAAAGTGAGAAAGTGTCACAGCCTAAAGGGACCTAAGGAAACATGATGGCTGAGGGTTATATGATCTCTTGGATGGGATCCTGGAACAAAAAGAGGACATTAGGTAATGAGTAAGGACAGCTAAATCAAGTATGAACCTTGATTTGATGATGTATTGATGTATTGATATCAGTTCCTCGGTTGTGACAACTTGCTATATACTAACATAACAACAGAGAAGAAGTTAATAGCAATAGCACAGCATTAGTATATAGGAACTGTATTGTCTATACAACTCTCTGTCAAATTCAAACCTTATTATTAAAAGTTGTGCTGATTTATCTACAAAACTCTGTTGCTATGAGGGTTGAAATAGGAAGAGTGGGAACTACTTTTCCTTTTACAAACTATGGATAGAAATTCCTCAACTGCTCTACCATGTGGCAGGTGGTGGGTCACAGCTAGTGGAGCAACTAGCAGAAGATAGGTTTTCAGTACACTGTGAGGTTGAGGTGCTGAGGTAGATAGTTTCTAAGAATAACTTTGCATTTGAAGAACTTGCTACCAAGATTCTCCACCTGGTTGTTGGTTAGTTTTTAACCAGAATGTAAAAAAAAAAAAAAGGAAAGAAAAGAAAACTTTTGTATGTGTATAAAAAAACTTGAATTGGAGTATGTGTCTTGCATTTTAAGACTCTATAAAGGCTCTCCAGGTACGGGCAAGACATAATGTGCCTCAAATTTTTCATTTATTTTTGTTTTTGAACTTTTTTAAAAAAATGCAGGTCACCTTTTTTTTAAATTTTCAAAATGTGACTTTTTACCAAAGATAATTCCATCTCCCAAGAACCTATTTTTTTAAAAAAAATATATACATATTACTTCTTACTTGTTGAACTTGAAATGTTCCCCAGGTACTCTATGTCTCTAAATAGAAAGCCCTTTTTGTTTGTTAAAGTACACAGAGACACCATTCCTTTGCACAACAATCAATAACATTTCACATAAATATTTGGGGGGATATACACACTCATTAAAAAAGAATTTGTTGTATTGCAATGGCATTTTCAGTTTGGTTGCACAGTGACAAGATGAAAATGAAGCATTTTCCCCCAAAACAGTGGTGATAAACACAGAGCTTGTCAGTGGTGACCCAACTGGTGTCCCAGCTGCTCCATAGACACTCATGAAATGATTAATTGGTCTCAATCAGTTCTCAGCAGGAATACCCACCTCATGGTAAATATCACTACAATTGATACTAATTAGCTCTGTTGCCACCTGTCACAACTGATAGGCTGGGAACTGAGTGAGGGGAGCCATCTTTATGCCAGTAAGAGAAGCCCAACTGGAGAGGGGTCAGAGACTCACTGTCAAAGCCACTGTGGCAAGCAGGGAGCCCACAAGCCCTCTCTGCCATGTAGCAATATGTGAGGTTCAGCCTGTGACTCCCAGGCCCATGGAAGTGAGGGAGTCAGAAGTTGGGTGTGCAGGGGGTGGGATCATGGATCGCTAAGAGAAAATGCACCTGTCTTCAGTTGATTTAAGTTTTTACAATATATTGACTTTGAAATCAGCCAGGCTGTGGTTCAAATCTGGGTTTTGCCACTTTCTGCTAATTCAATCTTAAACCAATAGCTTTACTTCTCTGAGCCTGTTTTTCCTGTTCTGAAAAACACGGAAGCCAAGTTATCCAACTAAAAGGAACAATACAATGTTAGGTCATGCTTGAAACTCAGGTGCTCAAAAACTTTGGAATGCCCCCACAGCTAAATAGTCATGTGACCTGGGGCGACAGTGGTGATGTTCGTTAGCCCTCCTAACAATAAACAGGAAAACTCCAATATATTTAGTGTCCCCACATATAGTGATGATGTAGGAAAGTTGGGACCTAACCCTTCACTGTCATTTTCGGTTATCCTTTTCTGAGAGTCTCATTATTTCCGTGAAGAAGAGAAGCTAGATGAGATATCAAACTAGCAATTAACATTGAAGGAAATGGCAATCTAGCAGAGGAAAATATCATATTTTCTTCAGTTGGGCCAGTTGTGAAAATGGCACATAATCCTACAAAGAAAAGAGCCCAGGCTTGGAACTACACTGGTGCAAAGCAAATGCATTCCAAATGACACCAAACTCTACCAAATTATCGTTTTGGAATTGGGTTTTTCAACTTTGTCCACCATATCAATCACCTGGGTCTCTTCTAAATACACACATCACAAGGTCTCTTCCCAGAAATTCTGACCAGATAGATCCAAGGTGGGACCCAGGAATCTATGTTTTTGCTTGTTGTTTGTTTAAATTGACAAGGAAAAAATGTATATATTTGTCCTATAAAGCACGATGTTTTATATAAATGTACATTGCAGAATGGCAAAGTCAAGTTATTTAACTTGTGCTTTTCCCCATATACTTACCTTTGTGTATGTGGTGAGACTATTAAAATATATCCTTTGAGCAATTTTCAAATGTACAATATATTATTTTTTAAATTATTTTTTGGTAGTAGATGGATACAATACCTTTATTTTAAGTATTTATTTTTATGTGATACTGAAGATGGAACCAAGTGCCTCACACATGCTAAGCAAGCACTCTACCACTGAGCCACAACCCCAGCCCCTACAATATATGATTAACTTTAGTTACCATGATGTACAATTGTTCTATTGAACTTATTCCTCCTGTGTAACTGAAATTTTGTGTCTTTTGCCATTTTGACTAACATCTCCCCTAATTCTTTCATCCTGTGTCTTCTAGTAACCAATCTGTGTTTTCCACGAGTTCTCCAAGCACTTACATTCAGATAAGTTTGAGAAACATTGATTTAAAAGAGTATTCTTCATACTTGACCGAACAGGGGAGTTTTTAAAAATATTGATGATGCCTGATTCCCACCCCAGAAATTCTGATTTAATTGTCATGGAATGTGGCCTGAGTATTAGGTAATTTTTAAAGCTCTCTAGTTGATGTTAAGGTACAGGCATGTGTAGAGTGACACTGGTTTAGAAAATAGCCTGAGCCAGGCATGGTGGCACATGACTGTAATCTCACTGGCTTGGGAAATTGAGGCAGGAGGATCGTGAATTCGAAGCCAGCCTCAGAAACTTAGTGGGGCCTTAAGCAACTTAGTTAGATGCTGTCTCTAAATAAAATATGGAAATACTTTTTCCAACCTAGACCATCAATACAGGACAATGGATTTATGAAAATATTTGTTGACTAAAATGAGGAGTCCTCTGAACCTCCTTTGTTTCTGGATATGTTTCTTCAAATTAGGAATAAAGTCATCTCTAATCATGTATATGTAGTATGTCAAAATATACTCTACTGTCATGTATATCTAAATAGAACAAGTAAATTTTAAAAAGAAAGGGGATGTGGCTCAGTGGTTAAGTGCCCCTGGATTAAATTCCTGGTACCAAAAAAAAAAAAAAATATCCAAAGGGTGCCTTATTGATGAATAAGTAATAATCAGATGTAAAGTCATATCACAGATCAGTCTATTCCAGGTCTAATTTGAGGTCTGAAAGGGTTATCAAGAATAAGGACTCACTCAAAAGAGTTAAACCACATAACAGAATAGTCTAATAATACATCTAGAAGACAGTTTTCCAACCTAGACCATCAATACAGGACAGTGGATTTATGAAAATATTTGTTGACCAAAATGAGGAGTCTTCTGGACCTTCATTGTCTCTGGATATGTTTCTTCAAATTAGGAATAAAGTCATCTCTAATCCTATGTGGAGGTCATATCACTTATCAAGGTCTTTAGTTGCCTAATTCAAATCTTTCAGCAGCTCCAGGAAAGATGGGCAAAGAAAATGCCTTGTTCCATAGGCAGGGCAAGAACATCATGTTCCTGTTGTGAATCAAAAAGTAAGGCTCAGACACCTCACATGCATTAGGATGACTGCTATAAACAAACTAAAGAAAAAGAAGAGAGCAAGTGTTAGAGATATTGGAACCCTTGTGATATAGTGGTGGAATATAAAATGATAGTCATTATAAAAAAAAGTAAAACAGTGGTTCCTCAAAAAAATAAATAAATAAAGGACAAACTACCATAGGATCCAGCAATTCCACTTATAGATATATATACCCAAAAGAATTAAGCAGAGTCTGAAACAGGTAGTTGTACACCCATGTTCAAAGCAGCCACAATATAGCCTTTAGCTATTCACAGTAGCCAAAAGGTGAAAACAGCCCAAGTGTTCCTTCATGAATGAATCAACACACAAGATGAGGAGTCCTCTGGACCTTCATTGTCTCTGGATATGTTTGGATATCGTATGTACATACAGTGGGCTGTTATTCAGCCTTAAAAAGGGAGGAATTCTACACATGTTCATGGATGAGCCATGATGACAGTATGCTAAGTGAAATAAGCCAGTCACAAAAGGCAAACACTGTGTGATTGATTCCACTCACACGAGCTACCCAGACCAGTCAAATTCAAAGCAATGGAAAGTGAATGGTGGTTGCCAGGGGTGAGGGGAAAGAGGAAGAAGGAGTTGGTGTCTTGTGGGGACAGAGTTTCAGCTGTGGAAGATGATGAAGTTCTGGCGATGGATAGCAGTGACAGTCGCACAACATTGGTGAGTGTACTTAATGTTATTGAGCTGCGTGGTTAAAAATGGTTAGAATGGAAATTTTTATATTATGAATATTTCAGCACAGTTTTTAAAGGTAGATAAATAATAATTTTTAAAAGTGCCCCAAATTAAGCAAACAAAAACAATTTAAAACTTGGTTCACACAACTTATAGGAGCCAGAGCAGAAATTTCTCTGGACTTGAAGTCTGCTGATCCTTCCTTTCTACCTCAGTGCCTCCCAGGGAGTAGAAACTGGAGATAATGCTCAGAAAGAATTACAAGGCAATGACTAAGTGTTTGACAAGAGAGTGATCCAGGTAGTTCAGACAATTGTCCACAAGATTAAAACTGAGGCTGGGAAGCTCCATGAGGTTGAAAACTTGTCTGTACCCAATTTTCTTTTAAAAATTAATATGTATATCATGCCACATAAATTCAGCCTTCAAAGTCTGTGCTTTTTAGTAAACTCACAAAAGTGTGCAATTATGACTTATCCATTTAGAATTTGTTTTACTTAAAGTTTATCAAAATTCATCCATGTTATAGCCTACATCTGTACTACATTGCTTTTTATTGTTGAATAACATTCGCATGGATTTACCACATTTTGTATATCCATTCATCAGTTGATGGACATTTGAGTTGTTGGCACCTCTTGGCTATTATGAATAATGCTATTGTGAACAAGTTTTTGCATATGCTTATGTCTTCAGTTGTCCTGTGTATGTAACTAGAAGTGGAATTGAAAATTAAAATAACTTTGTTTATTTATTTATTTATTTATTTGAGGAACTGCCAGGCCATTTTCCAATGGCTGCCCTATTTTACAATCTCACTATTAGTGTGTAATGGCATTCCAACTTCTCCACATCTTCATCAACACTATTTCCCTCAAAAGAGAGAGAGAGAGAGAGAGAGAGAGAGAGAGAGAGAGAGAGAGAGAGAGAGAGAGAGAGAAAGGTATAACTATGCTAGTGTGTGTGAAGCAGCATGTCCTTAAAGTTTGCATACCACCCTTTGTAATCTTGGCCTACTACCCAGAAAAATGTATGTGATAGGGTATCAGTAGGGAAAGTCATGACATTCCTAGAGATTCTATGGAAGGTCATCAGGATGATTGATATCTAGTCTTTGGGAAATAAGATCTTAGAATCAGATACTTTATTGCTTTCTTTCTTTATCATGCTTTCTTTTCTTTTTTCTCTTTCTTTCTTTCTTTTTTAATTTTTTTTTTTTTTTTTTTGCACAAACTGAGTTTAGAAGTAGCAGACAAGCTAATCCCATCTTTCCTCCTAGGCATTCTGGCACTAATAAGGGAATAACTTTTGGGAGATGGTCACTCGTGCAGTTTAGAAGAATGGAATGCACATTTGGGCATAGAGATTTAGAGAGAGGACAGGAGAATCCTAAAGGGGAAAAAAAAAGGATCATTTTCTTTTATTTCAAAGTTAAGTGCCTGGCTCACAATGCAGGGTGTCTTCAATACCTTCACACCTTCCACATTGTCACGTGCCTGGTGCCACATGATCGCCTCTAAAAAGAGTTTTCCACAGCAGTGTTCTCCAAATAAAATATTTTTGTGGGTTTCTTAGATACTTGCAGAAATATCTATACAAGTTCACTAGTAGCCAGAAGGATCTGATCTGTCTGCCTCACAGCCCTCTGACAGTTAAGCATTTGCTTTTAGGCAAATAAAATGTCAGCCACCATTAAACAGCATATGGCAACAATATGGCCATTCCCTCCCTGGGGACTGACTTCTCCCCAGAAGAGATGGTACTTGAAATAGGAGATGCTTTTGAATGCAGGACCCCTATCCCTCCCACCCAGGCATGAAGGATGGGGAGTGGGCAGAGTGCCACACACAGACGGACATGGGCAGCCAGATCAAATGTGAACCTAGAGGGCACGCTTCCCAGCCAGCATTGACCAAAGGCTGTTCACCCTGGGCATATGGGTCTGTGGTTAAGGGGAAGTACAATCCATAAGCTGGCCTGGATTAGCTCTGCAAAATAGAAAACAGCCTCCACAGCCACTTAAAGAGGGGTTTGGGCTGACTTTGAATTGAATGCAGTGGTGTGCAATGAGTGAAGGGAGACGTTCAAAGCCGGCTCCCCACCCTTCCCGTCTCCGTGGAATTCCCTCGATGAATGGGCTAAAATAAACTGACTTCTCTTGAAATAGACGATGAGGATGTGGAACCGCATCTAGTGGGTCAGCTTGTGTGCAAAGGCTCACATAACAATGTGGGTCAGGAGGAGAGCCACTGTGCAGGGATGGCCAGGAACCGGGCCGCCTGTTCAAGACTGAAAAGTAAGCCAAGCTTCCTCAGGAGTCTCAGAGATAATGCATCTGTTGAAAACAACAAAATGATCTCTGTCAACAGAGATGGCCTGGTCCTCAAGACATAGTCTCCGCATCTTGCTTGGCTTGATTTGGGGGAGTGTGCTATGCAAATGATCAAGATGGGATGCTCATCCTCTTGGATCATTGGTCCCTTGTGTAACCCCATCCCTGTGTTACTTGTTGGAATATAGTCAGGCAGACTCACCAGTTTCACCTCAAGCCTTGAATATCCAAGACTATCCTGTTTCTGAGTCCCTGTTTGGACCAACAATATGGCCACATCATGAAATCCCCAGCTCAACAGTAATGGCAGAAACACTTACTGTGATGAAGAGGTTAACATTCACCAACTTTGTATTATTTTCTACTCATGTAATTGGCTTGATTAGAATTCTAAAAGACTCTATGTAGATTTTCAAAATCATTCTGAGGCTCTATTACTTTAAAGAATATAATAAAATAATTAATATTTTAAACTAAAAAAAAAAACTGTACCCATATGCATTCATATAGAGCCCAGAATAAAAAGGCAAAGAAACTTCTTCTCAATTAATTTTGTTTGTCATTATTAATCCTAGTTTAATAATGCCTATTTACAACACTGGATGACTTAACTTAAATTGTGAACACCAAAAAAGTGATGAAATTTTTAAAAATAACAGTATTATTAATATATTTTTCATATAATTTGCCCTCAGAAAAAATACTGTTGAAAATGAAGACAACAAAAAATTCTACATTTTTTTTGAAGTGTCAACCAATTTTTCTGAAGTGCTTTTTCATTTTTTTTTTTAACCATAGATGTAACTGACAGGATGTTATCAACATTGGCACCTCTTACTGACAGCCAGGAAATTCCATGACAATGGACAGCAGCAACAATGACTAGATCAGTAGCTGCTTGAGCAGCAGGAGATTGCAGGTTTCCAAGCCCAGACTTCCCCAGTTGGAAGAGGGGCTCACATCCTCTGTGCTGTAGATGGAGCACTGTTCCCAAGTCTAAAGCAGAGGAAGCATTTGGATGCAAATAAAAACTAAGTCAGTCTCCCAAGTGTTTGCCACCTTTACATCAAGGATCAGAGTATTTAACAACATCTCAGGAAATGTCTGAATTCTAAACTTTACATCTAGATGATGGTGATCATACTGCCTTAATGCTTCCCTATAAATGATAGTGTCAAGTGTGGACATCTGTGGTCAGCTACATATATGTATACACATAGACACATAGCTATACTTTATCATCCAAATATAAAATGAAAATAAACATCTACTCTTTTTCCTCATGGAAATATTGTAAATATTGATTTTCAGCAAAACAAAGTAGATTCTCGTGGCAGAAATCTGGTGCCCCAAGGTGCTTTTTGACTTTTTTTTTTTTAAACCAAATTTAAGTAGAATTCTGAATCCAAGATTGGGAGGCTTTGGTGACATTTGCAATTTTAACAAATGGTTTAGTAGACCTCAATGCTAAGTGTTTGGTAAATAAATAAATGAAGATAGAACAAATGAACGAGTAAATAAGTACCCTATGGGGTCAGATTCCGATTGGAGCCAACTCTGTGTTTCATTTTCATAGAAATACCTACACTGTTTGTTTTGCTCCAGTCTCTCAACAAACTGTACAAGATTTGGAGGAAATTTTGCTGGGATTTAACTGAAACACGGAAGCAATCAAGTGGTTAAATTCTGGATTTTTCCAATTGAATGACATTCCTTTATCCATATCGATTTGAGCCTTGGCAAATTCATTGTTGATACCACCTGGATAATTTTAAGTCTTTCTGAAGCTTTCTAAAAAACTTTCCAACATAGTTCAGGCAACATAAGAATTTCATCAATTGAAAACTAAGAATCATTTCTGTGGGATGTGTAAAACAAGAAGCTGACCAGCATTATTTTCTTTTTCTTTAATTCGGTGTCATTATTGAGAGTTATTCTTGAACTTTATGAAAACCAGATTGGGGCATGGGTATGTTCTTCATCGAATCGTGTTTAAGGAATTGGAACTGAAAATCATTCAAAACTAGGAAAACATGACATTGAAAAATAGTCTGCATTTTTTATTCTACCTCAGAGTATCGAGACTGTTTCTGACTATGAAGCCTTAGGCTGACATTAGATCTGGTTTTGCTTTGTTTAGTTTTATTTATAAGAAACGGGCATTCACTTTACCTATCAGAAGGAAGTCGTAATTGTTTTCATCAGTTACTATTTTGCTGGATTATTAATTACAAACTTTGATTTCCATACTTGTTTGCTTAGTAAGCTATGATTTCTCACCATTGCCTGCAGAAAAAAATTCAAATAGGGCCATTCAGGGGCTTCTCTGGTCCAACCAAATGTACCTCTTCAGCCATGTTTCCTAACAGCCTCTTCCATGCTAGCTCCTTCCCTGTGGATCCGGATTTAGACCATTGATGCTTCTGGTTCTTCTTCTCATTTTCTCATCTCTCAAAAGTGCTTTTGTCTTCTCCTATCCACTTGCAGAATGGTCCACATAGACTTCAGGGTGTAACACAACCCCTTCCATGAGGTAGATCTAGCCACTGTACATTTTCCACCTTCCTCTCCTTTCCTCTAAAACAAATCTTCCCCTCCTGTCACACACACACACACACAGAGACACACAGAGGCTGCCATGATTTAGTCAGATCACGTGTGCAAGTTGGGAGTCTAGATTATGCCCTGAGCAAGGATGTCAAGCACCATGAACAAAAAGGGATGGAAATCCATCTTACTCTCCACTTGCCTAGGCATGTGCCTACCCACATGATTGTGTTTGTTCTAAGGGGCACTTTTTCTTATTTCACACAAAAGCACCGTATGGATTGGCAGCAACTCTATTCTTTTAAATGCATATATTCTTAGTTCCCTTTACCAGAACACAGGTTTGTTGGGGGCAATAGCTACCTTTTTATTCTCATTTTTGGTATAGTGACTTTCTTACACATAGTAACTTCTCCACCGTTTAAATTGCTTTATGTTTTCGAGAATGCATTGAAATTATTGAATTTAGCTGAAGGAATGAAATGTGTTTATTAAAAACAAATACTTCAGCTGATAAGTGTAAAGATAGAAAGTGCTGCAGGAATCACAAGAGTCTTAGCAGATGTGGAAGAGTAACTTGTTTGATTTTAAGTGCATTCGCTAGCTAAGTAATTTCATACAAAATATGGTGCCCAATAGAACTCTGTGGAATTTCAGAAACCACATTTGTGATGCTATGACAGACCATGGGCAGAGTTGGACTGAAATCCATTTCTGGCTGTTTATTAAAATAGGCAAAGGATAACATTAAGACTTGTCTGAAGTGGGCAGCTTCAAGGTCAAGGAGGATGCCAATGGGAGGTGAGGGAATTGGGGGAGGAGCCAGTTTGATTAGTCTGAGGTCAGTATCCTTCCTAGAAGTCTACATTAAGGCTAAAACGAAAAAAGAAAAAAAAAACTGGCCTGACTTAAAGTTCTGAAGCTAGAATTGATCTGCCATTACCAACACTGCACCTAACCTAAGTGAACGTGAAAGCCCTCAAAGTGAAGAACTGCTTTGTAAAAACTTCAGTGGAGAATTAATACCAGTTCTGTTGCCATTTTATTCGAGAAATGGGAAATGTCCAGAAAGCAAGTTTTACAGACCACAAAACAATGATGCACTTAAGATAGGTTTTATGCCTATTTGATAACAAGGCCAAGACTTCAAATTTCAGATTTCAAGGGGTAAACCATTGGCCAACCTCTCCAGAGAAAGTCCTATGTCTACGCACAAAATCTACTAACTATGCATTCAAAATCCCAGCTTTAAATTGCTTTATGTTTTCTAGAATGCATTGCATTTATGCAATGAACCATTTTGCCTTCAGGAATAAACAGAGACGATGGTCTCCTCTAGAGCCGTTTCACAGTTCCCCTCTGTCTCCTTTTCCTTCACAGTCGTCTGTCATGTCAGTCTGCTTTGCCCGTTTCCATCCTAATTTGGTGGTTGGTGGGACTTATTCGGGCCAGATTGTTCTCTGGGACAATCGCAGCCATCGAAGGACGCCTGTGCAGCGGACACCTTTGTCAGCTGCAGCACACACGGTAAGTTGAGCTTTCATCATGTCCCTGTCAGCCACCAAGCCCTGAAAAGGAAAATAGCTCACCAAAGCATGGGTCTTACCAGTAATACAAAGTTAGAAGTACCTATTACAGCGATCATATTCTGACTGATTAAAATAAAGATGAATGAAAAAAGGTGAAGGAAGCATTGGGTTTAGAGAAATCTCTTCATCTCTAAGTTCTTGCACGTAAAAAAGTTCATAACCCACTTGAATCAAAGTGTGAAATATGATATATCAAGAACTATGTAATGTTTTGAACAACCAACAATAAAAATTAAAAAAAAAAAAAAGATCTCCTTTGATGTCCCAGAGGCCACCAGTGAAAAGCGTTAAAACTGAAAAAAGACACAAAGTTTGGAAGAGGTAGCTCTGGAATCATTTGCCTAAAGAAAACCTCCACATTTATATTAGAAGATGGAAACACATATTTTCAAAGGACCATGAAAAGTCAGTACTTCATGTCTAGGGATAGCATAGGGGAGACACTTGCCAACAGGCCTTTTCCATTTGTGATTTGAGGGAGTACTATAACTTTAAATTCTGGAATGTGTGGTGTAAGTCTCAACATAAAGACTACAGTGACAATATAATCTCTAGGGTTAAAAGTCAACATATCAAAACCATTACCCATAATTTAGTAGAAGAGGTTCAGTATAGTGTTCATAAGACAACTGCTCTGTCATTTCCTTTAAGAGAATGACAGGTGTGGATAGTAATCGTTAGGAGGAATGAGAAGACAGACATGTCTCCATCAATCCTTGCTACCTTGACATTCAGGATAGCTGATGTTCCTTCTATGAAATGCCCAAATTATGCCCAAGGATACAGTTCTACTATTGTTTTCAATTTCCTTAATGTGGTTGCTTCATTTGTTTCATCTGCTGGCCTCAAAACCATTCTGGCTTGAAAAACAACTGCAAGCTAAGACCATGAGGAGGAAAATTCTTCCGCTCTTGTAAGTTTGACAATGGGAAATGACAAATGCCAAGTCAGCCCTAATTTTGATTGATTGGGGCCATAGACACATGCAGGTGAAACTAGTTCTTGGGAATCTTGGGAAATTGCCCTGGCCTACCCCATTTCTCCAAACTAATAACAGAAAATTGTGGCCCAGGAGAAGACAGACTCAATGCAGGTGTTTTCTCAAGTAGTATAGAACCATTTCTTGGCTCTCTGTGGATGTCAGTCAGGTGCATTTGTGAATATGCCTTCTGAAATTTCAAAAAAAAATTATAAATCCAAATGTTAGAACGTTTAACAATAAGCTTTTGGGGAAAATTCAAGTCCAGGAGTTCTTGCAAAGAGTTAACATTTCTTTTTCAAGTAACTTAAAATGTAATCATCACAACTAAAATGCAGTTACCATCGAACTGAGTGGCATTATTTCTTTCTGCTAGAAAATAAAATGAAAACAAATTTGTTTTCTCTGTCACTGTGTTTTGTCTAATTCATAGCTGAAAGGGCACAGTTTAATTTTATGTTTGTCTTTCAAGTTCCATTATTGCCTGGCTGATTGGTACCAGGATCAAAAAGAAAAAAGAGGCCCACCACAGATTACTCACTAATTTCCTTTCACACCCACCACACATATGTATTTGAGACAACAGGAAATCATAATTAAAACAAAATCCTTCTGCCACACAGTAAGTTTATTCCTAAAATAAATAAAAACAATCTGGCATCTTTAGTGGAAAAATAAGCTGTACTGTTGCTTTTTCTTTCCATTAAGCACAGTGTGTGTGTGTGTGTGTGTGTGTGTGTGTGTGTGAGAGAGAGAGAGAGAGAGAGAGAGAGAGAGAGATGCACTTGAGTAGGCAAGTGTCCCCAGTGTCTGCTTCTGTTCAGGTTTCTTTACCTCTCTTTTCTTTGAGACCAAGATTTATTACTCATGAAAGCACAAGCCATTGTACTGATTAAAGACCAGGAGGAGCTACTATATACACGCCTCCTGGGCATTTGGCTCTGTGCATTCCTCCAGGGTTGCCTGGGGTCTTGGCCTATTTGAGTTCTAGCAATTTGTGTCTGGAGTTTTAATCTATTCAAGTTCTAGCAATTTGTGTTGTGGACCCACCGTTAGCAGAGAAGCCCCATTGGACTTTTGCTGAAAAGAAAAAAAAAAAACTGGATGGACTTTGGTTCATGACCATGTTTGCTCCATGTTTTCCACTCATGGGAATAAAGAAAGTTCAATTCAATGCAATGGCTTCTGGGATCAGACAAATTGAATTAAGATAATACAGCTTTTTTGCATATTCATTCACATATCCTTCTTCAGTTTTATGAAGTCTGCTATTTTTAGGTGAAATCTATTAAATCCATTCTTCCATGTGATTTCTACTCAGAGCTTTGCATGTTGTGTGGCTCGGGGCTTGAGTCTGATTGCACGCTGCTTCAGGTTTCATAACACTGGAGACTTGGGAAAGAGCATTGTCGACAGCCCCATGACCAATCAGTCCTCTTGATATTTGGAGACCTGATCAGGGTTCAGATCTGTTGTACTTACTACTATGCAGATCCACTCAGGCTGATTCAATTTGGAAGTGTCGGAAGGAACACAGCACAAAAAATACATAGGGACTTTGTTAACTGTCCATCAGCATGATTGAAAGAGGTCATTGTCCAAAAAATAAATGTAATCTTAGGGTGCATTAATATAGACATATTCTTTATGAGAAGGCAGATTTTTAAGTCATGAGAAGTGACAATTCAGTGCTACCCAGATTTTTGTATTCTGTGGTCAGACTGTAGATAGACAATTCTGTGTTGTTCTCAGAACTTCACTGTTAGAGGAGTCTAGATAAAAGGCAGCATTAGAGGAACTCATATAAAAGACAGCATATTCAAAAGAGATTGACCAGGATGAGGAATATTTTGACAACCAGGTGGCCACGCATCAGCTCCAAAAGTTGGTGATACCTGGTCTATGACAAGACCTAGGGGTTGGGGTTAGAGCATTTAAAACAATAATCTATAAATATTTAAATAGCTACATTGTTTTCACTTGGTCTGTGTGATCAACAGAAGACACCACCTGAAAGTATTTCCACGAACTTTATAACATTTAGTGGAAGCATATACTCCCCAGGAGTTAGCACTAAAACTGGTTACTACTTAGGAAAGGTGTTTAAGTGGGTTTTGGACCACTTTTTGTATGAGACCGATCCATAGCTCCACTAAACAATTATTAGCACTCCTTCTGACCAGGACTTTATATGATAATAATAGTCTGGGAACCATTCTTTATATAATATCAGCTTTCTAATATTAAAGATTGTTTCGTTGTACTTGTGGCTAGGTATTGTGGACAGTAACTCATCAAGGGTAAGACTTAGACTGTCAGCTATTTGCACAGAGAAGCATCAAGTAAGTTGTGGTTTGGCCACTCATAGCTAAGCTGCCTGAAATCTAACCCTAATTGCTGCTAGGTTCTGCTTATGCTAACCTTCCATTTAGTGTTTAATGTGCAGCTGCCCATGGCTTTAAGCCTACCACGTAGAATTCTGCAGAATGAAATAAACTATGAGAGTTATGATAGAAGGAGAGGGCATTGTGCTTATAGTTCCTGAGAAGTAGAAATGGCCCTGGCTAAATCTATGTTTCCATACTATTCCAAATGATTTTTTTTATATTTGAAAAATAAATCTATCATTACCCTAAGTTTTGCAGCACATAAAAGAGCCTAATTTTATCTCACTAGGTACATTGTGCCAACAATTTTGCCACCAGTATCCTTCTCTCAAATTAAAAAGGCTAATGAATATTAACCACTTTTTTAAAAAGAATGTTAACCAGTGTTTGGCAGTGGGACGACAATGCATAAAACTCCAGATTTAGTAACACATATTCCTTCCAAAAGTCAATAGTTCTATCCTTTTGAACACTGTCTTCTTTCACCGCTCGAGATTAGCAGCTGAACTGTGTGGTGGGGACTTATTCAAGCCATCCAACCCCCCCCCCCCCGCCATGGTGTTGTGCCCCATCAATCCTCATCTGCCCTCGCTTCCTTCACTGCTACTGCATTGCTTCTGACTGAGCAAGGTGAGGCTTGGGAAGTATTTCCACTCTTACGTTTGCTGTCAGAGCTTTTAGAGAGAACTCAGGTCGAAATCAAAAATGGCAACTGACCTGAGGCTTGTATTCCAGTAGGATTATGTCACTCATGATTGTTGTTTCAGAGTGAAGTGTTTGACACTCACACACACTCATTTCCGCTCGGATCTGCTCCTGATTCCCCAAGTTTGTGTTTTTGCAGCATCCCGTGTACTGTGTAAATGTCGTTGGCACCCAGAATGCTCATAACCTCATCACTGTCTCCACCGACGGTAAGATGTGTTCCTGGAGCCTCGACATGCTCTCAACTCCGCAGGTGGGTTTGTTTTCCCCTAAACATAAGAGCATCCTGGTTAAAAAGATACCTACTTAATGGAACACGGTTCCTAGAAGCCAAACCCTCACATCCTATAGGAGCTAAAAATCAATGGATGCCCCTGAAAGAGTGGGGCCTGGTTTCAGCAATCTCCTCCTGAAGCCAAAACCCATTTCCTTTACCACAAATCATGTAATTATTGTAATACGTTAATCCTTAGGTCAGTTTCAAGTGAAAATGAAATAATCCATTTTAAAGCGTAGTAATTATGGAAGTTGCCTGTGGTATGAATTGTACTCGCCCTACAGCACTGTGAGAGAGATGCAAATGAGGTTGGAGCTCAGCAGAGCAATCCCGTAAGGGGATTTGCCTTGAAGGAAAGGTATCCCGGCAAAACAGAAACCCAAGCCCTTGCTTGTCCCTGTCCCCGCTGACAACTGCCTGTGTGGATGAAGAATTTGTTAAACTGTCTGTTTTTTTTTTCCTCTGGAATGTTTGTCAGTATGGCTCCTGCCGGTCCTTGCTGAACAAATGAGAAGCTGAAAATGAAAAAGTTCCAGAGTTTCCAAACCACTAGTGATTGCAGTAATGGAAACCAAACAAAGGAGCAAAAGTAGGAGAGGAAGCTGGAGGCAGGTTCTAGACACAACTTTCAGAATGTACATGTGTACAGGCACATGCTGAGATACATACACACACACACACACAGGAGACACATACACACGTTTTTTTTTATTATTTCCATCTTTTTTATTTGCTCTTTTCAGTTATACAAAATAGAATGCATTTTGACATATCATACGTACATGGAGTATAACTTATCATTCTTGTGATTGTACCTGATGTGAAGTTACACTGGTCACATTTTCACACTTCTTTGCATGAAAAAAAGTACTTCATTATCCTCCAACTAAAAAACAACTAAAAGACTATAACATTGTTATAGTCTTTGAAAAAATGCAAGAAAATATCCAGAAAATTGTGAAGGATACCTAGGAGACAATGCTCAGTTCTAACACTCCTGTCCCCTTTCCTGAATAACAACTCTAGAATATCTGTCACTCAATTTTAGGGGACATGACAATTTCAAAATGTATGTGGAGACTGTAAAGAACCTTCTTGAAGTCTCTTTAAAATCAGGTAAATGGATGGAGTTAGAGAAGATAATGCTAAGTGAAGTTAGCTAATCCCAAAAAACCAAAGGCTGAATGTTTTCTTTGATATAAGGAGCCTGATTCATAGTGGGATAGGGAGAGGGAGCATGGGAGGAATAGATGAACTCTAGATAGGGCAGAGGGGTTGGAGGGGAAGGGAGGGAGCATGGGGTTATAAATGATGGTGGAATGTGATGATCATTATTATCCAAAGTACATGTATAAAGACACAAATTGGTGTGAATATACTTTGTATACAACCAGAAAAAAAAAGTAGATTTCTATTAAACAAACAAAAAAAAATGCAGATGTACAGAATACTATAGCTAAGCATGTTCTTTATATAATCTTAGAGGAAAAGAAATAGTTCAAATAAACTACTTAGAATTTAAGCACCTTTGTGCTGATTATTATAGAGATTCAGCATTGTGTGTGGGTATTTTATGTTTTGTCTTAAAATTCTCAGCAATGTATTGTTTTCTTTTTAAAGCATGGAGATTATAAACAGATATAAGAGCAAACCCTCTCTTTAGGAATTCTTATATATTTCATTTATATATACATAATTTTTATATTTTTTTTCTCATTTCACTGATTTAACATGTATTTGTTTAGGTTAAAACCAGTGGTATGGGGGCTCTGAGACCCTTTTGATTGGTGTTAGCTTGCCTACAGACTCCTGTCTGCACAATAATGGCCAGTTTCATAGTGTGGCCTCCATGGGTGTCAGGGAGACCTGGGGGCAGCCCAGAGTTACCCCTCCCAAGTGGATGACCAAGAGACATCACCTTCCTTGATGCTAACATTAGAGATGGGATAGATAGTATGCTCCAGTTTTCTATATCCTGTTGTTGCAACATTCTCTTCTTTAGCCTGGGATGCTAATGTGCTTGCTGTGTGTGGATTTCAGGAACAGCAAGTCTGAAAAGTGACCATGTGGCCTAAGCAGCCATCCTGTGGCAGGCATTTCCGATTGATGGACTCTTTGGCTGAAATGGCCTAGTTTGTTTACACAGGAAGAATGAAATCCCCAGCAACTACAATGATATGATACCCCAGAATAATTTTCTAAAAATTATTTCAGATATACAAAATAGAACTGATGTAAATCAGGAATACTCAGGGACATTGCTTATACTTAATTATTTTTCACTATCATCAAACTTAATTCTGCAGGATGTCTCTTAAAGTACTCCCTAATTCCAAATGTTACAAATAATTTTACATAAAATAAAGGCTCTCCTTTACATTTTAAACACTTATTTAAAGACTCTTCTCAGTCTTATGCCCATACACCACCCCCAGCTAACCTCCTGAAATCTAGTTCACTTCAAAATCTGGTTTTTATGACCTGAGTGACAATTTTCTGGTTTCAGTCCATGGAGGACCCACAGTTCTGATCTGACAAATGTGCTTAGTACATCTGATATTAATACATGTGTATTCTCAGGAACAATTGATTTTGAAAATGTTTGTAAATACAAGGGTATTGTGTGTTTTATTAAAGCCTGGGGCTGACAAGTGTAATCATTACAGTATTATCTTTAGTTTCTGCACCATTAGTTTCAAAATTCTCACCTGTCATCTCTGCTTGACTTAGGAAGCAGCAGCACATGCTGATGAAATCCAGCCTGCCTGAAACCAGAGATACACAGCAGCGTGAATGTCAGGGGCAGCAAAGCGTGGTTTCTGGCACAGCCGGGGTCTTTTGTAACGCTGTGTGAAAAGCAAACAGACGATTTAGCCAAATGATTTTTCCATGCTATCTTTGGCATGGCGAAGAGTTGACAGATGGAAATGTAACCACACTGTGTTTTGGTAGGAGAGCATGGAGCTGGTGTACAACAAGTCCAAGCCCGTCGCTGTTACTGGAATGGCTTTCCCGACGGGAGACGTCAATAACTTCGTGGTTGGCAGTGAGGAGGGTACAGTCTACACGGCTTGTCGTCATGGAAGGTGATGTTCTGTTTTCTTACTGATGACATGTTTCCCATTTCCGAAAGTCTATAATCGCATTCTGGATCATAACCACCTTGCATTATGAGAAAGGTATTTATGAAGACATGTGAAGAACAACTTCAGGTCTTCATTACTTTAAGGCACATATCCACTCTGGTCCTTAGCCTTTTGTAATTCTGGTTCTTCACCCTGCCTTGTGGAAAAATGCCCAAGCTTCTTAGCAGATGCTGTAAGACTCCTTGTCTCTTCCCAGCCTCATCTTCTGCACATACCTTCAAGTTTCCACCGTGTGCCCATCAGGGATAGCAATGCCCAAATATTGCCTGTCCCTCCATGCCTCCTCCATCAGCGTGTTCCTTAGTTCTTTTATTTGGTCTGTCATTTCTCTCTTCTTTGATTAATTTCTTTTTATATTAAAGAGCTAGCACAGATCTCATTTCACACTGAAGCTTTTCTAAGTCTCTAGGGCAAAGGAGAGTCAGAAAGGCTTTACATCCTGCAGAATTTCAGATCTTTTATTCATTGATTGTTTGCAGGAATACTTGCTAAGAACTTCTCTCACACCAGGCAACATCATAAAGATATAGGAAGGCATATGACACGCATAGAATTAATGCTCTAATTGAGGGTAAAAGACTTATAAGCAGGGGCTGGAGTTGTGGCTCAGTGGTAGAGTGCTTGCCTGGCACGTGTGAGGCCCTGGGTTTGATCCTTAGCACCACGTATAAATAAATAAATAAGTAATCCATTGACAGCTATAAATATTTTTTAAAGAAACGTATAAGCAAATAAATCTGTACTTTAAGATAATAATTGACATGGAGAAAATTAAAGTTAATTCGTGTATTCTTTTGTGTGTTTCTACAGTAGCATTAATCACATTCGTATTATAATTATTCATTTGTCTGCCATTTTTCTCTTACTAAACTATATCCATTTCATTTTTGATTCCCTGCCAAATCCCTAAACTGTAACAACTAAGAGTTAAAAATCTAAATAGGGAATAAAGAAATGACAATAACCAAATACCATAATGAAATATCTTAAGACCCTCCCAGTCAGAGGGCAGGAATAATAAGGGATGCACAAACCACTGTGCAGTTTCCAGGTGATAAGAGCCTTGATTGAGAGATTAGAAGATGCCCCTGGAAGACAGAGTTGTCGTAATAAAGTGGACTCCAATAAGTTGGCCTAGATTGTAAAATTTAGTGCAAAACATAAAGGTGGCCTCCCTATGCTCATGCTGGTGCTTAACTTCTCTGCTTACTTTCATAGTTCTGGTTCAATTGGTTTTTTCATCTCCTGCAGTCATCTAAGTCTATATGAGGAACCACAAATTGTTCCAAGTTCATATTTCCGTGCTTTTGTGATTTGTAGAAAACAAGCATCCATGGCTCAGCTCCATAATTTTTCCATTCAAATAATACACTGTTATGTTTTTGCTCTTCTGCTTGTTTTTAAACAAGCAGTATTTGCCCTGCTCGTGTGATTTGAAGACAACTGGGGAAGAGATGCCTCACAGTTCCATGCCCAACTTTCCTACTATATAAAATCTGGCTGAAGCTATGCATTAAAGTTTTTGTCACAGCACAGGAAGATGTGATAAAGTTACTCATTCACACAAACATTTGCTGCTCACCTACTTTGAGCAGTGTGCATGGCTAGATGCTATGAGTCACCCAGATGTCATTTAAACTTGGCTCCTATCTTCAAGAAACTGATGACAGTAGAAAAGACAAGTGTCATATCTGAAGCACAAGGAGAATGCCATTAGTGCCACATAAGGCACAGAGAGTACATAGGGCCAAACACTAAGTCACAGATTTATCTACAGATGTATTAGAATCCTTAGGACACATGTTCAATTGGCTTAAACCAGAGTGTGCCTAAGTCCTTAATTATCTATGAAAGCTTACAACATATACATTGATATTTTTCGGATTTTTTTAGTTCCTCTAATGTGAATAAACATTCACACGATGAGTATTTTTATTCTTTGGCTCTGAATATGCACTCTTGTTCAGAAAGAAGGGTCCCTATGGGGAACACCACAAATTTCTTTACAACGAGCTTGATTTTGCTTTTTGCATTGGTTAATCCATGCAAAATATAAAATACAGATCTCAGTAAAGTCATAAAGTAGCAGGCGTTGGCTTTGTAGTAATTTTAAATGGGTCATATAGGGCTATAGGGGAGAGTGGGGGATTTCTATTTTTCACCTAACATACAGAAGGTGCAAATCCACTTCCATAAATTAAACAAGGTCCTCATTTTGCACCCTATAAACCCTTTCAGGATGCTGTTAAGAGAAAGTGGAGTCTCACCAGGGGCCACTTCAAAGATCAGTTCCTTGTGTTCATTAGAACAAATTTAAATGATCACGTGAGGAACTGCTGTTAGCAGTTTCACTGGGCATAATTTTTGAGTGCCTGTTACATGGAACACATGCTGCCACACTTTGCTTGTGATTTCAAATTTTGCTCAGCCCATTGACATTTATTGGTGCTTCAGGGGCCCAAATATTTTAACAATGGAAGCCATTTTTTTCTCTTAGTGACATAATATTGAGATTTCACAATTGGTACATAGTTGTCTTATTTATAATTTCATGCTCATGAATTTTTTAAAAAAATAGTATTGGGGGTATTTTTCCTCAGATTTTCCTAATTGTGTAGAATTGCATGCAGAAATCATGTAGAATTGCATGCAGACTATTATGTGATAATAGAGGGGTAGAGGTAATCCAAACTTGGTTAAACAAAATATGTCTGAGGGTAATTTTTTAAATGTGTATCACTATTTCTCAAATGTGCTTTTTTGAAAGGGAGGGGCATGCATTTGTCTCTTTTCCTCTGCTGTTTCATTCAACAAGTGTTTATTGAACACTTATTGTGTACTAGACATTCTGCAATAAGAAAAACAAGATGACTTCCTTTATGGAATTTACAAAATGGATTTGTAAATCACTCTTCTGTTTCAATGAAGCAAAAACATCATTTTCTCTAAATTATATTTATATTATGTGTTATATTTTGCAAAATAGAGGATTCCACAAATGGTTACATTTTTAGATACGTCAACTTCAAGAAATTTCCTTGAAAGAATGAATGATTATTCCTCCAAGAATGGATGGAGCTTTATAGCCAATAGACTCTCCAAAAAAGAGTTGAAATAGAACATGTGCAAATGCCCTCTCAAGAATAAAGCAGTCTGATTATAAAAATGAAAGCTTCTGAGAGTTAGGCATATTTGTTTCCATCAAAAGAGCTGCAACAACAATGACAGGCTTTGAAAAATTCCTGAAAATGGTTAAATTAATGATAAAATTCATTATTGAATTCTGATGTCTCAAAGGATATTCCCCCCAACCTGTTTTTTAATCACCCAAAATAGTGTAGCATGCTTACAATTTCTTTTTCTCAAGATAACTGAAAATGGCTTTATTGGTGGTAGTATATGGTGGTTATTCTAAATTCTGAAAAAAAAACAACACAGAGATAAATTATTTTAAATCCATCACTGCTTTGCACACGTCACTGAGATTCTGTTCATGTGTGCTCTTCATACAGTAAAGCAGGCATCGGTGAGGTCTTCGAAGGACACCAAGGGCCAGTGACAGGAATTAACTGCCATATGGCAGTGGGCGCAATAGACTTTTCTCACCTGTTTGTCACGTCATCATTTGACTGGACTGTCAAACTGTGGACCACCAAGGTAAGAACACCTTGGTTGAAATTCTCAGGTAACATACGGAGAAAGAAGATGATATTTTGTTCCCTGGGGAAGTTATAGGAAACACCTGTCTACCTAGCCTCATCTGGGTGACATGGCATTGGGAATTCATAGAACCTGCTGGTTATCTCTGTCTGTCCCAGAGCTAGTTAAAGCTTACCTTCTCAGTCCACTTTACTTATTTTTAAATATATGTAATATTTGAAAACAGTCTAATTGTTAAAAAATTTTTTCAAGTGATTCAAATAAGGATAAATCTGAAGTCCTCCTTCACCAAGACTAATCCCCCATATAATCAGTTCGGTATTAATCTTCTGGAGCTTTGTAGCAATTACTTACTTACATGTGTAGCATGGAAATATATGCTTTGGGTCTTGTTTTATCATTTGGCTGCTTGGTTTTTTTTTAGACTTTGGAGGTTTTTAAGCTAGAAAATGGCCCTCTATTACTTGTGTTTTAAAGGTAATGCTGACCATATTTGAGAGCAAAAAAGAAAAGTAAAGACCACCTGGAAGAAAAGTACAGTAGTCTAAGGAAGACCAGTAGTTTGAAATGGAAAGTAGTAGATGGATTTGAGAATCACATAAGAGATAAAAACCACAGAAATTGGTGACTGTTTTGATGGGGAGGAAGGTAAGGGAGGAAGTCATCAGGAGAGAAGCCAGTTCCATATGCAGGGCAACTGGCAACTTGTGGTAGCTTTCACTGTACTAGAGAACAGTAGAGGAGGGTGCATGATGAGGAAGATCTTTGCACATGCTGAATTTGAACTGCCTGGGAGGAACATTTCAAGACCTCCAGTAGGCAGTTTGCCATGTGCAACAGAAGAGAGTGAGCTCTGGCTCCAGGTATGTATTTAATAGAAGTCAGAATAGCTAATCACATTTAAAGGAGAGGATTTTAAAAGAAACACTAAGTCTCAATCTTGAGGAAGAGAAATATTTAGAAAATAAACAAGAGAAATGGTACCAGAAAGGGGGATTGAAAAGTAACTCAAGGAATAGGAGAAAAATTAGAATTTTGTGTGTAGTTGCATGAGTGTTAATGAAGGACAGAATTGACTCTTAACTGGATGAAAAGATGTATGACCTCATTTACGAGAGAAATTTAAAAAAGAAAACCAAGTTGAGAGATCTATTTCTAACTATCAGTTTGACAGAAATCTTAATTTAACAACATATTCTGGGATGAGCCAGAAAGAAACCAGCCATTTGCATACATTGCCATTGGAGATGTAAAATAGCACTACAGTGTGGAAGGGATTCAGCACTATCTAAAAATACTGCATGCTTTAACAGACAATTCCAATTTCTGGAAATCTATGCCAAAGATAAACTAGCCAAAATAAGAAAAGGACGTATATAGAAAGATATTCATTCAAAGATCAATTGAATAGCAAAAGACCAGAAACAACCCAGAGTCTTCATCAGTAGGGCATATGTGAATCAAAGTAGAAAAAAATGAAGAAGACTTCTCCATAATATAATGACTGATCTATAGGATATATTTTTTAAGTTTAGAAAAGATAGATGGATAAAGTACATATAGTATTTTGTCATTGTGTAGAATTACGTTTATATAAAAAGTTGGAAGGATGAACCACATACATAAATTACATAATAGGGAGACAATAGGATGAAAGATAAAGACAATAAGCAGAATTCTTGGAATTTGTCTTGTTTGTACATTTGACTTTAGAACCATATGAATATTTTATGTAGTTATAAAACAAAATAAAATAAAATTTGGTTTCATAAAAATTTGAAGTAACATGAAACAAATCCCCATAGTTGGTTCAAATTGATGGCAAAACCTTACAATAAGGAATGGCTTAAACTTTAAAATCGTGTACTGTTGGGTGTGGTGGAGCACACCTGTAATCCCAGCAACTCCAGAGGCTGAGGCTGGAGGGTCACATGTTCCAGCCTAGGTAACTAAGAGAACCCCTGTTTCAAAATACAATTTTAGAAAGAAAGGTGGGATTGGGAAATAGCTCTGTTGTAGAGCATCCCTGGGTTCTTTTTCCAGTATAAAAGAAAAGAAAAAGAAAAAATGGAAACACCTTAATAATTAAGAAAGTAGATAATATCACCTTTAAGTAGGCCTGCACACATAATTAGATCTGAGTCTTATCAACTTTCCAGATCTCTGAATTTCAAGGCAACAGGAGATACAGATGCCTGATGTTATGTAACACCTCAGATATGTAATCAGACAAATTTGGACAATGGGTAAATTTGTTGGACAACTGATTTCACTTCTGTAAAAAAACTAAAACATAACAAAAACAAACAAACAAAAAACCTCGAAGTAGAAGCTACAAAACAGAACAAAACAAAACTTGAGACATTTCATCCAATCCCAACATATGGATTTTATGTAGATCTTGATTCAAACAATAAACCAGTTTTAAAAATTTAGAAACTACCGAGGAAATGTAAATGCTGACTGTACCTTTGATGATACTTATGAGTCGTTATTTTAGGTATGATATTCTAATCACTTTGAGTGGTTTTACTTCTTAGGAATGCATATTAAAATGTTTACAGAAAATACACTGATACCAATGATTTGCTCAAAATAAGCAGTTTGTGGATATAGATGAATATAATTGACCCTGTATTGATAATTACTGAAGATAGATGTTTGATATTAGTTTACCTCTAAATAGGTTTGGAATCTTCTACAATGTAAAAGACAGAAGAGAAATAATGACAAATACCTCAGAGAAGTAACATCAGGACCAAAGTACATCCATTATTAGTTAGAACTCAGAAACCACTGATGTTCATAGCAAATACAGTTTCTTTGTGGTGTATTAAATATTTGACACAAATTATAATGGGTTATAGAATGAGTGGAAAGTGAGGATAAATCAAGACTTTTCTATTTTATTTAAGACTACAGGGACTCAGGATATCGCTGCTATGGAAAAGCCAGTGAAGATGGAGAGTATAAAATCTCTAAGTGTAAGGTAGAGAAAGAGTCATTATAATGTGAGCTAGATCCCTAGCATGAGCAGGGGAAATGAATTTTAAATATAAGCTGGAAAGGATGCGGTCAGATATGTCTAAGTCTGAAAAGTCTCTGATGATGGCTATTTTCTCAAGGAGTTGGGAGGTTAACTGTTCTGATGAGCATGAAGTGGAGGTACTGAAAGGAGCAATTTCAGCTCATAAGAGGAGGATAGGAAGAGCTGAGTAGGGAAACAAAACCGGACTCTGGGCAGAACGTTTTCGTGGCACCAGTCTTCAGGACTGATTTCTTCAGCAATACAAACATGGAAGAGGAATTCTAGCTGGATGTGAGATTGAAGCCTTAGCAGGGTGTGATGGAAGGACCTAGAACATGGAATCTGGAGATATGGATAAGAAAAGTGTAAGCTGAAGCAGAAAGGAAATGAAAACAGACAGGATGAAGTCAAGGGAGGAAGGGATTGGAAGCCCCCAGAAGATCAAAGAACAGGTATGAAGGAAGGACTTGGGTAAGAGAATTTGTAAAATAAGAGATGATCGTTAGGAAGTGAGGTGTTTGGATTAATGATCCACAACTGGAATAGTTCCATATGATAAGAAAAAGAAGGAGAAGGTAAGAAGACAATGACAGCATCATCAAGGATGAGGTATTGTGTAGTTGAAATTCAGTGAAGATGAAACTCACTAGAGAATGCAGGTCATAGAAAAGGTCAAGGTGTCTATGTGCCTTTGGAGTGGACAAGAATAATGGCTAGACTCAGATGGAAAAGGAGACAGTGCCCACATGCTGAACTCTCCAATGAATTAGGAGGAGAGATGAAGAGGTGAAGGATGATAGAGCCAGATGGATGAGCTTAAAAGAAGACTTTTTCCTGGAGAACTGAGGAGCAGTGAAATAGCCCCAGAGACCAAGTAAGAAGCTGACGCACTCACTATTTTGAAAGACAATACAGATAATGCCCAGCTTCTACTTGAGGGCCTTTATCTGAGACAGACGGAAAGGTGGTGAGCTTATGGTAGGGCTAGAATTCCTGAGGAGATAGTAGAACAGGCCACCAAGGAGAAAGCTAAGAACACAAGAAAAGGCATTTACCATAACAGAGAGACCCAGGGATACGGGAGGGCATGGTGGAAACATCTGGAAAGGAAGAAATCCTAAGTGGTTTGGGTAAAATAAATGCTGATAGATATTTCTGGAAAACCATATGAGACCCCACCAAAAAAAAAAAAAAATGATGGGGATAGGTTGCTAAAAAGGGCCCTGAAGTGCAGAATAAGATGGCAGTCTTTATAGATTCTATCAAAATGTGGACAACATGAAGGGAGCAAGGATTAAAACACATTGCACATCCACCCCCACCCCGTGCCTTACCACATTGCATTTCATCACTAAACCGCTGTCAGGGAGGACCTCCCTTTGAAGCAGAAACCTTACTGGAGTGGTTTTCCTTGCAAGAGAGGAACAGGCTGCGTTCCAGGCAGCTGAGTCAACAAACTCACAAGTACCATTTTCATCCAAACGGCTTGGAGGAAAATATCCAGTAAGGAAATGAGGCTGGAATGATACAGGTCTCTACTTGCTTGTGTAGATTGATTTTTATTTTATAGGTGATGGCAAGTCATTTTAGAAGTGTATTAATCAAAATTTAATTTTGAGAGTTTGCTTTGAAATACTATGGGAGATGAATTTGCATGTGTTGCCTACACCAACATTTTAGTGAACTCATACTATGTTGTAGGCATTGTGATAAATGTTTTAAATCCTTACAATAAACCTGAGTGGATATTAGTATCCCAATTTATATAAGAGGAAATAGGAATAAGAGGGCTTAAATAACTTCCCTGCTCTCCTTATTGAATAAAGTGGGGAAATTGGGATTTAAACTTAGTTTTGTGTGATCTCAAAGCCTGTGTTCTTGGCTCAGAGCTATAGCTCAAAAATACAGTGCTTGCCTAGCTTGTCAAAGGTCTTGGGTTGGATTTAATTGGTGCATTTAGTGAATTCATTCTATACACATATATGGAATATCACACTGAACCTCATTAATATGTATAATTAATACATGTTAATAAAACATTTTTAAGCCTGAATTCTTTTCCACACCAGCATGCTAAGCACAGAGATAAGAAGCCCAGTTAGAAGCCTAGTTTGGTTATCAAGATGAAAGACAATAAGCTTATGGAGAAGAATAAAGCCAAATCTGAGAGATAAAATCAACCAGACACAGTGACCAAATGACTTGATTTGAGAGTTAGTCAATGATGATTCTACTATTTCCAACTTTGGCATCTGAGTGATGGTTCACATGATCATTTCAGGACAGACAAGAGGAGGAGCAGTCTTGGGTTAAAGGTACAAAATTAGCAATCTGAACATGTTTAAACTGAGGTGCCCAGAAATTCCTAGAAGGTAATTAAAGAGATACATATCAGTCCATTCAGGCTGCTATAACAAAATAACTTATACTGGATAATTTACAAACAATGCAACTTATTGCTCATAGTTCTGGAGGCTGGGAAATCTACAATCAAGGCATCAGCAGATTCAGTATCATATCAGGACCCTGCTCCAAAGATGGTATATTCCTGCTACATCTTCTTGGGTAGAAGGGCCAGGCAGCCTCTCAAGCTTCTTTCATGAGGGCACTAATTCCATTCATGAAGGCTCCAACCCAAGGACCTAATCACCTCTTAAAACTCTCACCTTTAAATACCATCCTATGGGGATTGAGTTTCAATGTATTGGTTTTGAGAGAACACAAACATTCAGACCACAGCAATACTGAAATTTGGGGGTAAGAGTTGAGTTTAAAAGAATAGATATGACAATGATCAGTATATAGTTAGTAATTTATTCCCAAGGGGAAATCTACTAATAAAATGTGAAGAGCACATTGAGTCCAATGTTGGAGCCACTGATGCAGCATGTGTTGAAGCATAAGAATGTAAATCAAGGGTGTTAAACATCAGAGATGTCAAGGAATAGACAGATGGAAAAGGCCAGAGGAGGGTCACAGAGGCCTCAGTGAGAACCATTTCGGTACAGCAGTGGGGATGGATTATATGTGGTTAGAGAGTAACAGTGGACACAGAAAATATAGACTACTCTAGAAGAGAAAGAGAGAGAACAGTGACAAGCAGGAAAAGCTGGAACATGGAAGGATTTGATTATTATACTATTTGAAGGACCTGAATATATTTGTGACCTGAAAAGGAGCCAATAAAAAGTGTGGCCAATAGTGTGAGTCTTAAAAACTAGGAAAAGATGATTACAGGTACCTGTGTGGAAGAGCTAAATGGGGACTGGGGCAGGGGGAGAATGAGACAGGACACCAGTAGGGATTGAAAAAAAAGGGTTATAGGTAGGTTTAGCTAAATGGAAGTGTAGTAGAGAGGTGAGGAATAAAACAAGGGTTCTATTTCTCAGTGAAATAAGAGGTGCAGTTATCTGCTAACAGAGGTCTATGATGTGGTTAAAAGAGGAGCTGGGCACAGTCACACACACCTGTAATCCCTGTGGTTTGGGAGGCTGAGGCAGGAGGATCACAAGTTCAAAGCCAACTTCAGCAACTTAGAAAATAAAATATAAAAGTGGGGATATGGCTCAGTGGTTAAGTGCTCCTGGGTTCAATCCCCCATCTAAAAAAAAAAGAGAGAGAAAGCAAGGGGGTTTAGACCAGGTCCTCCTTGGGGTACTCCCTGACTCCAGGATGTCTGACCTGCACAGACATAAGGACCAGCTGAGACTAAATATCACTGACACATTTTGTAGGTGATGTCTGACTTAAATTTTACAAGGTAATCAGAAGAGTGTCTGGAATTATGTAAGCATGCTGTTGTTGAATCTCTTCATAAAGCTCCTAATTCTGACCTTTGAAGCTCTGCATGACATGACCTCACCTTGCAGTAGCAGATTGACAGATTTAGGTGTGGGAAATACATCTCATCTCCACAGTTCTTCTAAACCAGAGGTTCTTCTTTTTTATTGATTCTTTTTAGTTATACATAATTCATTATGTATTAGAATTCATTATGACATCATTATAAAAGTATGGAATATAATTTGCTCTGATGCAGTCTGCAGTACTTCCCCTGTCCCTCCTCTCCTCCCCCCCCCCAGTTCCCTTCCCTCTACTCTATTGATATTTTTAAACCTGGGGTTCTTAAAGGGTAGGTGCCTGTTCATCAACAGCATTACCTGGGTCTTAATTAGAAATGCACATTCTCAAGGTCCCACCCAGACCTCCTGCATCAAAACCCCTGGGAGTGGGCCCAACCATCTTTGTGTTCCTAATGCTGCAAAAAAAAAAAAAAAATGTGAAAAGTCATGCTCTAAAGAACTGTAAAGTTCTCTATCAAACTCCCCATCCTACAGTGTCAATAGGGCAATTCAGTCATTTTGAGGGAACTCTCCTTTCCACTGGGCTTGTGTTGAGAGTCTTGGGACCAAGTTTTGAGTTCCTATAGGTGAATGAAAACTAGCTTGCCACCACCACACCACCAACTCACTTTCTTTCTTTCTTTGGTACTGGGGATTGAACCCAGGGTGCTTAACCACCCAGCCACATTCCCCAGCCCTTTTTTATTTATTATTTTGAGATCGGGCCTCACTAAGTTACTTAGGGCCTCACCAAGTTGCTGAGGCTGGCTTAGAACATGCGATCATCCTGCCTCAGCCTCCTGAGCCATTAGAATTACAGGCATGTGCCACTGTTTCATTCAGTTCTTGATATATTAAAGATACTACTGATTCTGGCCAAGCATTTGTATGATGCATATGTTTGAAACCCCAAGTTAATTAAAACCTTTTGTGATGTGCTGGGAACAATGGTTATGCTTGAACTCTTCGACAGTGTGGGCTGGTGTCATTCTCCTCTCTTTTGGTTTTTTGTTTGTTTGGTTGGTTTTGGTTCCAGGCATTGAACCCAGGGGTGCTTAACCACTGAATCACATCCTCAGCCCTTTTTTGTATTTTATTCAGAGACAGCATCTTGGTCATTTGTTTAGGGACTTCCTGACTTGCTGAGGCTGCCTTTGAACTCAGGATCCTCATGCCTAAGCCTCCTGAGTTGTTGGAATTACAGACAAGCACCACCACACCTGGCACATTCTCCTCCTCTTAATCTTAACAAATGTAAGAGTTAAAGGGAAAAGTAACAACATGTCTTAAAATTACTAGTAATTTTTGCAATACTATTATATAAAATAAATAGGGAAAAGGGAAAAATAAATATTATTTTGAAAATACTGCAAATCAAGGTCTTTGGCTTTTTAAAATCTAATTGACAGTAAGAATTTTCAAAGGGGTCTGTGGCAGAGAAAGAAATGAGATGAGTATTTTCGTTAGTCCTTTCTGACAATAATGATTAATGATTACCTTAGTAATCTTTATTTTAACTCACTGGGTAGGTTGGAGTCATTTTATCAATTAAACAAAGTTAAAGATTATGGTGGAGTCTCACTTAATAGCCAGATGAGTGACACCATCAAACTGAAGCTTGCAAGTGAAATAACGTGAGGATATAGAAAGATTGATGCTAAGAAACAAGACATTGAACTTAAAAGGAGGCTATAATATAATACTTTGTGAAAAGCAGTATAGGTCAAGAAGATAACCAAAGAAAGTTCAAAGACAAACCAAACAACAGGAGAATTTGGCCATGCAGATGTGCATTTTGTACACTCCACTGACCAAGAATTCATATTTCTAGTGCAAAGATAAAGTATTAGGAAAGAAAAATCTGTATTCCAGGGAAGGATGCTCTAAGCCACTATAAATTTTCTTTCAAAATGGTATTCACATACCCTGCAAAATCAAGCTCATCTTGAAGTCTGTAGCAAAGACCATATTCACTTACTTTGCATAACTAATATGATTTCCAGAGAGACAATAGCACTTCACATTCTTTTAGAAAAAGAGAAGCTGTCATTTTAAAGATCAAAATTTTAAAATAAAACTTCTGTACTTAGGATTTAAAAATATTGCAGCTAAATGAAAAGTATATTTGCAAAAAATGCAAACATTGCCAATTTTCTTTGTGATTTGAATAATTAATATTTCCAGTGATCTTACATATGACTTTACTTAAATTTTTCATGAATATTGGACAGGTTGCATTCTTGAACTGGGAAAAATGAACGAAAAACACGACACTTCATATTTTAAGGGATTTGAGTTTCTAAATTTCCAAAAGAATAGCTTGGTTTATGAGCACCAAATAGCCACATTGATTGATTGTAGGTGAAAATTTTATCAACCTATTAGTGTTAGAGAATATCGAAATTTTAAAAGTATTAAATAATTTTAATAATTTACTGATTAAATAGGTAAAGGAAAAATAAGCAATAATGACAGAAGCAGTTAGGGGGTCATCAGAAACTTAAGGCAATGTAATTAAGGCTACTTATTTATTTAGTTACATTGGGAATCAAACCCAGTACCTCACATGTGCTTGGCAAGTGCTCTACCACCGAGCTACACCCCTAGTTCCATTTTTATTTTTAAGTATATGAATGCAATTGTTTTTTGATAATGAAAGGAGCTCTATTCACCATTTTAATTATCAATATATTTTGTTTTAATTCCATACTAGATTCTATCTTGAGGAAAATGAAAGAAATAAATTATAAGCTCTTGTCCCAGCAGATAAAGAAAACATCATTGATATAATTGGTCACTAGGTAGATAGAATCTGGGAGATGTCAAGTGAATAGTAGAGCAGAACCAGTTGTGTCCTGATTGGTGTATGGAGGGTAGGTGTTATTAGTCAGGTTTTTGTCACTGTGACCAACATACTGATGATGAAAAACCTAAAGGAGAAACAACTTATTTAGTCTCATGATTTCTGAAGATTCAATTTACAGTGAGCCAACTCCATTGCTGTAAGCCCAAGATAAGGCAGAACATGATGGCAGAGGAAGGTGCTCAACTGTGACATCCAAGAAGCAGAGAGCAAAAGGGCAAGAGACAAGCCAGGGACAAGATACAGTCCATGGGCATTCCCCAGAGACCTACTTCCTCCAGCCATGCCCCACCTGCATACAGTTACCACCCAGCATTTCATTCAAATGATTTATCTATCAGATGTATAAAGCCTTCGACGAAGTTACTGCTCTCATCATCTAACTATTTCACCTCTGAACATTCTTACACTGCCTAGCACATGAGCTTTTCAGGGGACACCTCATATCCAAACCATAACAACAGAGCATGGAAGACAGAGAGCATAGGTCCTCTAGCTGTCCACATGGAGGCCACCCATGAGAGACCATCCATGTGAGTTCTCACTTCAGCATCATCTGTTTCTGTGTCTTTATCTACCCAACTTCCCCTTTGCTCCAACTTATGAAAAACAAAGTGCAAACACCTACCCTTGACCTTGCTGCCTCCTTCCCAACCAGTTTGTATTCTGCCTTTTTCTACCAAACTGCAATTTCACCCCTTACAATTTGTCTTTATCCCCATGATCTCCACAGACCTTCTTCTGCTCCTTCAAAAGTTGCTCTGACCTTCTTCTTGCCTGGTCCAGTGGTCATTCTGCCACTTTCATTTCCTTTGATGATTTTGATGCTTTAATGTCAATTGGTCCCTGGAGCATCCATCTTTAAATGCATCAATGAGGCAGCTTTGAAAGTACAGTAAAAAGTTACATACTTAAGTCTGTCTTTGATGATCCTTTCAAAAATAGAAAATGCATTGCCTGAATAAATTCTGTTGAGTACCAACTCTTACCTTTTACTGTATGTTAGCACATTAAATTTCCAATCCTTCAAAAAATGCTGGTGTTGATGCTTGGAAATAAAGTATGCACTCTTGACTGGATTAAAACATTCATTATTCCACTCAGCTTCTCTATTTGCTGAGGTTTGGGATAGTTTTTTTCCTGTGCTGCAGTTGAACTTAGTGGCTAGACAAGTTATGAGTCTCTGGATTTTCATCATTACATCCAATTTGGAAAGTTTCAGTGGATTCCAATTAAACATTGGGTTAATATTTATTTTGGTCTTGGTACAACTTCACAAGATTTAGGCTCCTGATACTGTTCCTGTATTTGCCAGGTCATTCCCTTTCTTTTGACTTCAAAGAGCTTATGTTTCTTCTGCTTGCATTAATACCATCTTCTATATCCTTTTTACATTAGACTTTGGGGCTCTAAAATTTAATTTCTTTCTATTGACTGGTCAGGTATATGGCCTGACTTAACCCATGCATTGATATTTGATGTGAATCTTGGATACCACCTTGGGGTGCTATCATTCAAGGACCACTCATGATACACATTTGATTGATGGAAATCACTGACTTCCTCTGAATGTATCGTGACATGCATGCAGCTGTCCTATCCATTAACATGCATCTCAATCCTCCAGTCTCTTAACAAAACCGTGAATCTAAGAATGAAATTGTCTAAGTGACTGAAGGATGATGACTTTGCACAAATTAGAAAGAAAATCTTCACTCTTCAAGCAATGGCTGTGAAATCAATAAACAAGTATTACCTACTTCATTTGTACATCTTCTGCCAGGGTTAAAATATAGGATCACTGTCTTAACTGATTGTTTTCCCTCTTAGCTACTAGGAAAGAATGATAATTTGAATCTGTTATGAATAAAAGAGATTGGAAACAGTTTTTCCCTAAGGAAAAACATTCATTATTTCTTTCTAAATGTATTCATTAAAAATGATTATGCATTATAATAAATGGTTTAAAATGGACACATTATATATAATACAATGACAAAAATACTTTTGTATCTTGAATCACAGTGATTATGCAACTGAGATAGAACTGCCACCCTTCTCCTGTCAGACTGTGAGCTCCTTAAGACTAGGTCTGTCTTTTTTTGTCTCTATTCCCACACCAGACATAGTGCTTGGAACCTGGTAAGCACTTAATAAACCAATGAATTAATACATGAACAAACAAATTCTTTTTTTAAATTTTAAAAAGAAGTATACATTGAAATCATACTACATCACATGTATAATTAACTGTGTTTTCGAGAAGTAAAATTCATAGCTACAAATCCCCAGTACCACACACAAAAAAATTCATAGCTACAGTTAAGAAGTATTATAAATAGAAAACTGAGGTTAAGCTTTAAAACTTCTATTAGAAAATAGTTAAGAAAGTATAACATTGAGGGAACAACCAAAGGTAACCATCCATACAGTAGAGAGTCCTCCTAGATGAACTCCTCACAAAGGAGATAAGTAGAATCCAAATCAATTTTGAGACAGGTGTGAAGAACTAGGCAACCAAAGTATGTGTCCTTACCTGCCACCTGCCATCTGTGAGCAAGGGCTGAGATTCCCCATCAGGCATGGCTCAGGGATACCTGTTCCTGGAAAGTCACTTCTTGGTGTGCTGTAGCCCTCTTACATTCAGGAATGCTCTTTCTAAAGACACTCCTAGGAAAGCCTGTCTTCTCTGGGGAGAAGAATGGAGCCTTTCTTTCTCACTCATAGCTTATAAGAGAAACTCCTATCTCACTAAGATAGTGAAGAGATGGAAGAAAAATGTGCTAAAGAGGCTTCTCAGAACCAGGGACATCCAAGCTGAAGTCTGAAGTAGGTATTAGTTAGATAAGAGGGAAAAAGGAAAGTTCACACAGGATAAACAGAGTATATAAAACACAGAAGCATGGAAGAGTGGACATTTGCTAGCTCTGTGAATTTAGAAAAGTTGTTCCACCTCTCTGTGCTACAATTTATTCATCTGTGAAGTTGGGATTAAAATACCACCTATTTCATGGTGTTCTTGTGAAAATTAAATGATTTAATATGCATAAAATTCTGAGAATAGTGTTCAGCACAGAATAAACACTGTGGAAGAAGCAATAATAATAATTACCATTATTACTATTAAACTTTGTTGTTATTTTTGCCATTGTGACTTGGACATTAAGTGATTTAGTGGGTGCTATAGTTTGGATCTTGAATGTCCTCCAAAAGACCACGTATTAAAGCTTGGTCCCCAGGATGGCACTAGTGGGAGGTGATAGAAGTTTGGAGAAGTAGGTCCTCATTGGAGGTCATTAGTTCACTAGAGTCACCAGTACTCTTCCTTTTTTGTTCCCTGGCTTATGATGAGACTGGTTTTGTTCTGCCTCATGCTCTTACCATTGTGGAATGCATCACCCAAAGTAACAGAGCCAGGCAATTAAGAACTGGAATCTCCAAAGCTATGAACTAAAGTAAACCTTTTTTCCTTATAAATATGTTATCCCAGGGCTTTCATTATAGTAATGGGAAGCTGATTAACACATGGGGCTGGAGCAGTAGGTATAAGGTGACAGGATAGAAATATTGCAAGGATAGCTATGGGGACAGAAGGGACCAGATGACAAGACAGTCTGTGGGGTCATAAAATTGAATGCAGACTTTCATCTGCAGATGACAAGGGTGATTGTTAAATTATTTGGATCTGGAAAGTCCCCAAAGATTCATTTACTTAAAGATGTGACCCCCCCAATGCAGCAATGTCCAGAGGTGAGATTTTTAGAAAATGAATGAATCATGAGGACTCTAACCTCAGTGGATTAAATCCAGTTGATGAATTAAGAATTTGAATGAATTATTGGGAGGCAGGGACTAGTTGGAGGAAATAAGTCACTGGGAGCATGCCCTGGAACAGTTTTTCTTATCTCTGGCCCCTACTTCTCTTCTTCCTCCCTCTAACCTCTCTCTTTCTCTGCTTCCTGGCTGCCATAGGCTGAGCAACTTTCCACCACTATGCCCCTTCCACCATGAGGTTCTGCCTCACCTCAGGCTCAGAGAAGTGGAGTGAGCCAACCATGATGCAGTGATTTATTTTACGTGACTGAAACCTTTGAAACCATGAGCTAAAATAAACCTTTCCTCCTCCAAGTTGTTTGTGTCAGGTACTTTGTTCCCAGTGGTGAAAAGCTGACTAGCACAGAGATAGCATAGAGATAGCACAGGGTCTCTTTGTCTCTTGTTTGATGTCATGCAGAGGGAAAGTGAGCACTAAGGACAGCACACATTCCCCACAGAGTTTGGACCCTAGTGTTGACCTAATGTTCTGCTTCAGACAACTGGCTTAATCCAATTACCAACAGTATTTATATTCTATATTAACTCTGTGATCCATCCCATAGATCCTTCATATCTCAGCATTAGTAGGTCTTGTTATTAATGGACCCACAACTCCATCACAGTTATAGCAACTTGATTGACCAGTGTCAACTTTGGCAACCCTTCTTGAGACTTCCCCTCCGATTCACTGCTGCCCCTAAATTTTGAGACGAAGCCAGACTGTATTTGACAATCATCATCACACTAACAGAAGCTTCATTTACCTGACTGCTTACATCTGACTGGCATTGTGCCAGAGATTTCACATAATTTTAAGAATATTTGTACCAGTGCACTGCCATGTGACCTCATCTTGAATGAGTCATTGCAGAATAGTGTCATCTGGTCTTTCTACTAGTTTTGTGTTTACCTGCATTTACATTGTATCCTCAATTGAACTTTTCTTTTCATCAACTTTAAATTGTTTTTTGGTTTTGGATCCAAACATATATTCCCTTTCTCCTTGTTCCAACAAACCTCTGTTGCTAGTTTGTCAAATCTTGACCCATGGGTCTTTTCATACCTGCCCCACCAAGTCCTGGCTTCTCAAAGGGGAATGTGGCAAGATTAGAAGATAGAGACAGTTTCATTTGTTTTAGATCTACAAAAAGTGTGTTTAAGGGTTTTTATTCTTAGTAATCCTAATATCACTTGCTTTTACAATATCTACATATTTCTTTAACTTGTTTGACAATTCAGTATATACTTCCACATTCTTTTTTCAGAATAGGATTTTGTTTTGCTCATCTTTATCTAGTACCCAATCCCTGCTAGTTTATTAGTGTTACACATAATATAGAATGAGTAGAATTTTCCATAGGAGAAATTACTACTTAATCAACTTGAGTTAATAAATATTGGGAGATTGTTCTCATTTTTCTAGGACTTCGTAAAGAACAAATAAGAGTTTTGTAGTGGAAAAATAAATATAATTAATCTTTGAAAAATGCTCCTTTTTCCTTCCAAAGTGGAGTAACCAGCCTTCCCATAAATCCTGAGGAACCAGACCTCAGTGTTTACTACTGGAAGCTCACCAGCTCTGTGGAAGTTTCTGGAAAGGAATGTTGTGGAATTGGCGGTTGAGTGAAATAGCTTTCTCCCCTGTCCCCTGGTTCATTGGCTTGAACTAAGCCCAAGTTGAAAGTAAGAAAAGGTTTCTTATAAGTTGTCAGTTTCCTTCTCACTTAGGACCTTCCTTAATGATTAAAAACTTGACTTTTAAACCCAAGTTCCCCTTCACCTCTCTGCCAGGTGCAGCAGCAGGACAGTCTGCAGTGGGTCACCACTCCTGAAGGGCTGTGCTTGAGACTTTTGGCTTCCTCCACCTGTGGAACTTCACTTATGCCTAACTGGTTTGATTGTTCTCTCCCTCAGCCGCCCTCCTTTAACACAGGTCAGCAAATGAGCTGAGATTTTGCTATTCTTTTGCTTTGAGGACCATTTCATTAATGCAGCATCTATGGATTATCAATATGAAGTGTGTTTGTGTGTTTCTGAGTGTGTGGTTTTATTTCTTCTCTTGATAGTATTTTCTGTTATGGTAGATCCATAGTACATTAGAACAGCCATGCTTTTCTCAAAGAAATTCTTCCCCTACCCACAACCCTAAAAATCTATTTATCGGGAAAATGATTTCTTAAAAGCAAAGAATAATTATGTTTTCTTTATCAAGTGTGTGACAAAATTATTACCAGTTTCTCTGAGGTGGGGCTCTGCCTGTGCTTTCTTCCTACATAATCCTCTGAGATAGTCTTCCTAAAATACACCTTTCATTATGCTATTTCCTTATGCTAAAACATACAACAGTGGTTCTCTTCTGTGGCATCCTAACAGACATTTTTTTTTAAGGAATTTCATGATTTTTTTAAAAAGTGAAAGTGTTAACACTAACAAGTATCTTCATTGGGGAGGCCCCTATCCTTCAAGAAAGGAATAATTATGCAGCATGTGGAGATACTATGCTGACCTGAATGTGGATCTCAGGGCTTCCCCAGTGTGCTGAGAGAACAGTATTCCTTGGAACACAGTTCTGGAAACTGTGACTGATAACGGTTCTATTTGCTGTTCTCATCATTTCAAACACTTCAACCTGCATTTCCTGGTTCTCCACCCTTTAGGGCAAGCATTTCACCATTAGTATTACAAATCCTAACTACAGTTTTTCCAATTTGCTCTTCAGTAACAATGTCAAACAAATTTTTTTTTAAAAATCAGTCAAGATAGAGATCATTTGAACAACATAACTAATGAAACTGAATACATCTAGAGAAAGAAAAAATAAGAGAGGGAAGAGAGAAGAGGGAGAAAGAATTGAGCACTCAGAAATAATGTTTAGAGATGGCAAAGTGACCCAGCCTTAAAAGCAATGGAAGAGCTGTCCACAAGCACGTATGCAGTGGCAGCACCACTTGCAATCCTGATTAGATAAGTATACCACTTATTATTTTTTTAGAAATGGTTTTTACATCTTTAACAAAATCAAAGTCCACATATGGGAAATAAGATACAAAAAGCAACAAGAAAATCTGTTTAAGTCATAGAAATCAGATCTAAGGGGTACTTTGCAGATCCCCGATGCAATTCCCTAATTTTGCAGAAAAGAAAACTGATATCTAGAGAAGAGTGATTTAGATATCTTTCTGATCCCATAATTTTTTCTGCCTCATGTTGATTGTAATCAGGTCAGTTAGAAAACACTGTGCTAAAAATGTGGCAATATTTTGTGTTGTCCACCAATTCCGATTTGCCATTTAGTAGTGACCTCAGACGCTTGAGTAACCTACCAGATTTCACCAGCTTTAATAGTATTTAACATAAAACTATTCATCATAGTATGAAAATAAAGCTATTCTTATAATAACTTTAATCAAAACCCCAAAATTACAGTATGGGAATATAATGTAAATGGCTTTTGATCGTCTTTATGTGCTACTTGCTTCTCTCTTATCCACTGAACTATGAGCTCCTTGGGGCCAATGGTCATATGTCAAATTTCATTTATATTTTCCCTTAAGCTTTAAGTCAGGTAGTAATGGGTTAATTTTTAATATAGGCTTTTTGACCTATTATATATTATTTAAGTTTGGTTGCTAGCACTTATATTTCTGATTAACATTAAGATAAATTCTGAGGTTTTATGTTCTCTGAAAATTTATTTCAATACAATAGCATCCCAGTGGACCTGCCAAGACATCTCTGTCCATTCTTCACTGATATTTCTAATTTACTTCAATCTACACTTGTCACTTTTTTTCCACCATCAATCTTTTCCCCCTCTGCCCAATTGAATGTCTCCATGAATGTCCATATATGAACACAGCATTTATATACTGATTAACCTATAATGTTATTGTTGCAAAATATGCAAGAATATATCAATTTAAATTTAGTTATGATTCTGCCACAAAGTCAAAGCAAATATTGCTTCCCTTAACTACTCAGAAGAGTACTAAATTTGGCCAATTATTCATTTATGAAATCAATGTTGAAGGAGAACTTAATGTGTTTTTAACCTCATGCCAGAGAGTTTGATAAGGGTAGAAATGAGACCCAGTCTCTGGTGCCAACAGGTTCATTATACATGTCTCATTGCTCAAACTTGAGTCATGACTAGAACTACTTAAAAAAAAAAAAGTTCTTTTCAACTTTCAGTATTGCCTTATTTCCATTGTAATGTAATTTAAGTACATATAAACAGAGAACAAAGTATATGCTCTTTAGGCTTATTCATTCAATACCTATTTACTAAGAGCTTACTATGTAAGGTCCAGGCACTGGGAATTTCGCAGTGACAAGGATACACAAAACTCCTGACATCACAGAATGTTCACTAGGGTGGAAGAAAAAGAAAAATTGAGAAAACAAAAGAAACAAAAACAGTTAATTCTTGTTATTTGCCACAGTTGTAGTCTGTAAAGTTGCTACAAGTACTGAATTGGCAAATATTGAATAGACATTTCTCCGGGAAAAGCAGCATTAGGTTTTTACAAGCCTCTGGTCACAACATTTTCATCAACCGATCGATACATGATCTCGTTTTGTGTTTCTGTTGAAAGATACCGTATTTAATATGTGCTGTTGATTCATTAACATTGAACAGTGCATGCTGGAAGCAAGCTTCTCTAACGTGCATTTTCTCAGGAGGACACATCAGGCCTTTTTGTGCTTAGGGACACTAGACAGTGCTTCAGCACTCTGCTTGGAACCCATTCTAAACAGCAAGATCACCAGCAAGGCAAAAAACACAGCGCCAAGTAGACCACAAAGAGAACATTTGTTTACTGAATCATGAAGGCAGAGCCCTACATGGAAAGCTGAACACTTCAGTAACGAAGTAAGAGTGTATTTAAATCTAACTACATATAACAGGCTCCAAGGCAGCAGCAGGACGGGGCTTCTAGAAAGAGGTCAGAAAACAATGGCTGGGGTGAAGGAAAAGGAGACATTCATATGTATTCTACAGGTGGAGTTCAGGGATGGCAGGATTGGACAGTCTACAACAGAGGAGAAAGCTGCACTTTCTCCAGGGGTAGAAAGCAGCATGAACAGTGTTAAAGACCAGAACAGCTTTAGTGTGCAGAGGAGACTGTGACGGCAGCCACTGGCTGGAGCAGAGGGTTTTGATGAGGGGAGGAGGGGCCGCCCGTGGAACCCCTGGTCCTGCCATTTCAGCACTGCTCTGCCCCAGCGGGATTGGATGGTAGTATTCAAAGCCCCGGCCTGTCTTGTTACAGGGCTGGCGTGGGATTTGTGGCATGGAGACACTTTCTCAATGTAGCTATTTGTACTGAGCCTGTCACTAGCTCAGCGGGAGGTAAAAATTACTTGACAGTCTCTCCTGGCTCTCACCCATCCTGAGCGTGAGAGCAAGTGGGGGGTGTCCGAGTGGGTGGGCTCCACACAAAGTAAGTCCTGAGGAACTGGAGCTTTTGGTGAAGTAGAATGAAGGGCACTGGGAGTCTCAGCAACAATTGGGGAGCAACCATGCGCAGGCAAGCAGCCCCTACAATGGAGTCCCTTGGTGCCCCTATCCTCTCTACAGTTCACTCTTCACTTCCAAAGTGCTTGATGGGGTATAACAGATAATCTCCTCTATCAACTCTTTATCTCTCTCTCTCTCTCTCTCTCTCTCTCTCTCTCTCTCTCTCTGTCTCACACACACACACACACACACGCATCCCCAAATTATCAAACCTCACTTTGGAATTTAAAAGCTCAGCTAATAAGCCTAACCCTTATCAGAATTTAAAAAAAAAAAAAAACTACATTTAGTGCAGTTTCCTGGTTCCCTATTAAACTGCAAATGCAGACTATTCGCCATATGCAGTACATTCATTTAAACCCATTTGACTTCTTAAGGCAGGGTGATAACATTTTGGATTTCATTTTTGTTTGTCCTACAAGAGTCTTGAATTATGGCCAAAAACCCAGGCCCTGGATGAATGTGCTTTAGACCTCACTTTTTGTCAGGAGGCCAAGTGGACTTGGGAGAGAGGGTGGAGCTGTCTGTTGAGACATGATTTTTAGTTTGCCCTTTGCCTCTGGAGCCAGAGCCCTGGCCTCCATCCAGCCAAATGAAGAGAAGATTATGGTATTTTCTAGGTAATTTTAAGGAGCACAAACCTAAAGTAAAGTCAGGTGGTTTGAAGTCTGCTCTGAATTTTTCATGTGAAGGATTTGTCGTGATCTGGGTTTTCGGCAGAGCTGTACTTTAAATGCTGAAGGGAGCTGTATTCTTCTGGAGACAGGCATGTTTTGGTTGTTCACTAATGACCTCTGGTTTTGCTTATGGGGAATTTTGTTAACAAATGGAAATGTAGCAAAATAAAACATTCTCTTTTCTTTGGTACAGTTTTTTTTTTTCTTCTTTTTTAAACAATGGGAACCATTGCAGTAAACTGTCAAAACCAGGCTATAGATATTGGTGATTGTAGCATCATTAATACTGTGTAAAAATAAATTAGTCACTTTGGCAATCAAATACATTCTTCTGATCTCTTGTCGGTGCTTTTAAACAGAGCCTTCTCCTTGCTGTTTGATAGATCCTATTGTTACAAGAAGAGAACCCGTAGAAATGTATTCAAAAATTCTTTGAAAATTTTCCAACTTCAGGAACCTATTCAGCGGTAATTAGCCTCTGAGGCGGCTGATAAGGAGCTCTGTAGGGGGCTGCGCCCTTGTTTGGAGGTTAACCCCACATGCACTCCAAGGAGAAGGTGTCATTTTGGGGACCTGTTCCAGTTCTGCCTCCCCTCCCCTGCCTGTTTGCTTGCCTTTTCCCACCCTCTCTCCTCAGCCTCCTTCTCATGCTCTGATGTCCTTTTCTACAAGAAAGAGAACTTAAGGCTGAAGAACAGAGGGTAATAACAAAATCAACTCTAAACAAAGGGGCAGAAAACTTCCGTTTCAGGATGAAGTCAGTCTACTGCCAGGCAAGCATGACGGACTGAACAGAATCCTCAGTTCTGGTTCAAGGTTAGCTAGAGCTCTGGGCTAGTTCAACCTACTTGTATATAGATAGCATCGGCCACCATAAAGTTTCTGTCCTTGCTTGTCCCACTTGTGGCAAGATTCTCTCTCAGTACTGTGGGTATGATTTAAAGGTAAGCTGCATATTTTTTAAAAAGCTCTGCCATCTCCAGAAAAATACATATGTTCTTATTCATCAAAGGCAATCTACCCCTTTTGTTGGAAGGCATAACAGAGCTAATGGTAGAGGGGCCATTACTGATAGCAAATGGGGTGTGTTCAGAAAGGAGAGAAGTAGCTGCTTAAGAAACAGCATCTGCCTTGCACTCTTAGGAGCCATTCCATAAATATAAAATGATCAGTAAATGTGTCCATGTAGATGTGCATTAGAGGCCAACAGGAAAAAAGAGTCTCCTCCTCCTCTTCTTGAGTTGTGTTAATTTAAACCAAGTTCCACTGAGTGAGTGACTTAAACAGCAGAGATTTATTGTCTCAGTTCTGGAGGCTGGAAGTAGGAGGTCAAGGTATTGGCAGACCTGGCTTCTTCTGAGGTCTCTCTCCTAAGCTTGAAAATGATTATCTTTTCCTTGTGTCTTCCAATGGTCTTCACTCTGTGTGTGCCTGTGTCCTGGCCTCTTCTCATAAGGACACTAGTCATGTTCGATGACAGCCCACCCATAAGGCTTCATTTAAACTTAATTACATCTCTAAAGGTCTCATCTCCATGTACACTAGTTGCATTTAAGGTGCTAGACATTAGGACTTCAATGTATGAATTTTGATAGGGACACAATTCTGCCCACAAGAAGAGCTAAGTCTAGCCAGGTGCAGTGGTGCACGCCTATAATCCCAGCAGCTTGGAAGGCTGGGGCAGGAAGATAGAGAGTTCAAAGCCAGCCTCAGCAAAAGTGAGGCACTAATCAACTCAGTGAGACCCTGTCTCTAAATAAAATAAAAAATAGAACTGGGGATGTGGCTCAGTGGTTAAGTGCCCCTGAGTTCAATCCCTAATACCCACCCAACAACAACAACAAAAAAAACATGTCATCGTGGTCACTCTGTACTAATTGATGTAGAGTATCTAGTTGGTGTGAGGTGCTAATTTGGGTGCAGTCTTCTTTATAGTGGATGCACCATTCTCCTGTTTCCTGACACCATCATTCTTCCTTAAGCAAATAAACACATGAGAATGTTCCTTGGATTAAGCCCTTCCTTCCTTCCTTCCTTCCTTCCTTCCTTCCTTCTCTCTCTCTCTCTCTCTCTCTCTCTCTCTCTCACACACACACACACACACACACACACACACACATACAAATACACACACTCATTTGAAATGTAATTGTTACAAAGACGCTTCAGGAAGATACTAATGGTTTAAGTTAAAGGTTAAGTTCAGTTTTTAATGAGATAAAATTTAGTAGACATTTAATTCCTATTGTTTTGTTCCTGTGGTACAAAGAAAATTCCTGCCTTGATTTCCTACTGTCCAATTCACTGGCAGCTTTTTACTACTATTTTTTAATATAACTTCGCTGATCAATAACAGTTTTCCAAAATGCAAAATGAATTTGACAAAATTATACTATGTGCATCTATAAATATACCAGTGAATTCCACCTTTATTTATATATGTACAGCACAGAATATATAAACAGGTAGAAGGTAGACCAGTAGAATAGAAGAAGAGAAATAAATAGAGATCAAGGAAGGGAAAGGAAAGTTACTGGGGACTGGAATGGAGTAAATTAAATCCCGTGCATGTATGATTATGTCAATATGAACCTAACTATTTGTGTTCAACTATAATGCACCAATAAAAGCAAAAAAAAAAAAAAAAAAACAGTTCTCTGACCCTGGTTCCTTCCCCACAGTGTACAAATACATTGAATTTTCTGCCATTATTAGGCAGTAACCATGATCTTCATTAGAAGCTAGGTATCAAGGTGCCAGATGGTGGTGCAGCAAATTGTGAAAGACTCACAGATGTAGAGGGGAGGTACAGTGATTGTACCAAAGTAGCTTGCAGTGACCTGAGGAGGAAACTGGATCAAAAATGCATCAGAAGAAGTAGAGGTCCAGCCCTAAAGAGTCTAAAAATGAATTCAAAACCCAGAGAACCCAAAGAAGGGTCAAGGCTGTATTCAGAGGTATCAGGCAGAAATGGAACTGGAAATGAATAAGAGGCTTCCTGATTCATCAGCAACATTCAATACATCTGTCTGCCTTTTATTGGCCAGGCTGTTTGTTAAGCACTTGAGATATGAATGCATATAAGAAATGGTCCAAAACATCAAGGTTGTTACATCTAATTGGAGAGAAGGCGGTTTAAGGAAAAATAAAGGAAGGCTCTAGATTCAGGATCCTCTTAGAGATCGGTGATTGGGGATGAGATGGTTTGGCTTCAAGTACCACATGCATGTCCTAACACTCAGGTTAAACCTTGCTAAACCACCGAAGAACCAATGGGCATCCACACCAACCACTGCCATACCTTCCAACCTCTTCTCAACCCTATTACTCTTTCAACACTTCTCTCTCCAAGATCATCATGAACCCCAAATTGATAAATTCAAGGTCTTCATTTCTGCCCTCATCTTATATCATCCTGACCAATACTCATTCTTGAAGTTCTCTCCATCTCAGGTTGTGTTCTCCTGGTTTACCTAGGCCTCTCTGTTGGTTCTGTTGGCCCATTTTTCAAAAGTTTCAAAATTTCTACTACCAGCCCTCCTTTTCTTCTTTCTGACGCTCTCCTCTCCTTCGATACCTCCTTCTTTAGCATAAACTTCAAGCCTAATCTGTCTTACAGTTCCAGACCTGAATTTCTACTGTCAACTTAACCTGAGTGTCACTTCCAGAGACTCTAGTATACCGTGTTTAAAATACAAGTCAGATCTTACTTCCTACTCTATTTCTTCTTCTATTTTCTACCCAGTTAATGCTATTCGTCATTCACTTGTCCACACTAGAAGATCTGAAAACACCCTCATGAAAATTAAACACAGCACATTTACCTATGAGTATTTAATAAATTAGTAGCTTATTGCATCAAAAAGTTTTAACTTTATCCCTTTGGACAAATCTCCTGAGGCTGTCCCCATCTCTCATCCTGATATCCGTTTGGAAACATCACCCTGACATACCTAGCAAGTGTTTGCATGTTTTGCTTTCCCCTCCTTCATTGTCTTTGTTTCTATCTGTCAAAGACTCTACATTGTTCAAGGCAGGTCTCCTCACCTGTCCTAGGTAATACCTTCTTTGACCACATCAGACCATGGTAACCACCAACACACCACCACCTCCTCCACTCTTTGAATTCCTCTGGCACCTAACAGCTGTACCACAGAATTTAGCACCTGGCTACACACTTGTTCTTTTTCTTTGATATAAACAAGATAGAGCCAGTCTAATTTTCAGGGGTTCGTAGGCAAGGTAAATTCCTCCCTGAGTTTTTCCCAGGAATGTGGCTTTGAGGAGGAATTTATATTCTTCCTTCCTTCAGGTGGTGAAATTTGTACACCTCCTTGTGATGTGATGTGTTTTCCTTTTTGTCTTAGTTTATGAGGAAATTTAGAGCATCTTCAGTACCAGACTGTAATAATCAGCTTATCTCAGGATCCTGGAAATAGGTATTGGTCTACCTTTTTCTTTAGCACTCTCTGTTGTGTGTTCTCAATTTTACAGTATAATATGTAACTTGGAAGGTACAATAAATCCTTTTGGAACAAAGTGAAGAAAAATAGATTCCCAAATAAGCAATTTTCTTCTCTTATTATTTCAAAATTCTCATTTTCCTACCTGAAGTGTTAGTGTTTGAGAACAGAGTCAGATCTTACATTCCTAACAATTGCCCAAAATAGAAAGCAAGTGTTAGATCCTTAGTAAATCACTGTTGATGGATTAATGCTCTTGGCTATCCTACCTGAAATATGTGCTCTGTTAAAGGAAATAGGTTTTCTTAAACTAAGGTGGAACCATTACCTAAACTGACATGATTCTAATGAAGGGTCCTTAGTATACCTATTTCAGCTAGCATTTCATTAAATATTCAATATATCAGCAGAAAAACACAATAAAAATCAAAAGTTAAAGTTTTAGCTATTATAATGTCTAAGCATAAATACTTAAGACAGAGAAGATTAACAAAATCAAATAGTTACCACCAGCAACACTTACTGGATAGTAGAGAGCACTTTCCCCACAATCCCAAAACCCTACTGGCTGCCTCTCTGATACACACAATATTCAAGTGGTAGATATCTGACTTACGTTTGTACCCCTTATCCCTGTATTTACTCCATTCCCCTACCTTCCTAACATAAGATGGCAAATATTAAAATTGGCTTTCAATAAATCTACCTGTCCTAGCCATCAAATTCTTCCTGCCTACCCACCTTTTTTCTTTTTATTATTATTATTGTCATTCCTTTTTAAGCTCACCCAGGGAGAATACACTAACTTTGACAGAAACCACAAGAACGTAATCATAGAGTCACCTCCAGACTTGGCCTATGTTCATACTTCCTGTCTTTTTACCTCCACCTCCACCCACAGCCCCTTCTAAATATTCACCCACCAACACATGCCTATAGCTGTTGAATATTTATGCAGGTGTGTGAATAATTCATGTATGTACAAGCACTTTGGAGACTTAGAATTCACCCAGCTGATTGGGCTCTCCCATTGTGCAAGAAGTGAGTGCTTGGTGAATCCTTTCTCTTGCTCTTTGAACCAGCATGAAAATGTTTGCCTTTGTATTTTAATGATATACTGCAGAGTTGCCTTCCCCAAGTTTCTCATTTTAAGCAATAGTGGAGAACGAGACAGACGAGAGAGAGAGAGAGAGAGAGAGAGAGAGAGAGAGAGAGAGAAATATGAGAAGGAATGAGAACAGAAGGCTCGCTATATAATTATGAGATTTAAAGATACCCCCCCCCTCCTGCTTCCCTGCTGTAACCTGTATTTTATGCCTTATGTTGAAAGATAAATTAAAATTGATCTTTACCCCAAAGTAGCTGTGGATCAAACCAATGTGGGTCCATCTTGACCAACCTTCTGTGACCATTTAATTTTGCAAATTGTCTAGGACATTAAATGATTCTAGATTACTACTTCCCAATGGTCACTTCCAATGCCCTAAGTCACCTCACCTCCTATTTAGTTCATGTTTACTTCTTGAATAGAAATTAAATTCAGTTTGGCTTAGGTGAAACAGAACATGGTAAGCAAATCTGTTGAAAAGCAGAAAGTATATCAGACATATTCTTCATTTGAACAAAATATTCCAACTCCTGCTATTTCGGATTCTCCATGCTGGTTCTCACCACCATTAAAATAAATACAGTATCAGCTGTACTAATATTGTACATATTATAAAGATATGTTGCTTTTAATGCCAGTAGACACAAGAATGCCAAGCTACCAAAAACTTGCCTTGACTTCATGTGTGCGTGCACAAACACAAGCACACACATTTTTTTCTAAATGTTATATTTATTTTTATAATGACATCATTAATGTAAGATTAGTTCTTGGCACTGAGAAATATTAATTTTAGAAATTGGTATTTTAGAAATAAGTATGAATGGGGAATAAAAGTAGAATCTATGGATCCAGATTTATAATTTGATATTTTTAAAATTTCTTTAAAAATTACTGATATGTACAGTTTTAATATTTTTAATTTTTTTAGTTGTTGAAAGACCTTTCTTTTATTTATTTATTTATATGTGGTGCTGAGAATTGAATCCAGTGGTTCACACATGCTAGGCAAGTGCTCTACCACTGAGCCACAACCCCAGCCACCAGTTTTAACATTTTATTTCTGTGAGATAGTTTGTAAATATATGCTAGAGTGAAGATTTCAGTTTAGTAATTAAAAGATTGCCTGGGTACAGTGGCATGCACTTATAATTCTAGTTAGGAGATTGAGGCAGGAGGATCTCAAGGTTGAGGACAGCCTGTCAGAAGGAGGAGGAGAAGGTGGAGGAGGAGGAGGAGGAAGAGGAGGACAGAGAAAAACTCAAGAATTGGCAGTTTAAATATTTAAAAATATTCAAGTGGAAATGTTTTGCTATTTGCCTACCCCCTAGTAAAATGCAGTTGCATAATTTGATATTAAATAAGTAATAAGCAAACAAAACTTGGACCTAGAAATACCACTTGACTGGCTAGTCTTTCTAACTATTTAAGGCTTCAAAGCATGAATACAATCACATGACTGGCTGCTTCTAGTCCAATCCATTATCACCTCTCCACATTCCCTTTTCCTTTTTATCAACATCCATCTCTTCCTTCCAGCCTCCCAATAGTCCCTGACCATTATGGACATATGGGATGCTTCTTTGTCTGATAGGATGTTGGATATGAAACTTTATAATTATGGTAGGAACAGATTTGGGGCAGGTGCAGCCCAAGAGGGGTCCTTTTGAACCTGCTTGCCTCCTTCTATTGCCTGTGATCTTTCCAAGAGAGAACAGCAATCCAGAAGGAGATCATCAGTCAAGAGAATAGCCCTCTCTATTGCAGGACACACCCAACACAGCTGACCCAGGTTTGGGAAACATAAGGACCAACTCTATGGCCTGCCTCAACTCAAACAAGCAAGAAGCTGAATGGAACCAGAAAGCCCCAGTGGTTGAGATGAATGCAAGAGGCATTTGGAAAGCGCATCACCACTGGCTCTTAAAATTCCAGTTTTAAAGGAAAACCTTTAGGTGGAGCTAATATTCATAAAAATGCATGCCAGAGTGAGAAATATTCCTTTTATGAATTAAGCAAAGCTTGTAGATTTTTCCCGTGGCTTTAAACACTCAAATACTAGTCAAAACCTGTGAATATGTATACATTCCTTTATATGGATAATTAGCCTCTTTATTGGCGGCGCCTCCTGGATTAGTAGGATTCTTCCATGCAAATAAGCTGTAGAGGAAGGCAGTATAACAAAGAATACCTTTCATGTGGCTTCAGATCTTATTCAGTAAAACTTCCACATTTAGAGAAAGAGAAATGCCAAATTCCTAGATTTCCATATTTTAAAACCATTTCAAATGGTTTTAAATTAACTAATTTATCAAAATAAAATCCTCACAGATTTTCCATTGATATACATGAGCAACAAATAGACCCACTCTTCCCATTCTTTGGAAAATAGACTCACCAAGGAGTGGATGTCTAATTTCGAACTTGTGACTGTGATAGAAGTCATGTGAGAATCATATGTATTGTTTGAGTAATAACCCACTGAATTTAAGATAAATATAGGCTAGTTGGTGCATTAGCATCTCAACTTAAGTTGCAATAAAGTTTTCCATTGATAGTACCAAATTTGCAACACCTCTCTCTCTTGGGCCAAGAGAGTTGGGTTTTTGGTTGGATTTGTGAGTTTGGATTGATTTATTTGTTTATCCACTTTCTTTTCATGGTAGAAGTATCCATTTTTGTTGTGAGCCTGAAGTTTTGGGGTCCTTTGGTGGTTTTTTTAAAAAGTGATATTGTGGTCTCACATTTTAATGTTTCCTGGAAGAACTGGCCAGCTGTTTATTTTAATTACTTCACAGGAACCCACATGACAATATTTGAAGGCCATTTTCATATTACTCATTGTTTATTGTTTTGGTCATGTTTTTTTTCCCAACAGGATGTAGTTTTCAAGGTAAGATTCGATTGGTTTTCCTTATAGTTCAGAAATCAAATTTAGAACTTATTAATTTTCTTCTCTGTCCCCCCCACATAGTACCCTCTACCACCCTATCCTTCCCCTCAAAGGAACGGTCATGGTTTGGATAAATATTTCCACTAAGTCTGCTTTGAAAGCCAATTATTTAGAAACAAATACAATCTCTCAAGAACCACAACGTTTGAGGGTGTTAGGAAGTATTTTTACATAAATCTTCCTGTTCACCAGCCTCCCAAACACTAAGTCCTAAAGTGATGCCTAGAGGTGCCTGAGAAGAGGAAAATAACATTACGTTCTCTAACTGTGACTTTGGCACATTTGCGACGTTAGAAATAGAGTCGCCTCTTCAGAAATCATTTTAGAGTTAACTGATTGGGAAAATATGCAGGTCTATTCATTTTCACAAGTATACTTATAAAATCAAAGCTCAGTTCTCAAGATCAAGTCTTTATTGTCAAACATTAATGGATGTTGTAAAGTTTCATTTTTAAAACAGATTTCACTACCTGCCGAAAGTAAATTTAGCATTCCTTATTCCTTCTCCAATCCATCAAGGAGGAGGAGGTCTGTTATTGTGTTCATAATTCCACATTATTTATAATGTGCCATATGCTGATGCATTTCTGTATTATTTGAATGAAACACAAAGTTAAAAATCCCTGAAGTTACTACAATGTTTTGTGGAATCATAATATGAATTCTAAAAAGCATCGAGGAAGATAGATTTCATTATAATCTGTGCCTGTGAAGGGAATTTAGGGGGGAAAAAACTTTCACATACTTGATTCCATTCTCTCATTGCTATGAGTGATAAAGCACATAATAAAACAGTCACAGAATCATAAGGCTAACGGGGTTAGTAGTTCCGGCTTTCCATCTTACAGATATGAAAGCCAGGATCCAAGGATGTTAAGTGAAATTTCCCAAGGGCTCTAGTTTTTCCAGAGTTTCCCATTCCCTTTCTGTCTGATGCAGACTTTGTTAACCTCATCTTTCAGAGAATGTAAATCATAGCCCCTCATCCAAAGTCACTCAGCTATTCAGTGAACTGGGGACAGGTCTTTGCCTTCTAGCTCATTTTTTTCTACTCTCCAAGGCTCTGCCTGCTGTTGATCTCTGCAGGCTGAAGGGCCACTCCCATCCCATTTCTAGCTTTTAGGTGAAAAAGATCTCTGTTTCTCTCACAAGGTGCTACAGACTCCTGCAAACGTGTGGGTAACATCCTCAGGATCATTAATAACAGGAAATAAACATTCTGACTGCAGTGTTTTTTCAACTGCCTCTCCGAGTTACATAGTGTGTACTTAGTAAATATTGGTTGAGTTGAACGGGGAGTAGAGGTAACAGATCTCCTGGTTTTTCTGCGAGGACTGAAGACCCTGTAGAAGGAGCTTTTGGTTCCAGTGAGTAAAAGACGTGCTTAGCCAAGAGAAAACCTGAGAACCAAATCGGACTCCACCGCTTAAAAACCTTCGTGACCTTGGGAAAGTTACTAACTTTCCTGAACTATAATTTTCTTTTCTGTAAATACCATCTACCTTACAGGGATTTTATGCGGATTAAATTAGACAATGTGTGCACAGAGTTGGGCACACAGCGCACACCCTTCCCTGCCCCTCGTCTGTTCGGGAGGTGACTGGTAGCCTGCTTCTCCTCTTTGTTTGAAAGTCAGGGAATTAAAATCAAGCTGGGCTGTGTCTAGATACTGTAGCATTATTGGCACAGCCCTGGAGACTTGAATGAAACACAGGGTGTCATGACTTTATTTCATTGGCAAGTGCCACACGTGCAACCCATGGCGAGTGGTGAGGTTTTCCTTTTTTCTTTGACACTTCACTTAGCAGAGGAAACTCCCAGGTGAAGGGGGTTTTGTGTGGTGAAATTTGATTGTTTTGAAAAACGCTTTCTACAGTAACATGCTGTGGAACAATATTTAGTTAACTAAATGGTCTTTAGTGTTTTGTAGAGTAAATATTTAAAATCATGACACTTCTGTGGCTTAGGTATACAAATGATATTATAGGATTTCTCCTTGAAATCATTGGTCAGATTTGTGCCCATACTTTCCACCTTTTCAAAATTTGGAATATTCTAAAATAATACTCACGTACTAAGAAATGGTAATAAGTATGAATGAGAAATTTATGTTTTGCAAATTCACAAACCCAATCTTTAGGATCTGACACTTTGTAGTTCTGTTATGGAAATGTTAGAATTTCATGATATATGTGTTTACCATAAATTTGTTACATTAAGTATTTGAGGTAGATTTTCAATCTGAATATCCTTTGAGCACAAATAAAACAGAATGATAAAATCTCTTAATTGTGCAAAAAATACAATTACTATTCAAAATAGTACTATTGTAAAATAACTTTTGCCTACGCCTGTAGTTTATGCATATGCTGGACTTGAAAACTAGTGGTTTGTCAATGTGAATCGACTTGGTACACTGATAATGAGTTCAATCAATCTTGATTAAGACATTCCCAGCCTGTGAATTTATCAAGGCTAAACAGAGCCTTGGAAAATATAGGCCCTTCTCCCTGCTCCCAAACAGGAACATACTTTAATTTAGAATTATTTTCATAGTGACTTTTATAATAGAAGGTTCATCTTGGGGGTGAAGGGTGATAAGGAAGTTGGAGAAAAGCAGAATAATAACAACATTTTAATCAATACTATTATCATGAGAAAACTGGGTTTTGGCAACATGAACAATGGCAGTTATTTCCAGATGTTTAAAAAGTAAAATCTGCCCAGCACCACAAAAAAAAAAAAAGAATAAAAAATGAAGTCTCCAGGATGCAGCATAATTTTGACTAAATGTCTCAGAAAATAAACTACCAAAAGAAAAACAAAAGAATACTAGCGATTAACAGATAATTTAATAAGGTAATTAACCCACGAAATAATATCAGCTCCTTAGAAAATGACCGTTTAAAGATGACGATCTTTTATTTGATCAAAATAAAGGTGACAGATGTTATATGTTTATCTTATGTCCATTTTTGTATCCGAAACTAAACTTCTGGCTATCCTCAGATGTACTATTGGCTGGGTTAATGAGAGAGTATTCTTTTTTAAATGTGTATAAATCTTTGCCATCCTTTGACTTTAAGAAAAATACAAATAGTGGCTGACTGGCCATAAAATCCAGAATTTGCAGTGGCAATAATCTCCTACTATGAGTTAGAATTCAATAATCACAAACGATCACTGAAGAAGCAGATTCTCCACACTGCTTTGTAAAAATATATAAATAAGGAGAAATGGTACAATCACACTATTTTCAGCAATCATTGAATATTCAGATTTTCTGGGAAAAGGAGTTAGAATCACCTCGTCCAAAGAGTGAGAGGCAGAAAGAAACTATGTCAGTAGCCAATAAGCAAATGATTTCGGCTTTGAATCCCATTGCAAAGATGGTATATAAAACATCTTGCATAAAAGATTTATAAAATACAAAAGTATAAGGCCTGGGTCCAGTTAATTTTTGTTGATATTTCAGTGTCACACATTCTTTTTCAAATTACACCCCCCCAAAATACACTTTTAGAATTAAAACATCCCTCCCTATCCTACTCTTCTCTCTCTCTCTCTCTCTCTCTCTCTCTCTCTCTCTCTCTCTCACACACACACACACACACATACACACACACACAATACCTCATCTAACATCTATGTTGCTTCAATATGTTGAAATTTTATTTGCTTCACAGTGGTGGTTTTTTTAATGTCAAAGCAATATAAATCATGGAAAACGAAATCATGTGTAACTGCTATCTTAGTAAGTTTTTGCATTATATTTAGGTTAAAGAACTTTTATTATCTTTGCACTGATTTTTCTCAAAATTTCAGCACATGAATTTTGGTGTACTTTATACTCACAAACAAACAGGGCACTTTGGGTCTTTGCTCTGATTTCCTACAGGTAACATTCTTTGAACATCTAATGCAGAAAGGATTTGATTGTTACATTGTATGTTATCTTCTCCTGGTCCTGTTACTCTGGCCTGTATAGGCATCCAGTAGAATCCATGAAGAGAGTACAGACAGCTGACTGGATGAAGACGACAGTGGGGGGGAAAAAAAACTCCCATTGTTTAGATTTCTGTCAGAGGATATAAGAATATTTAATTTCTTTTTATCTCTGGGGCTTTCATTATCATTTAAATTTCATTTTACATTAATTGATCAGGGATTAGTAAAGCCATTATGCAGAAATTAGAATAAGACAAGCCAGATGGAATGAATAATTCATAAAGTCCAATTACGTTTTATTTCTGGTGTACTTTCAAACTTGCCTCTGACTTCTGTGCTATTTTGATGTGACAATATTCACTGGAAATCAAGAGTGCCATTTTAATTTATTGTATCCCTCTGGAGTGGAGGCATTTGTATGCAATGGGAGTATGTTAACGCATTTCTCCTCAGAACACCACTTTTAGGGTTCTTGGAAAGACAGATCTAGAAAATATGGCTCATTTTCTCTATAGAAGTTTAGGGGTACTACAAGGAGCCTCACCAGTCCACTTGATTTGGGCGAACTACTCCCAACTAGAGAGGCTAAGGTCTTGGGACCGCGAAATTTTCACCTCCTAGAAGAGATATAGCCCCTTTTAAAATGTTTGTCCCCATCCCCCGCCACCAAAGAACCGTTAAAATACGAATTTGGCCTGGAGTTGGACTGGAAGCCGCAGGAGCTGGTGCAGCTGCAGGCCGCGACCACGAGGTGGCAGGCGTTGCCTTCGATGCACGGGGCTCGGGCTCCGGGAGCGCCGAGGCTTCGGAGCTACCCCGCAGGTCTGAGCCCGGCCGACCAGACCACTCCTGGGTTCAGGCTCCGAAAGACTCGCAAAGCGTTGCCCGGCGAGAATTCCGAGCTAATGGCATCCCCGTCCACCTGTCTGGAATGTCTCTTACAACTGTGTCTGAAACCGCCTCCCTCCGCCGGTCCCAGCCCCCGGCCCCTTCAGCGTGCCCCCCCTCCGCCCCCCCGGTATTTATTTATGCCACTGGACAGTTCTAGTCACATTAAAGCTCCGGTTCACCTTCTCGAGGACTTTCATCTCGGGAAGTTTTATGACACTTTGTGAATGTGCAAAGTTTTTAATTAGGCTCCCTAGACAGCCCGAGGCAGCAGCAGCGCCACAAAGTCTTCACGGTCTCTCTGCTTTACAGCACAACAAGCCGCTCTACTCCTTTGAAGACAATGCAGACTATGTGTACGATGTCATGTGGTCCCCCGTGCATCCCGCGCTCTTTGCCTGCGTGGACGGGATGGGGCGCTTGGACCTCTGGAACCTCAACAATGACACCGAGGTGAGCGGCGGCGCAGGCGCCCGGGCCGAGGGCTGGGAGGGGTGCGCAGGAGGCCACTCGCAGTCTCTGCCTCTTCATCTAAATCGGCCTTTTTTGGACAGACCCTCCAATTGCAGGAGGGTTGCTGGCCCCCTGTTCTTGACTACCCTGAAGGGAATTGGCAGATGCATTGGCCAAAAGTCACTTGATTTCACTTCGTCTCTAAACTCTGTCAGATCCTGGACAATTAACCACCCTTTTGGGCAAAGGGCAAAACTATACGTGTTTACGCCTTTCCCGATGGTCAAGGATACACAGGCATTTTTCAGAGCAGTGTTAAAATAACTTTATTGGCAAACACTTGGAAAAATTAGGTTTTGTGGACGCTGATTTTCAGATTGGGCTCTTCAAGGGGGCTAATTTTGTTCAGCTTTTGCTATTTGTACAATTTCTATTTTGAACCCACACGCAAAAAAAAATGACTGTTAACTATTTCTTTTTTGTTTAAATCTATCATCCATTTGATTTTCACTAAGGTAAATGTGCCTTGTCGAAGATGTTGAACTCAGAGTCAGCATCTGACAATGGTGTTCAACTTTGAACAGATTAGCATATTCCAACAGGAATTTTTTTTAAGTGGAATTTTAACATGTCACATTGAGAATAGTTCACAAGTGAAAAATGCCTATTTTTTAAAAAGCAGTTGGTAGTGCAAATGTATTGCTTTAAAAGCACACTGTATAGTTTTGTATTAAAATTTATGCCATATGCATTGTTCCTTTTTTCCAACTCTCAACATTATTGAGGTGCTAATTCAGCTACTCAGATATTTGGGTGTGGGAGTTTTTTTATAATAATATTAAATATCCTTCAACTTTATAAACTAAAATGGTCTCTGCATCATTTCCTGACTTCTGATTCTGGGAAGCTCTCCATAAATACAAATGGGCAGATATGAGCAGCAAGGGCTGCAAACTATATGTCAAGTAGAGAACAAGAGAAAGGTCTTTTGAAGTGTTTTGAGCAGGAAGCAGCTCAGCCTTTTTAATTAGGAAGGGCTACAGCTGGAGGATATGAAGGAGGAGCACACTTCCTCATTTTTTTTTCTGGAAGAGCGCAGGGAAATATCCTTTAGGTATTGTTATTGAGTAATTAATTGTATCTTCAAGGGCATATATATATATATATATATATATATATATATATATATTCTGTATTTATATATATATTCTGTATTTATATATATGTATATATATATGTATATATATACATGTATATATATACATATATATATAAATACAGAATTTCTGCCAAATTTATTTTAAAAAAATCTTTATGTTTAAATATTTTTCCGTTTACCTCAAAGAACTATGTGACAAGGAAGAATTATGTAATGAAACATCTTTGAAAATAATCAAAAGGCATGAGCATGTGAAATGCCCATCACTGTGGATGTTGAAATGTTTATAACATTATTACTCTTAATAGAAAGATGTTATTACCTTACATTGTAATGGTTTCCCAGTCTTTCATCACTGTTGATTAAAATCATATTGCTTCTATTTGGTAGAAGAAACTCACTTAAAGCAACCAAAAAACAAACACTTTCCAGATTGACTTAGGAGACCACTATATCAGAAATCAGGCTTAGTTGAGGTAAGGTTTAGGTGGTGCCCAAATGCAGGATACAGACCCCTTCATAATTCCTATATAACTTTTTTATTTTGTTTAATCTGTCTTTTAGGAAAAAGGAAATTAATATGTGAACATTACCAAGTATAATTTTTTTCCCTTTTCTTTCTGTAGGTTTCAAGAGACAGCACATAAGAGTTTTATGATTAAACATTTAAAAAAAAATCATTACTGGTCATACAAACCATTTAGTTTTGTGGTAAAAGTAATTCTGCTTTCACAATAATGTAAAGATATATTGAGTCTGACTCAAATCCAGTAATGAACTTAACGCTTTTTTAAAACCCTGAAATCATTTTTGCCTTCTATCAAGTTGAACAAGATTTTTCAAATGTATATCAAATTAGGACATAAATTTGTGGGAGAATAAATGAACCTGAATTCCCAGTGCAGTAGTCTATTGGTTATTGTTCAAATTATTATGCTTTGAGACCAAGTTATTGGAGACTGCTTCTGTGCAAGAATAGTTCACATTTACCTACCTCAGAATTACTAATTTCTGCTGCTTGGTAATTTATGTCCTGTCTTATCTTTGCGAGTAAAATGATTGAGCCATAAAAACACATGAAAATACTTGCAAAACTGAAGTATAGAAGTAAGACAGGGTGAATACATGGATTATTTTCAATATAAATTCATCAAATTTTGAAGGTCATTACCAATTAAATGCACACAGATATATTCTGTCACTTCCTTTATGCAATTTTAAATTATTTCAGCACATATCATAGGCTGTGATAGCTATTTTTTGCTAGTTACAGTATGTATGAAAAGAATATTTTAAAAGCTTAAAATGCCATTTCAGTTTGCTATATTATTTATATTCGAAGTTAACAAAAGTCTTAACATGTATTAGGAATTATTTTTAATTTCTCAAAAGGTCAGTGACTTTTAAGTGATTCATTTTCTTCTATGTTCATATTATCATTTTGGCTCTCTTTTTGAGATTATTCAAATAAAATCTGATACTAAATAGAATTAGATAAGAAACCTGCATGATCCTTCTAAATTATAGCGTTAAAAATTAACTCTGAAATTCTATAGCAAAATCATGGATTTGTTTTCTGGCCAGCACACCAATAATAAAGTGTATTGACAGAATTATGGTCCATCTAAATTCATGTTGTTTCAGCCTTTGCAAGGTTTGGTTAAAAATTCAGACTCTAGCCTGCACAGCAGGTAGCTTTATTGTAGAAATTGTGTATTTTTAAAAAATAAATGAGCCAGGGACTTTTGTTTTACATTTTTGCTCACAATTGACATGCAATGATTTAAGCGGGTCAAAGAATTTTTATTGATTTCAAGATTAAGTTTAAACATAGATTCTTACATATGATGGAGTTTTTATTGCTATTTTAAAGACAGGTATTGGGTCAATAATTTCATATAAACAGATGGTTTCAATTCCCTGAATAACAGAATGCAGAAGGTGCTAAGTCACAGTACATGTCACGTTTCCATCTTAGTGCAATGTGGTTATTAGATGCAGGTCTCAAAGAGGGGCTGGAGATGATCTCAGTGGCCTTCTTTTCACAGTTTTTTTCTTTGTGTTCAACATTTACAGTTTTCTTTCTTGTGGCATGTTGTCTTTTCCTATTACACATTCTTTGTAGAAGGCTCAGGAGATCTGGTCTCTGTGTCAGTTATGGACTCCCAACCTTGAAGACAAGAGTTCATACAACTGACTGCAGAAGAGGAATACACTCACTAAAAATCCTTCTTTCAAACACTAAGTTTCTTGTTAAAAAAAAAAAAAGTTTCATTTCAGCAGCTTAGCTTCTCTTTAATAATGACTATTATTATTATTAGCAATGTTTTCAGATTTCCAGAGTTTATTAAAGGAGACATAGTCATTTTCTACAAAGTAGGTGGCTATATTCTTAAAGGATATCACCCTGCAGTTATTAACAAAGTTTTGGATCATTTCCCATACTTTGGTACTTCCAGGGAGAAGGAAAGGAAAAAAAAGAAAGAGAGGAGAGAATTTTAAGTCTTTGAAACTTTCTACCTTCATTCTTTTTTTTCTGATTATCCCCTCCTTGATGAGATTTAGAGTATCAATACATATGTTTATTTCTTCTCTGAAGATCCATATTAACATGACTTTTACTCTACCATACACCCCCACCTTTTGGCCTCTTATGGATCCTTATTCTTGATAAATTCTGAAATCTCTCTCTTTGCACCACAGCTCATGGCCCAATGGTGAAGTATCACGTTTAGTTGTTGAATTTGTATATGGGATACACACCTGCCGTAATTCAAAAAATATTTGTGTCACTGACTACGCATCGACTATGGAAAAGATCTCCCTCCTTTTCTCTTTTGTTAAAGCATCTCTCCTCTTTGTCCCTTAATTCAGTGGAGCATATTATTTGAGAACAATGAATTCTTTTTACCCATGCACAAGGGATGTATATTTCTTCCTGCACATGAAGCCAGTAGTGATTCATGTAGTTAAATGTATCATTTTGTAAATTCGTGTATTTAAATTAATATTCAGAGGTTCTTTTTTCTGTTATTACCTCTTTGGCAGGTTCCAACAGCAAGTGTGGCCATTGAAGGGGCATCTGCCCTAAACCGAGTCCGTTGGGCTCAAGGTGGCAAAGAAGTTGCCGTTGGGGACTCAGAAGGCCGTATTTGGATCTACGACGTGGGAGAGGTACATGTTTGTTGTTTGGTTTTTGTTTGGGGGGATTTTTTTTTTTTTTAACTTGTGAGTCTACTTTAAAGATCTGGGGAAATGATTGACAAGCCCTTCTGGGCTACAAGAAACCTCTCGAGTGCGTTTGCAAATTTCCACTGACTTCAGTGGGAGTTTGGCAAGGCCTTCTTGGGGCCTAATTTGGCCTCCATTTCCATGCAAAGGACACTTTAGTTAATGATCTGTATTCCTTTTAGACTGATGTAGAATTCCCAGCTTCCTGTGAAGCATGGAACTCCTCACCAATTTCATGAGAACAAAAAGTTTGCCAAATTGGTCATGTTAACATCAAACTTTGACTTTTATGTTTACTTTGAAAAGTCAAGTTTTAGTTGGTATGCTTAATTAAAATGTATACTATTTTTCTTTAATTAAAGCGTAATCAATTAAGAACGATGAGGTATCAGATATGGTACCATTTTTGTGGCATTCAAAGTTATATAAGCTATGTACCTCTGTGGCAAGTCTTATCATATAGTATGTAAAATACTCTGAATATCATGACATATGTTAAAAGAAAAAAACTACACCTTTGGGCTGGGGTTCTGGCTCAGTGATAGAGCACTTGCCTAGCATGTGAGGAACTGGATTTGATTCTCAGCAGTGCATATAAATAAATGAATAAAATAAAGGTCCATCGACATTTAAAAAAATTTTTTTTAAACCCAAAAAACTACACCTTTTATTTCAGAAAAAAAAAAAAAATCTCCTTGACTTTGAATACCATCTTTGTTTAAGGCTATATCATTAATCAATTATATTTATCTGTTTATTTTTATTTCTGTGAGAAAGTATTGACAAATACCTTCATTTCTTGTGAGATTAAAGAAATTGTTCCCTAAAGACAAAGAAAATACTGAATTTTCAAGCAAAACAAGAGTGTCATGCGAAGAAGCTATTCTGGAATCATTTGAGTCTAACATTTTCATTCCAGAGGGAAAATACACCACATTTGTATGCATAATGTCATAGGCCTGGAAGGTACTCTGTGAATACCTGGTGCACACATTTAGTTGATCACACTGAGAAAGGTTCTTTATGGTTTCATCAAGTAGTAACCTATAAATGTGACAATCTTAGCCTGTTTGTTCTATAGTGGAACTTTTTTTTTTTTGTGGAGGGGTACTGGGGATTGAACTCGGGGGCACTTGACCACTGAGCCACATCCCCAGCCCTTTTTTTAATATATTTTATTTAGAGACAGGATCTACACTGAGTTGCTTAGTGCTTCGTAGTTGCTGAGGCTGGCTTTGAACTCACGATTCTCCTGTCTCAGCCTCCCAAGAAGCTGGGATTACAGATGTGTGCCACAGTGCCTGGCTTATAGTGGAACTTTTGATGACATACTATATACTGCTATATGGCACAGTGGATTATGTTGAAACCATCTAGATGGTTTTATGAAATTTAACTGGGGCAGAAATTGAATAACCTTAGAAATGGGAGTTTTCTATTCTGGGATGAATCTCTTAGTTTTACTCTATTTCATTAGATCCTCCCCCTTGATTACTACTGATGCCACAAGCTGAGTCATGCCACAGTGACAAAGACTCTGTTAGTATCGTCCCACACTGGTGACGATGTAAATGGTCAGTTGACTACTGACTTACTTTGAAGTCTTTGGAGAAGAGAAAGCCCTTTGAGCCAGAAATGTTGCCAATAGAGTTAGAGCAATATTTTCATCAAAATGAGTATTCTTTATAGTTAATGCATCCTCTCCATGGTCTTCACCAAAGTGAAACTAAATAGCAATAAAACAAATACTGAGTTTTGAGTTATTTCCTAAAATATAAAAAAGGGACAGCAGAAAATGTAAAAACAAACAAACAAAAAAAGTTTCTTTCTTTCCATTGTCTCTTTTATTTATTTTTTTCTCTTAGTTTCCTTCATTTATAACAAGTGTAGTTGTGGGAGAAAAATAAATGTGGAGACATGCTCAGAGGACGAAATGGCAGAAAATAGATGGAACCTAAAAACTCTTTTCTCCATCTCCCCTGAATATACATAAGATCCCTCGACTCTCTTCAGATTATTTGCAGCATTAATTGTTTTATCCAAGTTTGTTGTACCTCGGGAGGATTAAAAAGCAGAATAGTTTAACAATCTGGCTTATTTTTTAAAAGGCCTTTTGTTTATATACACACATGCAAACACACCCCACCTCTATGCAATAAGAAAACAGCCTAACATGCAGAATTCTCTGCAGTAAAGTGTCTTTATAGCTTATGGACAAAATTTCTTGAATATAACTCATATTATGGGAGGATATATGATTTTACAAAAGTTGTCTGGGCTGATATGTGGCTGCTAAAACTTCTTTCTAGGGTGCTATCATCATTTCTAAATTGTAAAGTGCTGTTATACTCATATTTCTACTATCGTACCAGCAGGTCAGGCTGGTTTTCATTTTTGTATTATTGCCCTTGCTTTTCTAAGTGATATTACAGACTGTAGAAATGTCTGCAACTATAGGCCAGTCTTGCCTATTGTCTGGAGTCTAGACAGGCTATAGAAAAATCTGTGTGACACATAATAGGCCAAACAATTTGTAGGGTTGTTTATCCCTACAAATTCACTACCAGGGGGGAAAAAAACAAGGATATACGATTTTATTGAGCGTAGGTAATATTACAATCCTCTAGCCCTTCTCTGAATGACCAAAAATCAGGATAGGCTTATACACTTGAACGATTCTTTCTGTATTGTTTGATCATACACAAAGCAATGTATAGCTCAGAAAGACTCAGACTTAACAAAATCATTTTGTCTTAACTGTAGTTTTCTTGCTAAGTACTTTTGTAAAGTATCTTCTATTTACTTCAAAGGGAAGAAAGGCATTTCTATTTCTCTTCTCACCTCTCTGAACTATTCTAAGTCTCTGAAGCCCACGACTGGAGGTGCCATGTACCAAAGGGAAAGACGACTTCCCCGCAGCAAAGGCTTAGCCAAAGCCCACTTCTGAAAGATGCTAGATCCCTTCATGGGCAAATGCTGCCATTATTGTAATTACTATTGTATCGTTCACCAGCATAGAACGGACAGAGCACAACTGTACTTTGAAGAAAAGGGCACCCTCAAAACAGTGCCTTCCCAGCCTTCCGAATCACCTCAGCTGTGGGAAGCCAAATGGAATGCCTTCACAGAAGGTGGCCCATTGAGAGTTACAGGTCAAATTTAAGACTGGTGTATGGCTGATGAGAGGGAAGGGGTTTGAGTAGGAAGCAATTTCAAAAGAAAAAATACAGAGGAAGAGAAAAAAATATGATATTGAAGACCAAATTGTTATTCAAAGTCAGTTTATTAGTATTCAAAGTCAGTTTCCTGGTCCCCATTAAAACTGAATTTTTCCCCAAGGTCTTGATGGCCTTTGAATTGAAAGCCTTGCTTTGTGGAACCCTCCAGAAACCAGATGAAACACTTTTAGATAAGCCTTATAGTACAATTGATGTAAGAAAATAAATGGTAGTTTTTAGAGTCCGCGTTGTTGATCTGTTTTCCTTGGGATCTTAGTATATTAAACATATTAATGTCTGCCTGGGGGAAGACATCCCACATTCCTTCTCTCATTGTTGACATGACTGAGATCGGTGGTAGGCTGGGAAGAAAGGAAAGCAGCTCTCTCATGCCAAGGTATGATTCCACAAGTGGAGTCAGCTCCACATGCCTGGTGCCTGGGACCTGTGAAATTGTATGGGGCTGGGTACTTAGAAGAGCATGGAACTTGGTTTGATGGTCTGTTGTCATTATCTTGCAATCACTAAAAATGTTCAACAATAGGCTCCATGTTTTCATTTTGCATGGGCCCCCCAGATTATGTAGCTAGTCCTGTCCACAAGAGTATTACTCTTAATACACTGATCACAAGGGCAATCAGAAATGAGAAATGTTAGCCCTGATCTAGATCATTAGAAAGGAGAACCTCTAGAAATGTGGTTCTAGAGGTACCAGTACATGCTGCATGATTTTCTTGGTACATATTTCTTAAAACTATTTTAAAATGGGCATGAGAAAAGGCAGTGATTCTGTATTAGAAACATAATCAGGTGCATAAAGATAGAGCCAGAGCCAAACTGGAATTTCTGATTGACCTCCCCACACCACCCTGTTTTGATCACACCATAATTTTAACTGAAAGTATAATATAACTTGGAGGAGGATCTCTGTAATGCCTTCTTCATCAGTTGAAGTGGGGTGGGATAGACTTTCCCTGTCCACGCATTATCAAGAGCTCCCTGATAGGAGAGACTCCCGTGACTACCAATGGAGACATTTCCATTCAACTGCAGGTAGATTTGCCCTCCTGTGAGACCTGGCACTCAATGAGAAGGGCACTGCAGAGAGGAACCCTGGTGTCAACAGTCACTAACAACCGTCTGCCTCGCCTCCTGTCCCAGCTGAGGCTGCAGCTGCTGCAGGGAGTCCCAGCACAGCGCCCCCATGATCATGTTCTTCTCTATTATGTACAATTATCCTCCATGACTTCTTAGATGATGGCAGAGAACTGTGGCTTGAATCCAGATTTACTGATGCAATTTATTATGAGCTTCTGAGGGGGTAAACAGAGTATTGTATATGAGTTCACTGAAATCACCGGATTGGGTTTGTCCATCCCCCGCCCACTCACCTTTTTTTTTCTTTTTTGTTAGATCTAAATGTCAAAGACATTAGTAATATCTCAGGGCCTATGAATCAGGAAGTAAAATATAAAACAGCCATGTTTTCAGGTAGGCCACGTGATGCTATGTTTATACAGCACATATTTTTGGTTGTTTGATTTCAGCATTGTATCTGGAAAATACACCGTACACATTTATTTTCACAGATAGGGGTCTATTTTCTTTGCAGAACAGGTGCTTAACTCCCATTAGCAAAAATTGAAGTTATGCAAATCCAACCAAAGACAGAAGAGACCCCTTCTTATTATTTGGCTGTAGTTTTTATTCTATTTGTGCTTTGAAAAGCTACAAATAAACAGTTCTGAAATCTAAAATTTTAAAACTGAGCCTAGCCCTTGATTAAATTTTGAGAAATCCCTAAACTATAGGGATGCCACAAGTTTGGGGTCCCATTCAATTAATGAAATATGAGGAAGACAACAAGTCATAGATTAACTCCAAGTATAACCTGAAAACATTGGGTGTGTTAGAACACATAAAGAGCTCTTAATCATTGTTGGATTTTTTTTTCTCCCCAATGATGTGTGAACACACATATTTTAAAGAAGTGAAAATAAAAATTACTCACTGCCATGGCCCTTTTACTGAATAGCAAGATTTTCTGTATATACGAAGCTGGTCTTAACAGCGCATGGGCCAGTGAGTATAGAATTATTCACGTGTCCTGATGATTGATAGTCAGCCTATCTACCTGTCTTTCTTGCAGATGTGTTTTATAGAAAGCCCGCTGCCATTGTTAATGCTTCAGTGCTGTCACACAGATGCGGCTGTCATAAATATCCCCTAACAACTATGTTTGCTGCTTATCTGAATTAGTTAGAATGCTGTTTGCAGCTCCAGTTTTGAAAGAAGCAGTTTATCTTCCACCTCCTATTATTTCTTTTTCCATTAACCTCTTCCAGGGAAGATTTTGTTTTCAGTTGTTATAAATACATGTAGCTTTCAAATCCCTGATTATATTTTTATGGTAGTCAAATGATAAAATTCCAAAATAATTTTCAGCTTAGAGTAGGATTTGAAAAATAAATTGATAACTTAAAAATGGTGATTTGTGAGATGGATAAACTTTATCACCCTTGCTTTATTTGATATTCCATTGGCTAATTACCAAATAAAACATGTATGAATTTTTAAATTTAAATTCTTAACTTTGGTAGCATTACAAACAGCTTGTTTTATCTGATTGTTTAGAGGCTGAAAGAATACCAGTCATTGCATTACAAATTTCAATAAATACAATTCATTTGATATTCATTCAGATATTTAAATACCTTGACAATTTTTCCCGAAAGGAAAAACGCAGGTGAATACGAGATGTCATATTTTACTGCTAAAAAAAATAAACTGTGATTTTAAATATCCATTTTAATATATTTTAAAGCTGAAGTGAATAATTAGACTTAAAAGTCTATTTGGAATCCCAACAGAAAAACAGCCTGTGTGATGTACTTTAGAATGACGGTCAAGGTGTTGTATATAAGGACTATTAAAAAGGGCCCCCAACAGTTTTCACAGCCAGCAAGAATAAGAAGAAAAAGAAAGTGATTCCATGTACCGTTTCTCTTGCACTTCTAATAGCAGTTCAGTGTAGTAACATCTGATAAACTGCAAGCACTGGGAGTTAGAAAGGGTCTGAGTGACATAAAATAAATACAACACATTTATGGATTTTAAGTGGATTACACTTAAGCAGTAATTGTTTGCTTTGTGGAACTACTTCATATTTTCCAACAGAGCAGGAGACCCCGGTCTATTCTCATAAGAAGACTGGGACTTTAATATAAATAACCATCTTCCTTGGGAAGAGGGTATGCAGAACACAAAATAGGAAGTTAAACTGAGATTTGGGGATTCATTCAAACAAAAATCCCTTATTGAAAAAAGAACTGCATTTGAAATCAGCCAGTTATTGTGATTTCTGGAGGCTGTTATCCCCTGATCAAAATGAACCTGCCAGCCTGGCTGAGCTTTGGCAGCCTCCAGAAGAGAGCAGAGCTGGTCTCAACCACGTCCAGTTATGACAACCCAGGCACTGGTTTTTCTCATTAAGGGAGCAGGGCAGGAACTTGCTAGTTTCTCGAAGGTCTTTGTAAGTACTGGCTTATTCTTTGATGGAGAAACAATATTAGTTTCTTTAGCGGATGCTAATTATTTCCTTTGGCTTTCCTTCTCTGGAAGGAAAAGATAGGCATAAATTCTTCCATGATGTGAAATGTCCATATAAAAGCAGAATATCCAAATACCCAGTTCTGTCAATAGTATCTAGATATTTTATAATTCAGAAACAAAAAGTCGGGATTTCCACTGGATTTTTCAGATTTTTATCTGATTGTTAGTGTTATGGCCACAATGCTGAGCAGTTAAGTCACAGAGCACAAAAGCATATTTGTATGGGCAGATTTGGGGTGCTAATAAATATAATTATATGAAATCAGCCACTTTGAAATAATGTATTAATTCAGTACTTTGTCATAATAAATTACATATGTTTGAAAAAAATAATTGTGGTAAAATGTATGATTGTAATTTTAGTATTAACTTGATTTCTCCTGGGAAAAGTGCTTAATTTTAAAAAGAAAAGAAAAGGTGCTATTAATTCCAATTAATGTTATAATTACTCATCTTATAGTGAATGTAGTAGCAGTGGCTTTCATTTTGATAATGATACGTGTAAAAGACCATGATTAGACTAATTATTATATAAATAGTGTGCTTATTCAAATAGCATTAGTTTATGAAAATGGACGTAAAGGATTAATACTTTTTCAAGCAAATTTTTTTCTGAATTGATATAAAAATACTTACAACTTTTATGAGGTGGTTGATTAAATGAAAAGAAAGCCCTAATATCTAATTTTGTAAAAACCAATTAATGTGTGTATAGTAATTTGCAATATTCACTGAAATTCATATATTCTCGTTTTGGTGATAAATGGCCTATGAATATAAACCTACTGAAACAAGAATCAGTTGTATAATTAATCATCTTTATGATTCTTCTGTGGTTTCAAACTGTCATTTTCAATAGCAGTTTGGATTCTGAAGCAGTCATTAATTATAGTGTTAATTTTTTTAATGGCTGACAAAATTGTGTTTGGTTTTAGAATTTCAAAACTGCTAAATTTTATCTTGAAAAATTGCCTCTTAGAACAGTAGCCTCAAATCACAGCTTAGAAGGCCCAGTATAAAGTTGTCCAATCATGTGTGGATCTAAACTAAACACTGGTCTGTATAGAAAGGGATCATCAATTATTTTTTACAAGTATTTGTGTGCTGCTATTAGCATATTTAAATTATAATATGAAATTAATTGTGTTCTTATTTGTGTTTATGTATAAATATTTATATGCCGTGTAGATTGGATTGCTAAGTGAGATAGTGAATGAATCATTACATTTGGCTTTCAAGGAAAGTTTACACGAATCTTTGAAAATGTCAGGTATCAGAACATCTTTTAAATTTTAAAACATCAATTATTTATTGTTTAAGGAAAATGCAAGCTTCTAACATCGTAGAAGAAATTTTGCCTTTTACTTTGAAGCTACTGGGTAGATAAAATTACTCCGTGGCCCTTTCTCCTGCTGACCAGCTAGTTGTTTTTCAGTATTTAGTTAGATTCAAACTTTTGTTTTTATTGGTCCCAGAAATAAGTTTTCTCAGATGGAAGGCAAATGCCTTCTAGTATTATAAAGAGAAAGGACCACTTTGACTACTCATGTTGGTAACCCTGCTTTGGCAGTCACATGCATGGATGGTTATTCTCACCTTTGGAATGAGGCATCCACAGAAGCATGTAAAGTGTGGGCTGGGAATATAGCTCAGCTGGTAGAGTGCTTGCCTTGCATGCACAAGGCCCTGGGTTCAAAATACCCAACAAAACCACCAAAAAAAAAAAAAAAAAGCATGCAAAGTGTCAGAAGAGGCTAACATCGTCAAACACAGTGCTTGGCACATAATAGGCACTCAGTAAATATTTGATGGGAGAATGAATGATTCACAGGTGACAATTTGGGAGAAAATGAAGCGAAAGTTTAATTGTTTGAAGCATTCAGAATGCAGTCTCCAAGTTCACTATAGATTGAGGGACAGGGGAAAATTCATTTAACTACATTTGCACAAAAAAAGCATATTTAGAAAATATATTTTGAAAAGGGTACTTATCCTTCCTCCTCAGTCTTTATCCCAGTCTCCCTCCCCTCCTGTGCTTTTAAAAGTGAGCAATTGGCCACTAGAGCAATGAAAGCATAACAGTTGATTCAAACAGTTGTCAAACCACTGGAAAAAATGCTTCCTTTTCATTGTGCTTTTTTTGGACACTATAGATATGGTAAATCATGAACTGCATTATAAAAATACCTCTTTTATGCCCAAACATTCAGTAGGAGGGAATGACATTTCTTTTATTACCTTGGTAAATGTTTTTAAGGTGTTTAGCAATAAGCCTTCTTTTTGTCAAAACTGCTTAGATGCAGTGGTTGCTAGGAATTTACTAGAAAACCTATAGTTAATAATATCAAGAAAGGAACGGAGAGATGGTTAGTCAGCTAATAGGACAGATCGTCTTGAGTAGCACATGCTTTTTCTTTTTCCTGCCATTTTCTTGATCTTTTGTGCTATGGGAAAAGGGGTAATTGAAGTTTAGAAAGTTTCTTTTCCATCGTTGCTCCTCAGCCACTGTTTTTCGTGTTTTCTTCATCTTTTGAACCAAGAAATGAATTATGCCAAGTGATAGGGAAAAAAATAATTATGCTTAAAAAATATGAACAGAGATATCTTTTAAGTCTCAGCAAATTAGCTCTTTCTTCTTCTTCTTAGCTTTTTTTTTTTTTTCCTCTCTCTTCACAGGTAAAAACGCCGGAATTTTGACAGGTTTTTTAGATTGCTAAATTTTAACATGAAGAGTATGTTTAAATGTTAATTTCTTAAGGTAGTGTTTAAAGTATTAATTTCCTTGGCTATTTACTGGGTTATTGAAATTGATATAGACCCATACTTTTTTACTATTTACTTTGTCTTTTATGTCCTACTTTCATTTCTTACCGTAATTAGGTGGTAATGGATTTTTTTTTTAAAAGTGTTATTCTAAGAATCATGCAGTAAAAATAAATTGCTCATTTAAAGACACAGGGAAGAGACTTTTGGCAGAGGGGTCTCAAGCTTCATGAGTCTATGAGGGTTCCCTTAGGTGGAATTTTCACATGAAAACAAATTCAAGAATAGTCAGATACCATCCGGGTGTAATAAATTAGAGCTCTCCTGAGTTTTCCCCGAAATTTTAACCTATCATCTGGAAATGGCAGCCTCTGCAGAGCAGAAACTTGTGTGACTCTTGCTTTCTCTATTCTCTGAAACTGCTCTAAATACAAAGTTACCACATAGTATATCTTTTTGTGGTGGAACCCTGTAGTACATTTACGCCCTCTGTATACTGCGTTCTGGCTCAGGATTCTGGTCGGTGGTTTCATCCATTGTTAACAGTGATGCTAGACTCTCCGGAGAGTTAAATACAGTGGAGCTGTATTTATGGGAGGCCGGGATGCTTGGCCGTTCCTGCGGCTGTTTCATCGCTTATTACCTCCCACTTTGCTCCCATCTGTGTGTGTGGCAAAGGGAATTGTCCTAAAAAATACAGGCTTCCTCTGAACACAGGCGTGCATTTGTGTATCAGTAAATCAACAGTCTCCTGAATTTGGGTGACATTAATAATTGTACTTTTTATAAAGCTTTTAGAGCTCAAAAGGGTTTAACAGTCGTTCGGTGGGAACTGACACAACGCTTCCACCGTCTCTGTAAATGCGTTAAAAGAGAATAGGTATTAGAATGAAAAGGTAATTTGTAAGATATCTTTTTAACAAAAAACTTGAATGTTTAGGTTAACACAGAAGATGGATTTGTTATGTATCTGTTCAGAATCAATGCTCAGCATAATAGTCCCCCGGACTTTTTTTTAAAATGAATTCATTTAATTGAAAGATTACAAAGATGCCGATGAACCGCATATCCCTGGAATATTTATCTCGAAACCTAGAGTCCTATTCACTTAATTTGTTTGCCATGGTTAATGTATCTGAGAAACCAAACTGAAATTACCGAATACTTTTCTAATGTCTTAATTATCCAAGATTTCTTGAAATTACCTACTTTAAACTAACCAATGCCTAAGCCAGATATTTTTACCATAAAAAATATGCATAGGGCTGGTAGGAGTTACTGCAGATACTGAAGCAATTTAAAATCACCTGCTGGGTACTATAAACTCTCAACAATTACTAAAAAACAAGGGAAGTTTGACTGAGGGACTGTTTAAAATGGTTAGCCAAGTTCTAATAAAGAAAGATGTGAATGGTATCTGTGTGTTTAACCCTGGTTACAAAAAGTCACTTCATTTTTTATAACAACATGTTCAGCTGTTACCAAGCCTTATAACTTGAGGTGAATGAAACATAGAATCCTGCTGTAGGAAGTGCCATAACAAAGAAATAGCTAGATTAGGATGTATTGATCATATGTGAAAAATAAAATATATGTATAGATATGAGTGTGTGTGTTTATACTTAAAAAGAATATTTATATTTTAATTAACTGGCAGAATTTCTCTTGTGATCTGGAAAAAAAAAAAAAAAAACTCTTTCCCTGTACCTATCTCATGAAAGTTAGCTATTATTAAAAGAATGACTAAGAAATCATCTGTATGAGGTTTTTTTTGTTGTTATTTGTTTGTTTGTTTAGTTGTTGATGGACCTTTATTTTACTTATTTATTGTGGTACTGAGATTCGAACCCAGGGCCTCACACATGCTAGGCAAATGCTCTACCATTGAGCCCCAACCCCAGCCCCTGTATGAGTTTTTAAGAACTAAAATGTAGTAAAACATAAGGGAAATTTTCTTTTTAAAAAATGCAACTCTACATAAGTGAAAGAAGAAAATGGGAGAAAGTAAAGAGGGAGAGGAGCCAGAAAAAAAAGAAAACAAATGGCAGGAGAATAAATATTAAGAAGGAAAAATAAGAAAACAATATCATTTATTTAGAGTTTATCATCTGCCAAGCGCTGTGCTAAACTTATTGAGCATTTTGTGTTAAGCTTACTGGGATTTTTTTGTTTGTTTGTTTGTTTGTTTGTTTGTCTTATCTGATGTTCAAAACAGTGGTAGAAAATAGGTCTTATAATTCCTTTCACACAAGCGAGGCAGTGAAGATCAGTATTTCCTGAGGAAACACAGAAAATAAGTTGCAAAACTGGTTAAAAAAAAAGAGAGAGAGAGAGAAGAGTGGAAAAAAAATGATCTGATTGCTATCTAAGGTGGAAAAAGTCCACCCTGATACAGTTCTCAAAATCTAGTTATTACACATTCTGTGCCCCCTGTTAGGTACCCAAGAAGCCCAGGCATGACACCCAGTGGCCTGACAGATTTGTCGCAGAAGGGGGTGGGGGCGGGATACATCCAGAGGTCCCTCAGTGGGAGAGGTGGGTACAGATCCATGATGCAACCTCACAAGTACTAGGAGAGGGGAGCAGCTAATGTGGTCCATTTTCATGAAATTTTTTTACACGATTTCTGTATTTTTGCTTTTTATTTTCAACCTTTTGTCTCCCAAGACTCTTAGAAGGTTAAATAAAGTCCTTAGAGTCTTTTAGCAGGTGTCTTGAAATTCATTACCTGCCTGCCATTCTGCCCTGGAATGCTGGCCATTCTCAAAGGGTGAGGTCCTTGATTGCCCCACACAAATATGTGAAAGTTATGTGGCCTGAATCAGACCACGTAGATCCCTCGACTTCCCTTTTCCACCTGTTAAAGACAGGTCCCTTACCCTTTTCCTTAACATCCCCCTCACAATCAGAATTAATTGTTAAAGAAAGAAAAAAAATTAAGCCAGAAAAAAATGTTGTAGAACTGATATGCATGATCCATCCAGATCCTTTTCAGGAACCCGTTTCATCTGAGTGACAGTTTAAAGAAAAAGAGTGCCTGACTCTTGCATGCTGGCCTCGTAGCAGTTCTTCACTTAGATTACCTTTCTCGTCCTCTCACATCTCTGTTGATAAATGGCCAGACGTCATCATCCCCATTTTATAATTGAGGCATTGAGAGGTTAAGTGCTTGACCATTGCCAGCCACCAAGATGAGAGCAGGACTCAGGTCTCCTGTCCAAATCTGAGGTTCATTTTGCTGCCTCCTTATGGCCAAATTGCTACCTCAGTAACTACCCTTGGCCTTCATTCCCTTGGCTGTAAAAAATAGGGTCATACCATATCTATAAAAGATGGTCGCTCTTAGAGCTAAGATTTTATTATCTCAGGAAGCAGATCCCTGAATGCTTTTGGCATTAAAATGCTTTATACATTTAGCAAAAAGGAAAAAGAAAAAAACATTAGAAAAGAGTCATCTAACAGGGGGTGGACTGGCTGTTGGTGAACTCTGTTCTAAGAAGCAGTGGGAAACTATGAGTCATCCCCGACCTCTGATGTGACTTTAGCAGATGAATCTGAAGGCAAAAAAATGTTTCCAGATCCACTTTGACTCAGAACAATGTTGGACGATTTTTCTAAGTTCGTTTTCTTTAATGGCGTTTCTTTGATTTAACTGTGGGTCATTTTCCTCCCATCACTTCACATCTATTTTTAATTGATTGAAATTATTCATCACCCTCAGAAACTTGTGAATATTTTTTCTATCACAAATGTAAATTGTTTAGAAATTATTCTGAATTATGATGTTCGGTGGGGAAAATCCATAGCCTTGCTTGGATGCTCTAGATTTAGATTTTCATGCTTTAATAGAAACTCAGAGAGAGGCTGAAACAGTGAGATTAGCATGCCATTTCCCTCCCCGCTACTTGGTACACAACGGATATCAGGAAATGTTGCAGTGGTTACTATAGGAAGGCACATTTTAGGCAATTCATTTTCTGAGCATTGGATAATCTTAAAAAAAAAAAAAACTATGCCAGTATTTACACATTTTGATCTACAAGAACATCAGAGTTTTTGCCTGTGTTTCCTAGTTATCATATTCTGAAAAGATTTACTGCTATGTCTTTACTTCTGACACTGTGCCTGGCATACAACTGTTGCTTAATCAATGCTGATTGAGTATTGAATATATTTGTGTGCTATCTAGGACACAAGAGCAGTCTCATTCTTTAACATGAACAAAGGTTTTTCCTATTTGATGAGTAAGGTGCTATTGGATTAAAAGCCTCCTAGGGAAAGTTTCAAGTGCATTTATGCCCTTGAGCCTCTTCCTCACCTTTTCTAACCAGAGAGTACCAGGCAGGAAGAATTGCCAAGGGGAGGACAGTCCTGTCCAAACAGATTCCCTTCACAGTCATAGATGTAAAGTGACAAGAATGGCCTTCTTGTGTGTCAGGACACCTGTTTGGCCTTACCTACAAGTAATTCAAATGCCAAAAATTATTACTCTGAGTGTGGAAACAGGCTGTGAATGCACATTCACACATTCAAGCTATGATTATACTTAAAGTGCTTCCTGATGGTGATATTTAATTCTAAAAATGGGGAAGTCTGCAGTTTGCCTTCTAAATTTAACATTACAATCATCTTGGGTTATTTTTATAGTCAACTAAATGAAAAAGCATAATCGGATGAGGTAGTAAATGTACTCCAAGTTTCTAGAAGCAAGTGTGTTTTCTTCATGTTACATTCTAGAATTGGATATGTGTGAACTAACATTTTTTGTGAAGTTTATGATGTTCTAGAGAGGAAAAGACTTGGCAACACAAATTTGCTTAGAAAAATGAGCTATTAATATATTGACAAGCTACATGAAACTTTAGCAAATCAAAAAGAAGACATGTGTGAATACTGTGAAAATGTTTGTGATAATGAATCTGCATTTTTTTAAAGAGAGAGAGAGAATTTTTTAATATTTATTTTTTAGTTTTCTGTGGACACAACATCTTTATTTTATTTTTATGTGGTGCTGAGGATCAAACCCAGTGCCCTGCACATGCCAGGCTAGTGTGTTACCGCTTGAGCCACATCCCCATCCCAGTGAATCTGCATTTTAAAGGGATTTGTTAGTAGAATAGTGTCAGTATTGCCCCAATGGAAAAGGCCAAATTATAGTTTGATTTCTGGGTTATTTTTGTATTTTGTTGTCATTGTTGTTATTTTGTTAAACAGAAATATTTAAATTTGATAATGTTTACTCTTGAGAAGTTAGATGTGCACTTTTATCTAGCGAAAATGATTTTCAGTTCTGTCCCATAACGTATCTGGACACATATTCAAGCCTCAGTGTTTCATAATCTTTACTAGGGTTATTTCTTAATAGTCCAGCCCTTACTACTACATGAAACTATATAAACACATTTAGCCATTTTCTTGTTTCAGGATATAATTTCTGTACCTTGCTATGGGCAAAACATTGCACAGGGTATCGTATGTTAATTTAAACTTCTTGCTTGTTAACCAGTAATACAATTTCATATTTGGGAACCAAACTCAGCTCTTTATGCTACGTGTATCAGTTAATATTATACCTTTTCCTTAATATTTAAAACTATATGAAAATCTGAGGTACCTTAGCTTTTGCTTTCTTCTTACCTTTTATGAGAAAAGGTTACAAATGTGTTATTATGGGACTTTTGTCTCTCCTTAGGTTTTTTTCTTTCTTGTAAGGCTTGGTCGGGTGTTGGAGGAGGGAAAAGAAATTGTGGGTCTATTCTTTCATGTCAATATAAGATCAACCCTTGGCTGCTTGTGCTTTGGGTTAGCTCTTTTCTGTCTTTTATTTGGGGGGCTTCATTTCTGCAGTGCAGTATTATTTAAAATTGAAGAAAAAAATGAAGAATAGTGAAACATACAAAAAGAACTCAAAGTGGGGGAAATGGAATATGCAAACAGGTTAACCATGTCATTTAATACTATTGTAAATTTCTGTCATTGCTGAAAAGAAATTTAAATTCATTTCAATACCTAGAGAAGTATTTAATTATTCAAAACTTTATTCATGTGAATATAAATGAGAGTTCTTGTTGGTATAGAATTTCTCAGAATAGGTCCAAGAACTTACTTCCCCACCTGTATATCATTTACAGAATAATATTCTTGAAACATTTAACCTCCATACTAGAACACTAATTTAAGGACATACTTTAGATAACAACATCACCACTCTCCAGTAAGTTTCCTTGGACAGATAGTATCTGAGAATATAACTCCTTCTAATAAAAACTTAAAGTTCCAATCATCTGTCTCTGTGTAGTGGGTAATTTTCCAGCTGTAGAAGTGATCAAAATGTTCAGATTTATTTTCTTTTTTTAATTTTTAAAAATGGATGTTGATTGCAGTGAATATGTTTTTAATGTTTATGGAATATATGTATAGCATGTGTGATACAGGTATGTAGATGGATTGATTATACCATCTTAGAGAGTAAAACTCCAAGAAAATGACTATAATGTCCAAATCAATTTTATTCTATATGAAATCCTTCAGACTTCTACTCAATTCTATTTTTCATCTTCAAATAATTTTCTTTTCTATTGCAAACACTTGCCTGATATCTTTAAGCAATTTGGTTTTGGAAGTTATGTAGAGAAATCATTATCTGTTAAAACTTCATATGTTCACTTTTCATTGGGGGGGAGGGTGTTTAATTCTCTCCTCACTGAATTATACACAGTAGAAGATATTATTGGGGAAATTTTCTAAATCTGCCTTTTTGGCAAATCAGTATAGCATAATGGCTAAGATCCAGATACTGGAACCATAATGCCCTGGCACGATATTTGCTAAATATGCAATCTTGCTAAAATTATTTAATCTTTCTGTGCCTCAATTTCTTCCTCTTATAAAATCAGCTATCTTACTCTACATTTGTAGGGTAAAATTATTATCCCTAGGATTGCTGTGAGAAACGAGTTAATATATGTAAAGTACTTAAAACAGAACTCCTGGTAAATGCTGGTTTGTAATACAATTATTCATAGTTATCATTAAATTAAGTCTTGCTGGAAACACCCAACAGCACAAAAATACATCAAAGCAGAAAAATTTCTGTGTATATTGTAAGCTATTCTTTTGCCATGTATATTAACACATTAAGAAAAAGATCAATAGCATTGACTAGAAAGAAAAGACCACAGTTATTTCGAAATCTTGGTTAATAATGCATTTTTCATTTGCTGGGTTCAATCCAAGTCTGACCTTCTTATGAAGAAGTTTCATTACTAAAAATGCTTTAATGGGGCTGCTGTAATTGTATAGTTAATGTAAGTTTTTAAAAGTTCGATAAATTCCATGAGTGATTTTGCTTCTAAGAGTGACATTATTCTCTCATGTTAGGTTAAGAGCAACACTTCAGTTGCCACTTGATTCAAAGAAAAAGAATATTTGGTTTCCTTTACATTCCAAGGGAAATGTCTGCTTTAGGAGGAGCCGCCACTCGGGCATCTAGGCTTGCAGATGTAAAGATATCTTATTCATCGTTTCTTCATTGATTTGCTTTGCAGCTGGCAGTTCCCCACAATGATGAATGGACTCGATTCGCCAGGACCCTGGTGGAGATTCGTGCTAACAGAGCTGATAGCGAGGAGGAAGGCGCTGTTGAGTTATCTGCCTAGTGGGTTTGAGCCGGCTTCAGCGCATCCGTTTCCCCTGCTAGAGAGTTCAGCATCTGCAGTCAAGCCCATTGTACTGTATCCGTGTCCATTCAGTATCAGTATTGCCGTGATATTCTGGGTGCCATATTGTGCCAGCTTTGCTCCAAGTATTCCAAATGTATCCCACCATGATTTCCACTGACCTGAAATTCACCAGAGCATTTCTACCTTTATATTTCTGTCTCAAAAAAGAAGGGGGTGAGGGACCTTTACGGGTTTAGTTGTTGCCTTTTAACTACTTAGTAGCTGTATTTAATAGCTGGAAACCTCTGGTTAAATTTGTGCTTACATGCACTTCTGGCATAGTCCTATTAAATCCATATGAAGCCAGATATGATTGGGTGCAGATGTGGTATGCCTCATGATATGGTACAGGGCCAAAGACTTGAGATGTGGTGTTTTACATGGTGACTCACATTATGAATGGATTTACTAAAAGAACATTGCTGCTCCTTATTTATTGTAGTGTGCTGCATGGAACATATTTATTTGAAAGCATTAAAATAAACGATCCTAGAGCATGTGCATAATGAGAGGACTGTATTCTCTCTGCTGCTGTTGAGGTTACATTAAGTTCCAAATAACAATTACAGTATGCCAGTTCCACTGAAAACACGAAGTCTTTAGAGGTTTGTTGTAGTGAACGGAATGGATTTTAATGCCTATTATTTCTAGGTACTTTAACAATATTTCAAATATAGTTGACCATTGATACTTGTCATTCAAGCTAATACAGTCCAACAAAAGTCTGTGGTTCCTAAATATGACATCAGTATTGCCAATAAAATGTTCTAAAGCAGGTCTGCACCAGTGTGGGTAAATCCTTGGCTTGGGGAAAGGCTGACTTGAATTCTCTGGTGACAAGGGTTGGGAATGATACATTAGGGCCATGTTAAAGATTGATCATGAGTTTATAGGCAGCCGACCTGGCTGGTCATAAACGTAGACTCCCAGTTTTACTTTTATGAGGGAATGTGTGTGGTTTTGGGGGAGGCTCTCCCTTGACTCCATCACCAAAGTCACCCTTGTCCAAAGACAATTTTAAACAGTGGAATAAGATGAGTTAAGATTAATACCAAATGTTCCACACATTTCTCTTATTTAAAAAATTCACACTAGAAAATGATGTTTATTACTATTGAACTAGGAATTATGTCTAAAAATGACTTTTTTTTTTTCAAAAGGTCACTTCATGCCTAGAGAGAATGAAATTAAATAGTGGCTAAACATTTGAAGACAGGGTTTCAGCATTTTAGGAAGAAAGTTTTCATTGATATTTTGTTTGTAGGGATTCCTTGAACTAAAATTTCTTTTATTTTCAAAATTATGATACACTTTTCACAAAGTGCTTCACAGCATCTACATATTTAAATTCTTTATAAACGAAAAATGAAATTTTGTGGATAAAAAATGAGTGTCTAGGCTGGGACTATATAGCTCAGTGGTAGAGCGCTTGCCTAGTACATGTGAGGCACATGTGAGGGTTCAATCCTCAGCACCACATAAAATAATTAATTAATTAATTAAAGATATTGTGTCCATCTACATCTAAAAGTATTTTTTAAAAAGCGAGTGTCTAAAATAGGTTTTAAAGTAATCTAATGAAAAGTGTTGCATAAAATTTCTCAAATATATATTAAAATACCTAAGAATAAATCCAAAGCCTGTGAGTTGTCTCTGTGGACCAAATTCTGAATGATATTTCAATGAGAGAAGCCAGCGAAAAGTACAAAGATCAGAGTCACTTTTAGGAGGCACATGAAATGCGACAAGCCTTTATGTGCTTCTATATCCCACTGGGTAGCTAGTCTCCAGGATGCTTCTTCAGGCTTTGCCCCTCAGATCCCACCTTGACCAGGGGCTGACCTTGTATAACTGATAGGACATGGGGTAAGTGATGCTACGTGGTTTTCAGAATGTCTTAGCCAGTTGGGACTTAGATGACATCGCTTAAACAACCAAAATTTATTTCTCACAGTTCTGGAACTGGGGAAGTTCAATATCAAGGCACCAACAGATCCAGTGACTGGTGAAGACCTTCTTCCTGGTTTGCACTGCAAACGGCATCTTCTCATTGTATGAGTAGAGAGATCATCTTTCATATCTTATAAGGGCACAAATATCATTCATGGGGGCTCCACCCCCATGACCAATTCCCTCCCAAAGACCCTGCCTCCAAAAACCATTTCTTTGGGGATTTAGGCTGTGAATTGAGGCAGCGGTGAGGGACATAAACAGCACAGGGCAAGGCTTAAGGGGACTTAGAGCTTCCTTCCAGCTTACTTGGCACACTCACTCTCGATCCAGCTCACAGCCATTGAAGTCATCCCAGCTGATGGCTCAGATGAAATGAACAACTCAAACTGCTTTATTCTGAAATCTCTCACCATGAATTTCATGACCAAGACCATGCTTCCTCCCACAGGCTTCCAGCTACGGCAGTGTGAGAGGGAAATTTAAGTGGGCCTGTACCAGGAAGACATGAGACTTCTCTGATGTATCATTAGCCCAAGGATTCCCTGTCAGCACAGCTAAAACTTTCTTAGAACTGTGCAGTAATTTGAAACTATGTGTAAAGTTTTTTCCTTCCTTATTCAGCATCTCTGGGAGTGGTGGTTTACCTCTGCAGGCCAGGGCTGATGGGAGGTGACACAGTTATTAAAATCCATGAGGACAAAAGGAACTCAGAGTAACAGTGGATGGTAATGGCAGTTAACAAGCAGAAGCCAGGAAGCCACCATCACTGTAATGGGGAACTAGGTCAGAGGAGCAGCCAAGGAGGCTTTTCCCATAGGATGTTGTGGGAATAATTAATAAAACATGGCATGCTTAGGGGAAAATATGCAGTGAAAAGGGTGTTGATGTCTGCCATGGAAACCATGAAGACAAGATTGAAGGAGCAGGAGGCTGAAGGCAGAATTCTGTGTTTATTACCCAGACCTGAACGATATTTCAGGCTAGAACCTATTGACTGAGAGGAGCTAGGTAGCTAGAAAGAAGGACACCATTGCAAATATATATTATGATGACCCCCCAAGTCCTTCTCCAAAGGGTGCTATGGCCATTTATTGAGGTGAACATACAATGTAGATGAGAAAAATCCAGATATCAATGAGTCCCAAATTCTATATTGGATATGGAATCTGAGTTCACATTGAAACTCTACTGGAGTGGTGGCTTATGGTGACCAGGTAATATAATGGAGCATTTACAAGTATGGGGGTCACAATGGCCCCACTGGGTAGATAGACTCAGTGATGGTCATTTCCCTAATCCTTGAGGGGCCAATTGAAATCGATATGACTGCAGGAGTTCCCCGGCCTTTGGGGCTAGAGCTCTCACAGGAGGGAAGGCTACTTGAAGATCTCTGAAACTGCTTCCCCTGGTGAAGAAAGAAAGTAAAAAGTATTACATCTCAGGGTCTGAGGAAGAGGATGGCAGAAATTAGTGCCACTCTAAGGACCTAAAAGATGTAGAGTAGTGGTCCCTGGAATATATATAGTTAAATACACCAGTCTAGCCCTTCAGAAACTGATGAGTACCAAGCAATATCTGTGTTTGCAGCTGCTTCTCCAGATGTGCTATCATTCTTAGAATAGATGGATAATTAATTTACAAATTAATGTTTCTCTAGTATATGGTCTGTGGCCATGGACGAATACATTCTTTTCCATGACAACTATGTAAAAAGAAATCGTTTGCACTCACATGGGAAGAACAATATTCATTTTCAGTTTTGCCTCAAGGATATGCCAATGTCTCCTCTTCTGCCATAGAATTCTGAACTACCTCACATTCAGAGTACATTACACTGCTGCATGCATCAGTTGCACCACAGTAATCAGGTAGGATAAGCAAAAGTTACCTAATGCACCAGAAATCTTGGTAAGACGTTTGTGCTCTAGAGAGTGGAAAATGAATTTGAGGATGATTTAGGGACCTGTTGTTACTTCAGTGAAGTTTTTTGGAATCCCACCATCCCTAATGGTTATGAGCATGCTGAGCTATCTCCTCCAAAGTCAAACTGCTTCAGGTTAGAATTCTCAACACAGAAGAAAGAACAGCACCCCGTAGGATTTCTTGGGTTCTGGAGTCAACACCTTCCATGTCTAAGGTTACTGCTGTAGCTTTGGGGGAATGGGAAAGGAATTTTCTGTAAGTCCAAACTGTAGCACAAAGAGCTCTTATTGGGCAACGCAACCAATGGGTGCCATGGAACTGGAAGTGTCAATGGTGAGAAAAGATGTAATATGGAAATTACAAGTGGCCTATGGGATTCGGGAGGAAGGCTTTGCCATCCAAAACAAAAATAGTAGCCCTCCTTTCACTAGGTATTGGTAGAAATGCGGTCCCTCACAACAGGATATGAAATTACCACGCATCCAAATGGCCCATTATAAGTTGGTCATGTCAGCACCACCAACTGACAAAATTGGGCAGACCTAGAAGAAACCCCTTTGTAATATGGAAATTGTATTTTGAGAGGTACATCTGAACAGAACCAGAGAGATGAATTAGTTGCATGACAAGATAGTCCAGAAGCCCACTAAATGCCACTAACCAGAATTTTACCAGCACCCCCCTCATGCTTGTATAAATTGGTTATATGTGAAGAGGGCAGGTTCTGTATGACCAGACAAAAGAGGAGGTAAAGGTCAGAGTTTGGTTTACAAATGGGTTGGTGAAAAATTATACTCCATTTGTATATGATGTATCAAAGTATATTCTACCTTCGTGTATAATTAAAACAAATTTTAAATTTTTTTTAAAAATGGGTTGGCTCAGTTTGTGGTGAAAGTTCAAAATGGATGAAGGCTACATTATACCCACATTCAGGAGTGGCTTAAAAGATAGTAAAGAGGCCCAGTCTTCTCAGTGAACAGATCTTTGCATTGTGCATCCCAGTCATCCACTTTGCATGAGAGAAGAGATGGCTGGAAGTGAAAACATTCACCTATTACCAGGCTAGCCCAAACCGTCATCTGTCTAGTAGTTCTTGTAATATAGCCTCCTCACTGGTCTCTCTCTCTCTCTCTCTCTCTCTCTCTCTATGCTTCCTCCTTTCACTCTTCCAGTCCCTTGTGGATAGAGTCACTATGAGTGACGCTGTTAGACGCTGAATTCCTCTGCTCAAAACACGCAGGTGCCTTTCACATCGCTTGCAGTAAAGTCAAATCCTTTTAATGGTCTGCAGTCCCAGTATGATTTGACCTTAACTCCCTCCGATCTTGTATCCTAGCTCTCTAATCTTAACTACCTGGGTCTTCTCACGCTTCCTTTGATACACCAAGCACATCCAATCATAGGGCCTCTGCACTGATTGTTTCTTCTATCTGGAATGCTGAAAGCATTGAGTTTATGAATCTTCATGCATGTATTTCAAAATTCCACCCTTTAATCTAACGAAGGTCATTCCTCTGACTGATTTTTCAATTAACTTTTTAATCTATGAAAGCAGTAAGCTGCCTGAAGGCCTAAGGTCAATGTCAATATGAAAAAGGTGTGGTTTAAAACTTCAGTACCAACCACAAAAACAACAGAAGATGAGCTTAAAAACCTCTGACGATCCCCAGCAGGAAAAGCACGTAGAGAATTAAAAATAATAGGTAGAATTAAAATGAGAAAAATTATGTTTTATATTTTTAGTGGGATATGATTTACATACACTAAATGCACAAATAATGTTTGCTGGTCAAGTTTAACAACTTTGTATACTCACGTAACCATCACATAAAACAAGATACAGAACATTTTAGTCAGCACAGAAAATTCTCTCATGGCCCTTTCCAGTAGCTGTTCTGATTTCTGCCATGACTTTCATGCCTGAACCTCATGAGCAAAATCATTCCATGTGTCCTATTTTATATCTGAATTATATTGACACTCATTTGCTCGATATATTTTTTACATTCGTTTGTGTGCTGAATATTTTGGTAACATATTCCTTTTTATTGCAGATTAATATGCCATTTTACAATTATGCTGCAACTCACTCATTAACCAGCTGATAACATTAGTGTTGTTTCCACTTTAAGGCCTTTTTGTCTAATATCAATATGAACCTTCATTAAAACTCAAATTCTTTTTGGAGGCAAATGTTTTCTTAGATAAACACTATGAGTAGATTTCTGGGTCATATTCAAAGAATGTTTAATACAGAAATTTCAAAAGACAGTCAGGTGTGGTGGTGCACGCCTGTAATCCCAGTGACTTGGGAGGCTGGGGTAGGAGGATCAAAGATTCGAGGCCAGCCTCAGCAACTTAGTGACATCCTGTCTCAAAAATTAAAAGAAAAAGAAAATCTCCAGTACCAAAATAAATAAATAAATTTTAAAAATAAAGAATAAAGAAAGAAACTTCAAAAGAGTTCTGCTGAGTGGCTGTGTACCTTTTTGCATTCCCAATAAACATTAGCATTCAAGTGGTCCACAGTGTCTCTGAAATTTGGTATTGTTGGTTTTTATTTTATTCAATCTGGCTAAATAGAAAGTGGTAGTTAGCTGCAGGTTTAGTTCATATATCTTGATGACTAATGATTTTGAGCAGCTTTTCCTGTTCTTATGGGTCATTCTTATAGAATGTTTTTATATGCAGAAATTTTCAATTTTGTTGAAATCTAATTTTTTACTCTTTTTCAGTTATGATCCTTCCAAGTCAATTTTTGCCTGCCACAATTCACAAAGATACTACTTTGTAGGGGAGGGGTGTGGCTCCGTGGTAGAGCGCTCGCCTGGTATGTGTGAGGCACTGGGTTCAATCCTTAGCACCACATAAAAATAAAATAAAGGTATTGTGTCCACCTATAACTAAAAATATATATATTAATAAAAAGATATTACCTTGTGTTTTTTTCTGGATGTTTTGTTGTTTTATCTATTTCATTTTAGTCTAAGATGAATCTTAAATTAATTTTTGTGTATGGGATGAAGTAGTGGTTAAGGCTGATTAATCTACAGATATCCAGTAATCTGGCAATACTTATTGGAGAGATCATTTTCTTTTAACTCATTAAATTAAAGTAGCATCCTTGGTAAAAAGCCAATTGACCATATATGTATAGCTATACCAATGAATCCTCAATTCTATTTTATTGACCAACTTGTTTTTTTTTTTTTTTTTTTTTTTTTTTTTTTTTTTTAAGAGAGAGTGAGAGAGATAGAGGTAGAGAGAGAGAGAATTTTTTTTTTAATATTTATTTTTTAGTATTTGGCGGACACAACATCTTTGTTTGTATGTGGTGCTGAGGATCGAACCCGGGCCGCACGCATGCCAGGCGAGCGCGCTACCGCTTGAGCCACATCCCAGCCCCCAACTTGTCTTTCTTTATCACATTGTTTTGACTACAGTAACTTTTTGTCAAGTCTTGACATCTAGTATTGTAAGTACTATGACTTTGTTATTAAGCCTGAAAAAAAAATTTTTTTAAATCTCTTCTAGGTCTTTGGTGTTGGCACATGAATTTTAGAATCATTGTTTAATTCTTTTTAAAAAGTCTATTGCTTTTACTTTGAGATTTCATTAAAACTATATTTAAATTTGGAAGAATAGACATCTCAAAAATGTTGAGTCTTGCAATTCATGAGCAGAGTATATCTTTTCATTTACTGATTCTTCTTTAAGTCCACCAATGTTTTCAATATGTGGATATCTTTTTAAAGACTTATTTTTACTTAAAAAATCTATACTTTTATTCTACTATAAATATTATTTTTTTCAAATTTTATTTTCCAAATTTTTTGTGTTGTTTGTATAAGTAAAGTTTGTTTGGGATGTTGATCTTTTATTTTGCAAACTTGCTAAATATACTTATTATTTATAGGTTTTTGTAGATTCCATTGTTTATATGTACACATTTATGCCATCTGAGAACAGTAAAACATTTGCTTCTTCCTTCCCAATCTTTATTTTATTTATTTATTCTTATGTGGTGCTGAGGATTGAACCCAGAGCCTTACACATACAAGGCAAACACTGCTGCTGAGCCACAACTCCAACCTCTTCCCAATCTTTATCTGTTTTTCTTTTCCTCTTTCTCCTATCTCCATCCCTCCCTCCCTGTAGTACTAGCTGGGACTTCCAGCTCAGTGTTGTTGAAGAGATGAGAACTGACATACCTTTCTAGTATACAAGAGTTTCAATGTTTCACCATTACCAGATGAAAGACATTCTATTCTATTCTCAGATTGTTGAGAGGCTTTATCAAGTATGCACTGAGTTTTATCATGTGCTTCTTTCCAGTATCTATTGATATGATCATATAATTTTTCTCCTTTATTCTGATCATGTAAATTATACTCATTGACTCTTTAAAAGTGATAATTCAACCTTGCTATCTTAGGATAAACTTCATTTGACCAATATGCATTATTTTTTTTAATATATTGCTAGATTCTATGTGCTCATGATTTCTTAAGGGTCTTCCCATCATTGTTTCTGCAATTTTCTATTCTTCTACTGTCTTTTTCAGGTTTTAGTAACATGTTATGCTCATATGATGAGTTGAGAAATGTTCTGACACCTTGTATTTTTTGAAAGTGCATAATGTTGGCATTATTTCCTCCTTAATGTTTGATGGAATTCACCAGTGAGGTCATCTGGCTCTGGAGTTTTATTTGTGGGGACATTTTTGCTAACAGATTCATTTATTGAATAAAAATAGTCTCTTTAGGTTTTCTATTTAGTTTTGGTTTCATTTTGGTAAGTTGTTTTCATAAGTTCTGCTTTTCAAGAAATGCATTCAATTAAATTGTCAATTTTATTAATGTAAAGGTGCCCATAGTACCTCCTCCTACCTTTTAATGTAAATAGAATTATAGAGCTATTTTAATTTTATTTCCTAATGCTGGTAAGCTGTGCTATCATTAGGGATAGTTATCAATTTTATTCATCTGTTCTTGGAATGAATTTTTGAAGTTGGTAGATTTTTTTCTATTATTTGTTCATGTTTTCTTTCTTCTTTGAGTTAAATTTGCTCTTCTTTTTTCTTCATAGAGACTATACTATTGATTATAAACACATTTTCCCCTAAAATAAGTCTTTGAGGTTAAAGAAATTCTTCTTAATAATGCTTTTACTGCATCCCGCACATTTTAATATGTTATGTTTTCATTATCATTCTGTTAATATATTTCCTAATATTCGTTGTGATGCATTATTTGACTTTTAGGTTTTTTAAAGGAGTGTTGTTTAATTTCCAAATATTTGGAAAACTTCCCAGATATATCTATTTTTATTTCTAGTTTGATTCTGCTTAGTAAGAAAACACACAGAATAAGAAATACCCTGTATTTCAAATCCTTTAAAATTTCTTAAGATTTGTGCTATAGTTTTGCATAAGGTTTAGCTTGGTAAACGTTCCATGTGTACTAAAAAGGATAAGTTCCTCAGATGTTTGGTATGTGGTTCTAGAAATATTGTATATTTTCTATATATTTAATCCATCACTGAGAAAGCAATGTTAAAATACCAAACTGCGGTTGTAAATTTGTCTACCTAATCCTTTCTTTCTCTCCATTTTTTATTTATGAGTTTTGAATCTCTGTTACTAGATACATCCATATTTAGGTGATGATATGAATGTTCTTAACAAATTGACCCTTTTATTATCATGTTGTCTCTCTCTAGTGTCCTTTTATTTCAGCCTAAAAAGACTCTCCTTAGCATGTTACTGGATGGGTATGCTAATCACACACTCAAGTTTTGCTCATCTGGGAATGTCATTTCTCCTTCGTCTTTGAAGAATAATTTTATCAGTCATGGCATTCTCATTGATGGTTTTATTTTTTCAATCAACACTTCCAATATCCTATCCTACTGCCTTCTGGCCTCCAGTTTTTCTAATGATAAATCAAATGCTTAACCTTAGGGAGGATCCTCTGTGTGTGAAGAGTTGCTTCTCTATTGCTGCTTGCTTTCTCCCCAATCTTCATGCATTTTGCTTCTTTTTTGTATATTACTGCATTGGTACAATAGCCAGTCTTTTACAGAAAATATGACATAAGGTATAAGTTTTTGTGGATACACTTTATCAGCTCAAACTTCCTTTCCATCCTGGTTAGTGAGAATATTTTGGTTTGAATTTCGTTGAATGTCTTTTCTGAATCTAGGTCAGATAATCATGGTTTATTTATTTTTAATTTTGTGTGTGTGTGTTACTGGGGATTGAACCCAGGTGCATGGTACCATTGAACTATGTCCCCAGCCCTTTTAATTTTTATCTTGAGATGGAGTCTTGCTAAATTGCAGAGGCTGGCCTTGAACATGCAATCCTCCTGCCTCGGCTTCTGGAGTCACTGGGATTATAGGTTTGTGCCACTGTGCCTGGCATGGTTTATCTTTTAAATCAGGGTATTAATTAGGTTTTGTTTGTTTGTTTTGATACTGAGGATTGAACCAGGGCTGCATCACCAACCCTATTACTTTTTTCCTTCTTTCTTTCTTTTTTGAGACAGGGACTTAGTAAGTTGCCCAGATTTCCCTCAAAACTGTGATATTCCTACCTTACCTCACAAGCCACAGGATGTGCCACTATGCTGTAACATTAATTTTGTTGGGTTTTTTTTTTTTTTAGATAGACACAATACCTTTATTTATGTATTTTTATGTGGTGCTGAGGATTGAACACAGTGCCTCACATGTGCCAGGCAAGCGCTCTACTACTGAGCCACAACCCCAGCCCCACATTAGTCAATTAATGCATTAGGAAAAAGAAGGAAGAGACAAAGAAAGAAAAAAATGAAAAAGAAGAAAGAAAACTACAGTTGACTTATGCTTCTGTGACGAACCCAGTGGGATATCATAGATCACCCCTTTTACATGTTGTTGCATTCAGATTGCAAAAATGTTTTCAATAATATTTGTCTCTGCAAAGGACATCAGTCTGTAATTTTGTTTTGTTCTCATTTTAATATCTTATTTGATTTGGCAATACTGTACTCCTAAAATGAGTTGGGAAGGTATCCATCTCTTTCTGTTTTCATGCATCCTAGATCACCCATTGATCTATACCCCAGCTTCCCCTACCTTTTTGAGTGTATGGATTAGTTATAGGAGCTTTCCTAATTGCCTGTTGCTGGTTCCATCAACTATTATTTTGGGGTCTGTTTATACTGATAGGTTTTTGCTTTGTTATGGTTTATATTTTATTATTGGTAATCATTACTATTTTTTCTTTGGGCATTGTGAATATTATCTTGTACACTGGGATTTCGTTGTATTCATTTAAGTAGTATTGAACTTTGTTCTGACCAATAGTTAAGTTAGTTGGAAACAGCTAGGTCCTTGTGAGACTTACTTTAAGCTTTCAGGGTAGTGCAGCCCTTACGGCAGGGCTCATTTGGCTGTACCCATAATATGACACTCTTCTGAAGATTCTACTTGATGTTCTACATATTATATGGACTCCCCCTCTGGCTGGTGAGAATATAAATCATTTCCCTTCTGGAAGTTCCAGAATTTTCCTTCTTTCTCCTTTCCAATGATTCCTTCCCAAACCTCGGATAGTTAGTTTCTTCTCACAAATGAGTAGATCAGCGCTTTGTCAAACACTAGAGATAACCCTGCAAAACTCCAGAGCTGTTTCTTGGACCAAGTCCCACCTGTTGGGCACTTCATCTTTCAAATTCAGCTACCTTGGTCTCCTTGATCTCCATCCCTTCAATTTGGGGAGACTGTTGCTGGGCTGGTTGGATTCTCCTTCCCTGTATGGAACTGCCTTCAGGCAGGAAGCTGATGCCACAATAGGTTTCATCTTGTCTCCTTTCTCCCCAAACTCACAATGCTGTTTTTGCCTCATACCCAACATTTGGAAAACGTTGGACCATATAGTTTTGTCATTTTCTAGCATTCCTTACTATTCTATCATGTCCAGAAACAGAAATCTCCCTGAGATGCAATTTTTAAGACAGAAGAGAAAGCAGGAACATTATAAAGAAAAGAGGGGTGATGAGGGAAAGAAAAGAAAGGAAGAGAGAAAGAAAGAAAAATGAAAAAGAAGAAAGAAAACTAAAACTCAACGTCTATAGATGCGAAAACAATGAATATTTACATTGGGGGCATCAATGATTCATTGCTACAGTGTTTTGAAAAAAAACTGAACACCTTTAAAAGAGAGCAGTTATTCTCTAAATACAACTTATGTCAATGTGATTAGTATCATAACTTTTATAACTTAACCAGATATGTGTGTGGTTAGAAGGCTTAGTTATTAAATCAAGACAGGACACTTTCTAAGTTGAGTGAAAGGAAATAATGCCATGCTTAATTTTACCAAAAAGAGACAGAATTAATGGTTTCTCTACCTTCATTCTCACATAGGCAAACTAAAAGAAAAGAAAAATCAAAAAAATTTTTCAATAAGTAGAGGTTAAACGGTAACTTGAAGTTTCAGGTTAGGTGTGACCTGCTTCTTCAATTGGAAGGAATGAGATATACATTCTCCTTGTGGGACAGGATGAGGGCTGAGAACTGAACTGTGAAGAATCTCTACTTTTCTTGGCAATGAATTAAAAAAAAAAATACTGGCTTCAGTTCTCTCCTGAAGAAAACAAGGATGTCTTTTTTGACTTCTTCATTCTCCTGTTTTTTTGTTCTCCTGATTTTACTATAATAGAGAATAAGCCTATTGCAACATCTAAATGAAGAGTTTATCATAAAAAGTGACCTCTTAGCTGCTAATTGTTGGGAGAAAAAAAATCTGATTAATAAAGTATATTACTGTCCCAAGAATTTATGTAGGTAATTTCTGCTTCAATATAGAAATTTGATTTCTGAAATATATCACCCCGTAGAGAACAGAGTGAGGATATTAAATTTTTAATGTTTTCATAAAAATTTTGCCCAAAATGGAACAAAATGTAAATTTTTGGTATGGATTGGTTAGTAATCTGCTCTCATTTATGTAAGAATGGGGGACAAATGCAGTGGTAGATATCTCTTCTTAACTTCGGGGCTAGCAGGAAACTTGTTGCAAGTACAATAAGACTTTTCCACCATTAGTGGTGATGGAGATTTCATATCCAAAAGTAATTTCAGCAAATTCCACATCCTGTAAACCGTCTCCATTCCCTCCAGACACACTTTGAGGCCAAGTACCCTTAGATATTTACTTTTAACTTGATTTTCCATTATTTCCAACTCTTGTTGAAGAACAAAAAGCATTTTCTAATTAGCAGAGATTTTTAAGATGGTACAATTCAGTTTGCATCATATCACGTTGCACCGAAACAGTTTGTAAATTTACCTCTGCTTTTTCCACATTACCTTCAATTTTACACCTGTGGGGCAAATGCTTTAAGTTTACCTTAATCCTCTCTTTACTGACTTTAATAGGCTGTAAAATAGTTTAAGAGGAACCTCAAAAGGCTTGTCAAGATTCACCTGGTCCTCAGGCTCTGGAACTCTTTGAGGTAGCAAATGTACTTACTATGATAAATAATCAGAGATCACTCTTCCTTCTACTTTAAACTAGGAATGATACATCTGATACTGAGAACTGGGGATAACATGAAACCCTGGACAAAGACTGACATAAGGACCTTCTATATTGAGTTTTAATGAGAAATCTTCACAGGGAGGGCAGGCAGCCCTGAGTCTTGGATTCAGGTTTGAGCTTCATCTCTAGCTACAGAAAGACTGTGGTCAAGAAACTTAATTCAAGTCTTGGTTTCCTCGTTTTTAACATGGGGAAAAGAATGGTACCCACCTCAAGGGTGGCTGAGAAGATTAAATGACACCATGGCTGCCGTGGATAGCTCATCTTTAATGAGTTCTTAGAGGTCAAAGTACTCTGGAGTGGAGGCAGGATTGCCCTCCTCTCTCGCCTGAAAGCAGCCCACGAAGAGACCACAGCAAGAGTTGGGATTAGTAGGTAAGGATGATGAGAGAGCAGTGATGGGAGATGTGGAAGGATATTTTAAATCAGCCTTTTCTCATTAAGCTATATTTCTTTTTCCCAACCTGTCAGGACAGATTTGTGCAATATTCTGTCCTGAGAACTCAAAATCATCCTAAGAACTGCTTCCTTGCAAAATGCAGCATCCTCTTAACATCCTGTCCAAAGCAGCAGTGGGCGCTGGAGCCTTGGTGGCCAGACCAGTGTGTTGGGGTGTGTGTCTGTAACCCAGAAGAAGTGAGTCTCAGACAAGCACAATTACTGTGTCTTCTTAATTTTCCTTCTAAAGTTATTTGAGGGGACTGTGGTTTTGCCTTGAGCAAAACCCCCTTAACAGCCGGGAATCTCAAAGCAAACAACATTATTTTATTAGGTTTCTCCAGCAGATGAAAGCAGAGTGTTCCATTTGGACTCTTTTTGGAGTCAATTAATGCATTAGGTAAAAAACCCTCTGAAAGAAAGTTCCTGCTGTCCTCAGCAGCCTCTAAGAGAAACCTTGAGGAACAGAGAAATGAGCTGTAGACAGATATTCATATGTATTCATTGATAAGAAATAATTATTGTCATGATACATCTCAGCCTCAATGCAACATTCACCTCGAAGGATGTGATATTTTTAAAAGTTTTCTTTTTTTTCAGAATTACCAGGGAAATTAAACCTAAGAGTTTATTTTACAATTCCTGATTTAAAGTAACCAATGAATTAAAACTGATTTGAAATAGCTATGGTTGCTGTAGTAAGATTTATCTAAAGTAAGTGATCAAAAAAAGACTATGATTGTTGTCAGTTATGGTTTTAACTCTAGCAACAGAAAAGACCTGTAAAGGACATCATGGGGGAAAAAATACACTTCTCAGAAATTCATCCATCCACCTATTCATGAATCCCTCAAAAATCAGAAACAAGAGGACACCAGGAGAACTAAAGGCCATCCTTGCCCTTATGGATCCCTATCTGGACTTTGATACTGAAAACTGCCAGTATTGTGAAAAACAGAGGTGATAACCAATCCTGGCAGATGCCTCCGACATTGAGATGAGGAAGTGAATTTCCCAACACCTGTGGTCTTCTTAATACCCAAAGCAGAACTCCTTGGTGAGGATTGCTCCCCAAAGGTAAAACAAAAAGCACACACCCCTTTGTGGGAAAAGCCATTTGTGGAAAGAACATTTCACTGCTCCGACAAGGGAACATGTCTTTTAAAAATCTTTGGAAAAATCCACATCCTGAAAGCATTTGATTACCCTGAATTTAAAATGGGATTTTGCTCGGTGGCAAGGATACAAATTCGTCCCCACAAGTATGGCTTCTGTGGTTAAAGGCACAAGATAACTTTGAGGGAGGGTTTATCTAGAAGGTTGATAAACGGGGCCATAAGACAGGATTCATCCAATTCCATCATTGGAGATCCTCCCTTTTTCTACCTGATGAATTCCAATGTGACTTGCATTCTGAATACCTAGACGGAGGAGGTTACAAACAGTTTCAAGCACAATTTGTTCCCGTTTTCACTCCCCGCTCACTGAGTTATGTGCTGTTAAACATTGCCAGGAGACTGTCAAAACGTAAGCATCCCGAGGTTTACATAGGCCACACCATTAAATAACATATAAGCACAAAATTTTAAACATTGTTTTGCAGCAATGGTAAATATTTTAGCTAAGTAAAAACTGAAGCTTGAAATGCAATAAGCATTTAAATGACTCTTTTCTGTGCCAGAATTCTTACTTTCCCTGTGCGACCCTGGCTGCTGGGATTAAGGCGACCCCAGGGAGCTTGGAAAATGGTTGTGGGTTATGAGGTGCAGCAGGGGCTTGGCGACAGTGTGCCACCCAGCCTCAAGAAACCCAGCCACCACTGGAACCCAAGAATCAGTGTGCTCACTTTGTGGTCAGCTTCACATTTTTTCCTCTCTTTGCAAAAAAAGAAAAAAAAAATACTGCTATGAAAAGTCAGGCCTATCCCCCACCCCTCAAGTAATCATGAGGTGGACCAAGAGCAGAGCTGAAAGACTCCAGGCCTGGCAGAGCAGGGGAGCCTGGTCCCCTTGGGTGGGCATGTAAGCACGTGGCAGTGACACGCCTTCAGTTCTTAAGCCTCAAGGGGGGAAACTGCGGAGGTACTGACAGCCGCCACACCACTGCCGACATGTTGTGCTGTCACTTTGGGAAGAAGGGAAACCCAGAACAAATTTCACGTGGTTTTCACCACATGGTGATTGCAGTCCTATTCAAGGCATGTCATAGTCACACCACCCACTGAGCAGAACTCAATGGAAATTAGGCCTCCTTCAAAGTCTCTAAGTCACTGCCTCTCCCCAAGCAGAATAAGCCAAGGATTTTAAAGCAATGCAGACAATATGGCCCTATCTCCATTGGCTTCCTGGGGCCTCTGGCTTCTCATTTATGAAAGGAATCACCCTTGGTTCGGGATAACTCTAAGTGAAGCCATGATGCTCTCCCATCAAATGCCACAGCTCATAAAGAAGCAGGCAGGGGCGGTGCACCGTTTATGAGATTTAGGTCAGTGTTTTTGCCATGAAAATTTGATATGCTATAAAATCTCAAGCAAGTGAAGAAAAGGAATGCAGAGATTCAAGGACTTTTCTCCATACTCAAAAGCCCAAAGTTAAAGTGCCCTGTCACTAGAACACCATTCACATTTCAGAGACATATTTGGAGTTTTATGACTAGTCTTTTAGATTAAAAATATAGTTATTTATTGTTTATCACATGGGGCAGAGGGATGGAGGGAATGGCTCAGCCAAACAGTCATGGAATGAGCCATGTATGCTTTTTTTTTTTTTTTTGGTGGTGCCTTGTGCATGCGAGGCAAGCACTCTACCAACTGAGCTACATCCCCAGCCCCCATGTATGCTTTTGTCCTATTCTCTCTCTCTCTCTCACACACACACACACACACTCACTCATATAATGCACACACATCAAAGGCTTATGTATGCTGTTGATTCTAATTTTAAACTATAACTTTTGAGTGTCAACCTGCAGGAACAGGGACTGAAAAATGGCTGTTTTGTATGAAGAGAAACTTAATGTTTGTACAAACCACCGATAAATTAATCAGTAGCATTTTTGGTAGCAAGATGGAAGCCGAAGGAAAGACTTGACTCTAAATTCTGTTCAAGGTGAGCTTCTTTCCCCAAATCATTATAGTGCTAGCCAAATAATAGAAAATATAAGATATGATAGCATACAGTTTTGGTATGATGTGGAGTTAGATGAGAAAATACAAATGCCATTCCATCCCAGTTTTCATGTCCAACTTCTCCTGAAACTTTATACTACTTTAATCGTTATGATAACAAACTGCCAAAAGTGTCAGGGGTGACTAGAACAAAAATGTTAGTTCGCTAGTTCTTTGCTTATCTAGGGTCAATGTAGTTTCTCTTGTAACCAGGAAAATGAGGGTACACATGACCTTGAGAGAGCATGCCAATATGAACCCGATCCTCCTCAACATGCAGAATGGAATCCACTAATGACAACTGCTATAGTCATTCACTACACAACACACACATACACAAGAGAAAATGGTTCGATAGCATTAAAAATAGTTTATTTCGACCTTAACAAACACATGAGCCTCTGACCATTATGCAAGGCACCACAAATTAAATTAAAAACTTATATTAGAATATATTTGTCTGACATGATTTAAGACAGAAAGTGGATTTTAAAAGCAAATGGGCACCAACTATTGGGATGGGGAGGGGTTTAGGGCCAGTACCAGCAATAGGGTGCATGAATTTTTCTATAGTGTTTATTGAAACAGGCAGTAATCAGCATGAGTGCATCATATGAACAGTTATCCAAAATAATTAGCACATCCAGGAGCGGGACTGTGTCTCAGTTTCTCTGTCTATATTATCAAATGCCAAAAGCACTTCCTTAAAGTGCAAAAACTTTCCCCTAGCAGTCTTGGTACCAGTAACAGAATATGATTACTAAACATCTCCAATGTGGTTTTCATTACAAAAAACATGTTTCACATAAAAGCTTCATAATACAATCCAGAGACAAAATTTGTGCATGTTTAAAATTTGAATCCTGGCTGGCTATTTCTGATATTTTTTTCACTTCTTCCAGTGTTTTTCATTTTTATAAATATGCACGCAGCTTCCTACCAACTTAAACATGCTCGGAACCTTTTGCTCTGAGAACCATGATTGCCTTTCAGCAGCCTCCCTGGGACCATCATCTCAGTCCAAGAAGGGGAGCCTTAATCTCTATTCTCCTTCCTTGAATCATGTTAGGGTCGACCAATCTGAGCATATGTCAGATTTGAACCAAGGTTTGTAGGCAGAGGTCCAGAGAATAATTAGGAATAATTACACTATGATCTGGTTGACAAAAACCACAAAAATGAATGAATTGGCTTTATAGAAAGCCTTGACCTGAATTCAAACAGGAGATGGACATGAAAGGAATGAAGCCTTGCTTCAGTCCAAGATGGGGCATTCTTACTGCTGTACCAACCACCAAAAAAGCAATATCCTGGGGTCAGTCACCCTATGGGCCTCCACTGAGCCCTTCTGAGGTAGATGTTGATGGCTTGAAGAGAGGTAGGTAAAGTCCAAATTTGTTTTCAATTCCTGCAAACGTTGCAACTGCTAGCTTATAGCCCCCAACGTGATCAGGATTAGGAGCAGGCAGTGTGATCCTAGATTTAGGAACTGGCTCGGATCCCATGGGTTTTCTGAAAGAAGCGTAAAACAGAGTAAAAAAATCTGAGTTTTTTTGTTTTATTTGTTTATTTTTAATGTAGTAAACCTGTTGCATGCAACATAAAGGAGCTGTTGAAGTCTTTTCAGCTGAATGTTCCCCTTTGTATGTGAGTCTTTGTGTGTGTGTGTTGGGGGGGTGCTGGGGATCGAACCCAGAGCCTTGTATATTCGAGGCAAGCACTCTACTGACTAAATTATATCCCCAGCCCTTCTATGTTCCCCTTTGGAATGACCTTGTCAATGTTTCTTAAATCCTTCTCTGTTTTAACATAGGGTCTGATGCACTTTTGTCAATAACAACTGAGGATTTGATGTAGCCACAAATTTAGCATGATACTTACACTCCTCCAAAATCAATGTAGAACCATCGTTGTAGCAATTCATAAGTCAGCAAAGTGACACCAAACTGGGGTGAGGATCGAAATACACGAGCTTTGAAAAAAAAAAAAAAAAACAGGGACATAACAGATATCATTAGATTTTTAAAAAATTTACCTGATACCAAAGGGTTAGTTAAGAACCAATTACTTCCGTACCACCAGCTCCTTTCCACAAAGCTTTTGGGCCTTCTTCCCGCAGGATCTTTCTGAAGCAGTCTATCACTCCGCTGTAAGTGGTTTGGCCAGCCCGGGCGGCCACCTGTAATCTAGTCTTGATAACATCAGCAGGGGTCACTAAAGATGCCGCAGGCATACCTGTAGGAGACACGCAACACCATCTCAGTCTGGTCACATTCTCACTATATAAAAATAACTGTGCTTTGAACTGCTGGCCGTGAAAAGAAAGTTAAGAGGCTGAGGCAATAAAATGCCCGTTTCACTGTCCTCTCTGGGCAGCACAGCCGGCCTGTGCACCTGCCTCCCCCTGCTCCCCTCCCCCAGCCTGCTTTTGTTATGTTCTTATTCTTAAATATTTAATAATACCAAGGAATCACCCATCAGTAACACACTTAAGTGGCCTAGAACGAATGGAAGTGATTCCTAAAGTATTTTTGCTTTCCTGTTGAAATCTGAACCTCACAAAGTTATTAGGGCTGATTTTTCAGAGGTGGGGTTTTTCTGTATTTACCTAGCTTTCTGGCAGCTGGCTGTCACAGCAGGCTCCTTCTCTCACACATCCAATGGCCCTACCTTCCAAACCCCAACCTCTCCCTTATACCAGAAAAAGACTTTGCTGATAACTAAACAAACACCATGTGTGTGTGTATGTGGGTAGGGGGAGGGGTTGGGGAGACTCCACAGATAACCCCACAGGATTCCTTTTTGCAAAGACTGACATCTCCAGAAAAATATTTGACAGAAGGCTTAAAATTTATACTGGCGAATCATCAATGAAAAAGGAACAACAACAAAAAAAACCCTCCCAAAATTACCAATGGGAAATTTTTCTACAGTCATTTTATCCAAAATGGGGCAGCCCATGTTTAGATTTTTTAAAAGCGAGACTGTGCTCAGAAGACACTGTCTCTTATGGTTTTATTACTTTTCCATTATGAACCTATTCCAAACCAAATTGGTCAAATGCAGATGCATAAATCTCCTTTGCTTTTTTTAAGGCTTAATAATTCTGTAAGAATTTCTGTCCAAACCAACATGGTCTGGCTCATAACTATATCTCATCCTTCTAACAGACAGTTTTAAAATTATAGCTTGAGTGTGAAAGTGTGTGTATGTGTGTGCATGTGCGTGCGTGTGTCTAGATAAATCTAAGTGCTCCATGTTTGCTTTCATGTTACAACAGCAGTCTTCCCCTTCCACCTCCACTCAGCTCCTCCCATGTTAATCTTGGGTAACAGTTGTTACAAAACACACCACAATTTTACATGTGAAAAGCTCACTTTATATCCAATGCTTCACAGAGTAAGTCACACTGAGTTTCCTATTAGCTTGGAGGAATTATTTTAACTTCGAGCCAGGAATTTATCCTCCAGCATAATGGAAGGAAACATGAAAAATGCTTAGAAACCCACTGTGTTCACACCACTGATTCTGCTTTACTTCCTGGTTTAGAAAGAGTTTAGCAGGCAGTCGGCTTTAGACATGCAATCAAATCCTTCATACAGCGGTGGGCATGCATGTCCGGGTGTTGCTATGAAATGCTTATGAGCAGTGAAATGGGTAAGAAGTTCCTGGTCTGGGTCTGTTAACTTCTCATAAACAGTTCCTTGTCATGAAAAGAGAAGAAGTATGGGGGAGGGGGAAACAGGGAGAAAAGACACTGATTACTAGAATTAAAATGCCCAAAGAAATGTCTAGGCTACTTAGCAAGCTTGTCTGACAGAATTTGATGCTTCAGGGATACTGGAAATGTGGTAACCCAAGAGGAGATTAGGGGACAGGGCGACATCTTCCAGGATCCTCAACAGAGAGGACACTGGCAGCCTGTCTGATTCTTCAACGATGAGACAAATGTGCAACCCAGATGGCCAACCACCACCTTTGGGACAGGAAAAATGTGGGTGCTCCTCAGCTAAGAGTGTTTAAGGGGGCCAGCAATCGAAGAGTGGAAGAAAATGTGTCTGGAAAGTACAGTTTTGGGGCCCGGGTCAACTTTAATTTTCATAGATAGCCCATTAATATTTTTTAAAAATGTGTTTATGGTTTAAAGATTAATATGTATTTATTTTAGGTCAAGGGTAAGAGTTTTCCAAATCCCCTTTCCATCCTTATCTATATTATCTACCTGCTACGTCTGGTTCTGAGCAGTGTGATGAAGTTCCTTATTAGGGACGAGAAAGCATGTTCTCCTTAGTCATTTAAGCTGAGATCTGATATGCTGATAATACACAGAGGTTGATGATGGTATCTCTGTAGTGGATTTTATCCTTTTATGTATAAAATGTCTTTATGCTTCTGAATGCTATTTTAACCCCCAAATTCTACATAGTCTGACGTTAATATTCCTATGCTTGCTTACTTTTGGCAATTGTCTGGAATATATTTTTCAATCCAATCTCTTTCAATCTTTCCATGTCATTGTTCTCTGAGTTTCAGATGACTAGACGCTCTTTCAAAACTCATCTGAAAAATGCTGTTTTTTTCCCCTAGGGGCACTGAATCCATTCCCATCTATTGTGGCAATTGGACTCATTTCTGATATCGTATATTATGCTTTCTATTTTCTCTGCTTCTAGTTACTTACCTTTTGATTTCTCACCTTTCCTGAGTAAATTTATTTAAGTACTCCATGCATCTATCACACACATGTCCATCGCAAGGTGTACCAACCCTCAGTGTTTGCATCCTGCTCCAGCAAGGTGAGGATTCAGTTCTTTCACTCCTGTTCCTTTACTTCATCTGTCTCCCAACAACCCTTCTTGTATAATAAACACACATACACATACCGAAGTCTGCACTAATTTAGGCCTGTGGCAGACTTAACTTCTGTTTGTTCTGTCTAAAATACGCCACATTGTCCTCCTCCTCAAATTCACTCTCCATCTGGCTGCAGAGAAGGGGTAACCTTGGAGTGACTGCATGTACAAAGACTAAGTACCTGGGAACATAATCACAGTGTAAAACCCTCCATGGCTTTTTTTTTTTTTTTTTTTTTGGTACCAACGATTGAACCAAGGAGCGCTTAACCACTGAGTCATATCCCCAGCCCTTTTTATGTTTTTTATTTTGAGACAGGGTCTAAGTTGCTGAGGCTGGCTTTGAATTTGTGGTCCTGACCTCCTGCCTCAGCCTCCTGAGCCTCTGGGATCACAGGCATGAGCCACTACACCTGGGTCTCTCTGGCATTTTGAAGGTGTTCAGTTGTGCAGATGTGAGAAGTCCATCTTCTGTTATTAATTTCTGTTTTCTGTCCTCCTCTCCTTATTCCTCTCCCCAGGGAACTCCCTCCCATTAAGTAGTTTTTAGATCTTCTGGATTAATTCTACAGGTCTCTTAAATTTTCTCTTATTTCCCATCTTTCTATTTTTGTTTCGCATTCTAGAGTTCTTCCCATGTCTTTATTTTCCAGGTGTCTAACTTGGTCTTTGATCACAGCCATTCATTTTATCATTCAGAATGATCTTTTGATTTTTAATTTTGACGATCCTTTCATTAATTTTCAAGAAAGCTTCCTTACTGATTATTCCCTTCAAATCCCTCTGAGGACCCTAATTATAGTTCTTAAAAGTTCTCTTCTGTTCCTTGAACTGCCTGTTTTCTCTGTAATTCTTCAGTTCACTTGCATTGTTGCTCCTTCCTGTCTGAAGACCCCTGGCTGTTCACTGATATTCAAGTTCAAAGGCTATGCTGATTAGTACTTTTTACTAAGTCGCTGGTTATCATCTACCATGCTCTGGGCTGGCTTCGCCCATAGGGGCTCTCTCCTGAATTAAAGCATCTTCTCTGTGCAAGGTGCCTTAGCAAGCTGGTAGGACAGAAGCCTTTCAAACCACCGAAATGTGGAGGCTTCTCTCTATTGGTAGAATTTATTTTCTACTTCTCTGGGAAAAAGCTGCCATTAATTTATGTTTTTCTGGAACACTGCTCTGGAATTACCTTATGTCTTGCCCTGTTTTCTTTCAGTTCCTACACATGCCCACTGCAGGCCACTTTCTTTATAATGCAGTTCTAAGTTTCTAACCTGCAGACAAATGTTGCCTGGAGCTCTGGATGACAAGAGGAGAATGGCCATGCCAGGTCATCCTGCTACACAGCAGCTCTCTAACTCATGGTGTAATTTACCTTGCACCTGCACCTTCACCCCATGCATTCTTTTTGTTTTATTTTTTTCCCTGAACCCAGGGCTTCTGAGCATGAGGCAAGTGCTCTGTCACTGAGTGCATTCCCAGCTTCACTCCAAGCATTCCAATATTCATTCAGAGGTTAAAATGCTCCCTTTTAGCCCTTACATTATAAGTAGTTTTTCCTGCCAGGGTTTTGGACTGTGGCATCATTCAGTCTAGTTTCAGAGTCTGAACATGGTTAATTTTCTAGGGCTAATAAGGAGTATTAAAAGTGTATTTTCTGACATTTTAAGGTATTTCAGAGGAGAGAAAATTGCATGATCCAATATCTCCTTTACTTTTCATTTTTAAGGATCTAAGAATTGTATTTAAATGATCTTAAGTTTTATGTCCACATAATTAACACATTTGTGCCAAAAGTACTTCTCTCCCAACTGATGTTTCCTTATTTCCTCCTTATGAAATCTACTGTTCTGCTTTCACCCAGTGGAAGCCAACCAAGTAAGTTATTCTGCGATGGTGATGGACAGTGACATCAGTGATCAATGCCCAAAATGGAGAGGCTGACCACAAAAGGGGATCAATTTTTTTAGGTAACATAATTTTTTTAAAATTTATTTTTATACATGAGGATGTAGTTAATACAATCAAAAGGAATAATTGTTAAAGTAAATTTGGGCCCCAGAAGCCTCCCTAGAGTCTTCAGTAAGAAATAGCAACCTAACACAGTGTGTAAATAAACTGAAAACCTAATTTAGGAACACACACACACATACAGAGCTTAGTCTCAGTCAATCAAAGCAGCCAAACAGCTAATTAGCTATCTCTGTATCTCAATTCCATTTTCTGTACATCATTTCTCTGTTCCTTTCTACAAATGTTCTTCAGCCAAGTGGCAGGGAGCCATGGAGTTACTCTGAACTTATTCTTGTTCTGAGGGCTAACCAATTCACAAATCATTTTTTGCTCAATTAAACTCTGTTAAATTTTACATGTCTAAAGTCTTTCTTTTAATATCCTTCTAGTATTTTTGGGAAAGCACCATGAACATTCATTTAAACACAGATCCTCCTTAATTATAAGAGGACTGTTAGAAATATACACACACATCCGTTCTGTGTAAACCATGAAACTTAATGTAGTACATATAAAAAAGAGTCAAGAGCCACTTCTGTTTTGTTATAAAAACGTTTGTTAGTGGCCATCAACTATTCACTGTAGTTGTCTGAAGCTCCACAGAAATAGGATTTTTATATTTTGAGATAAGTTTTCCCCTTAAAGACAACAAACATCACTCCTGCCCTAGGATGTCTTCCGGGCTCTCTGCATACTCTTCATGTCCTTGCCTAGGAACATCTTACTGATCTCCACAAAGGGAACATGGGGGCCTGAAGCCAGGGTGGGCGTGGTGTGCTTTTGCACTTGCTGCTCTCTCAGCACTGCAGCATTGGGCCTGCTACTGAATGTATCTTGGCTCTCTGGGCCAGCCGACTAGCCGGGTTCTGCACAGCAGCTAGCTACCCTGCTTCCTCCACGGCATCAGCTTACCCATTACCACTGGACACAGATTTTTTAAAATATGTTCATCTTAACAACAAAATGCTCTGCTAATCTTTCTTACTAATTCCAATATTTTTAGGCAGTTTGGATTTTCAGGTAAACCATTTTAAATAATGTTAGCTTCATTTCTTCTTTTCTAAATTTATGCCTCTGACTTCTTATTTTCCATATTGAAACCTCCAAAAGAAGGGTGAATAACAAGGTTGCAAATGACATCTGTCTTATCCCTAACTTTAATGAGATGGTAGTTATGGCATTTGCCATTGGCTTCTGATATCCTATGAAGAAAACTGTTTAATCCTTATTGATTTTAATAGGTTTGAAGACTACATAAGGCTGTCAAGTTTGTAACTAATCCATTCTTTGAGCATAAAACCAATATGATATAATATATCTCATGTTTTCTCATCATACAAGGAAGGGGAAGATTAAGAGGGAGATGGGCAACAATATGAAAGTAAAAGTTCTGTAGTAAGTGTACAAAATGGCCCTTGATGACCTTTGCCTCTTGGCATTCACACTCCTGTTTTAAGTGATATTTCAATAAAATTACTATTACTGAACACTTTTGAATATTTATTATATGCTACGAAATATTTTGGTGAAATATTTAATTCATTTAATTGTCAATAATGTTGTAATGCTGGAACTATTCTTATCCTTTAAAATAGAGAAAAAGCCGAGAAATATTAAATAACTTGTGCTGGTTACTTTGTTCTAAGTGGGGAAACTTGAGTTTGAACCTGGGTAGCCTCACTGCACAGTACACACCATTTTGCTGTGACAGTCAACAATGTTTAAGGTACTAGATTAAGTGAAAATCACATTTATAGTGTGATTAGAACTCTGTTAAGAATCACTAAAGGGAAGGAAAAGCAGCAAAAATATTAAATAACAATTACAGTAAACAATGGATAATATTTTCTAATTTACCCTTTTTTGTACTTTCCAAATATACAACAAGCAATATTTTCATAATTATGGAAATATAAACAGAAGGAAGAAAACAAATCTAAGAGAGAAAAAAAAATCCAGTAGTTAATTTCTATAGCACAGGTAGCATGGATTACCTACTAAACTTCTACCCATAGATGAAATTGTTTCCTGGTACCTATTTTCTTCACAATAAGAGTTAAATACAGTACTTTTATAGTTCAAGGAAAATTAGGCTTAGGAAAGGATTGTACACCTTGATCAAGGTTGTACACCTTGATCTACTGCTTATCTTTAATTGCACATCTGCTACTAGGATTGATTTACATGTGCTAAATGCTGGGCACTATGCTAAGTTCCTCAAGTAGATGCTGCCATCTTAGACACATCACCACACTCATAGTAAGTACAAGTATGGTCCTCATTTACAGCTGAGGAGGGGCTGGGGATGTGGCTAAAGCGGTAGCGCGCTCGCCTGGCATGCGTGCGGCCCGGGTTCGATCCTCAGCACCACATACAAACAAAGATGTTGTGTCCGCCGAAAACTAAAAAAAATAAAAATATTAAAAACAAAACAAAAAATACAGCTGAGGAAACTAAGGATTAGGGGAAATTAACTTGCCAAGGTCATACATTAATAAGTTGTACTTAGTTATCCTCATTAGGTCCTATCTTGTTCAACTAACTAATTTTAAATAAATTGTTACTATATTCATTTTCAATTTTTTTTTTCGTTTATACGCAGGACACAGTGAATCAATGGCTAGGTTGGAAGTAAACCTGGGAATTCTACATTCCAGACTTGAAATTATGCTTTCTTGATGTCATGGTGGTCTTGTTGCTACTCTGAAGAACTAGGGTCCTTAAGCCATCAGGAAAGAACCAGTGTCAAAGCCTTTGAAAAAGCAGAGATTTAAGAATGAAGGAGGCTTTACATGGCTTTCGGCCCTCCAAGGGTTCCTATAGGCTACCTATAGCAGAGGAGAGACCCAAAACAGGAAACATCTCAAAGTTGGGAGTTGTTCTCCAGCTGTCTTTGGAAATAGCTCTAACCACCTATCTGATGAGACCAACCCCCATACCAAAAATATTTGAAGTCAGAAATTCCATGACTGCCTTAGGATTTATTAACTCACTAAATGTTTGTTACCACCTGGAGAGCTTATCCAGATTGTTCCAGTCCTTAGGGTCTAAGGACAAGTGGGTTATAAAAGCACAAACTGATCCCTGCTGTGCCTATAATCAATATCTATACTTTTCTGTTGGTATTTTCACCATAGCACTGAAAAAAGAAGACAGTTAATTCTGTGATTCAATTAACACAATCCCACTCTTTTAACTTTATGGGAGTGTGGGGGACCCAGCCACTAATCAGTCCAGATTGTTATGGTTCTTATTATGCTTCTTTTATCTAAATGATATCTAAATGATATTTAAATGATAATTGCTTCAATTTTGGACAAGCTTGTATACAATATTTTGTTATGGGTTAAAGTGAAATTATGGGGGCTAGGGTTATAGCTTAGCGGTAGAGCGCTTGCCTAGCATGTGCGAGGCCCTGGGTTCCATCCTCAGCACCACATAAAAATAAATAAATAAAATAAGGGCATTGTGTCCAACTCCACCTAAAAAATAAATATTAAAAAAAAGTGAAATTAAGAAATAATATGTAACCTGAATTGGAATCCAATAAGACCACAGAATGTATCAATGTTTAAGGAGCCCTTTCCAGAATTATTAAGTTTACCTGATAATCTAATCTCCCAGAATGAAGATTACTTTCTCACCCTCTCTTTTCAGTCGGTATTCAAAACAATCTGTTATGTACCCTGTCAAGAACTATCAGCAAAAAATTCCAGTGTTGTAGCACACCTTGGGGGTGTGTGGGGGGTGGGGGCTAAAGCCTGGGGATGGGGGATGGGGAAACAAAAGAACTTCATGGAGGACACTCACCAGCTATAGCACCAGCTAAGAGCAGGCTCCCAGGGCTAACCTGCCCATCTTCATTTGCAAAAGAAGCCTTCACATGAGCATAACACGGGAAGTAGATGGCCGAGAAAGGAATGTCCCGCAGAAAGCAGGCTTTGGCACCCTGTGCGTTTGCAAAGGAAAAAAAACCACATGAAACACATATCCCATTGAGAAGATTGGGCTTCTTTGGAACTCACCTCAGAACAAAATATTCCTGGAGAAGACCAAATTTGTACTCACAAGTTGCAAGGGGAACAGTAAAAAATCATCCAAATTCTACAAGTAACAAGTCTGAATCTTGTATTTAAAAATAAAACTATTTTTGTTGTATGGTGTGAGGCAGTGGGAGGGGAGTTCTCATTTACTCTAATGCTGAGATTTCTATTTAAGCATTTTTGGAACTCTGCCTGTTAAGTCCCCCACTGGCAGTAAGTCATTGCCATTTCATGGAAGATCTGTTTGCTGGTCTCAACAGAAGATGGAGGCAATACTCAAGATGCTTTTCTTGCTTACACACAGCAACTAAACAAATTATACAGGTGGAGGGGCAAGGGGTCCAATTTTTGTATTATATGAGAATCTGACAAAAGTATTGGACACTTTCCCAGAAAAAAAAATTGCATGTACACAAAAAAGTTATGTATCTTTTCTGGGAATTCATGGATCCCCTTAATTCATTCACATACTTACCCACCATTCAGGGTTTATGAAACATTGATAAATGCCTGCCTATAGGCCTTAAAATATTTACTGTAATTATGACACACATAAAAGCGGTGGTAAAATAATTAGCTTCTAGAGCAAGGTCTTCAATAAATAATTTCTAGTGCCAAAATCATGCCATGCAGAGGCCCTGAAAACTGATGAGTGCCCTGAAATATGATATAATATTATAATGAAAACCACAATACATATATTGCATTTGGGGTGGGCTGCACAGGAAGGAAATCACCCCTTTTCAACACTTAATGATTTAATACCATTTCTTTCACAGATTTCTAATACCTAAAAATTTCCAACAACTATAAAGATTCCCAAAAGAAAATAACGAATCCATCCAGATTCAACAGTTCTAGCCATGTCCAGCGACATTAACTGAGGTCTAGTAATGCCAGATCTTGGGTATTTCTCCCGGATGCTGCTCCAATCTGTCAAAGTTCTTTAACACCCACACATCTGTTATTGTAGCTTTTTTTTTTTTTCCCTGACATCTACATTTCATTCCTAACTCAAACTGAGATTTTGGATTATAAAACCCTTAGTCTTTTTCATATAAACTAGTAACCCAGTTCTACTGCAACTTAGTTGTCATACAGAAGTGAAGTAACACAAGTAGGACTTTGTATTTAATCCCGTTAAATTTAATACCCATTTGGCTCATCCTTGCAACCAGAACAAATGCTTGGAATCTGGATTCTGTCATGTTGGCTGTTCCTCAGTCAACTCACCCATGGATGCCTGAAGCATGTCTCAAGCCTACGTTCACTCTGCAAATGGGTATTCAAAACAGGACCACTCAATCTCACAATCAGCCTATGCTTCTGTATCCTGTGCACTCCTGAACTGTTCAGTGTCTAACTGAAATTAAGAACCATGACATCCTGCACACACCAGCTGCTCATTTTATATATGTGCAAACTGATGCCCAGGATAATCCATCAATTGTACTTTTATTGAAGGATGTACCCTGGGCTTGTTCAGGGTATATCTTGGAGTTACCTCTGGAGACAGGTCCAAAACTCAGGTCTCTAAGGGTTTCCCCCATCTCTCTCAGCTTTCTCAAGGCAAAAAAGTAAATTATAATATCAATATTCATATGTAGCATCCAAAATATTTTCCTTATGATTAGTTTTTTGAAGTCATATTTTAGGCAGTTAGTCGGTAAGGGTACTCGACCACCCTTTAATTTCTTATTGTTTCTACCTTTTCCCTTCTTGACTTTGTGTCTTTCTGTAAGTTCTGTAAGCTCTTTTGTTTATATGTAGAGTCTGTCCAAAAGATACTCAAACTAGATACCAAATAACCAACTCAAATAAAGATCAGTTAAATCTTCCTGTCTGGTTCCCTTAATATGGTAAAAAAAAAATCACCATATTACTAACTTTCTGAACAGATCATTTGTAGTAACTTTTTGGACTGGTTTAATTCTTCCCACCAATTTTGCTTCTTACTACATCTATTAGTTTTTATCTTTAACTACATTTCCCAATGTTCACATTTCAAGGCCAGATTTCAATATGTGCTCTCCTCATATCACTGCTGGTAATATTTTCTAATATTTCTTTTTCCCCCTCCTGATTATAAAACAGTAAGTATTTATCATGGAAAATTCAGGGAAGCATTAAAAATTTAACTGCTCCTAATTTTCACCAGCCAGAGATAACTACTGCGAGTACTGTAAATGTTCTGCAGCCTTCGGTGAGCAGAAATATTACCAACCATTCCAGAGCTGAGATCATGGTGGAGTGGCTGTGGGTTATGCCTTTTCTTCTCCTTAGATTCAGTGTATGATTTGTGTTTTTGCCAGGCATGATCTAATATTTCCTTCATTTTTAGTCATGTTGCCTACATTCCCCCCGCCCCTACTTCTTGTTTCCAAAACTCTATGCCATCCTTGGTATTGGGCTATCCTGTGGATCAGGATGAATATTCTCACCCTTGTCAAAGCTTTATAATGACTTCCTTCACATGCCCAGTTTCCTCTCCTGGTAATCCTGATGCCTGTCAGGTAAAGCTATCAATGTCTCATTCACCTGATCAGTCAAGGTACATCTATCACTGAATCTTCTTTTATGATTGCTAAGATGGGAGTACCAACGTCTTAAATACAACTTCTTCATTCACTTAAACCCTACATACCACATTTCCACTGATGAATTTTTAAGCGCAAGATGGACAGGGATAGATTCCACATGGCTCCACACTATCTACACCTTCTCATTACTGTTCTGAATTTTCTTCATATCCTTTATCTGCCTCTATCAGTGTTGCCCATTTCAGACTGTAAGTAACCAGAGGCCAGGAACTATAATCTGATTTAATTTATAACAGACTTTGCAAAATCTATGTTAGTTAGGGCCTAACACATGTTCTTGAAGATAATGATTTTGTTTTGCCAATTCCCATAGGGGGAAAAAAAATCACAACTAAAAAGAGACATGGGAGGCTTTCAAATATGTTGTCAGATTTCCAGAAGGACAATAAATCATGCTGGAAAAATATATTAGAAAACAAACAAAGTTTTTAGTTGAGCAAAGATATATTATTTGTTGGGAATACTACAAAACCTAGGAGAAAAGAGTCATTTTGTACCAGAATTCTAAAGTTGGGCGGAGGGCATGGGGGAGTCAGATTAATTTGTCTTATGCTATGTGATTTCAATATGAGCAAAAGGACATGGATAGGAAGACAGAACCTGAAATCGGAAACATCCCTAAGACACAAGAAGAGTAAAGGCACATGAAAGAAGCAGCTGGGTGCCTCAAGAAGGGACCCCAGAAGCAGACCCTCTCCCTCCTTTCCTGAAATCATGACAGTAAGTCATGCATTCCCGGGAGAAGTGCCTGGGAAGAGGTATGATGAAATTCAAGAGATGTTTGACAATAACACTGGATGGCAGAGAGGAAAAGTGGCTTGGCCAAAATTAAACACACAAACAAGTGAAAAGGAACAAACCCGGGAAAAGGAGAAACCTCACAGTGCAACGCTGAAGGGAAAGTGGTAGAATATGTTGCATTTTTAACAGAGGAATCAGGCCGAGTAAATTATGCAAACCAAAGTGAATGTTAGGATATGTAAGAGGACTTAGGTTTCTAATTACCTGAAAAAAAGAAAAAGTCCAAAAAGAGATGGAACTTGTGGGCAGCCACCATCCCTGCTCTACAGAGGGGATGTTCAAACTTTTAAAAATGCATCCACTGATATAGGGAGAAGATGTGGTAAGATCACACACCTTCTACCTCCTATGCATGGCGGGGTAGCCATATGATGAGCCCCGGCAAACTTCTTGTCAAAAATATCAAAGGTGCTTGGTGAGGTGGTGCACACCTTTAATCCTAGCAGCTCAGGAGACTGAAGCAGGAGGATCATGAGTTCAAATCCAGCCTGATCAACTTAGTGAGAACCTAAACAACTTAGTGAGACCCTGTCTCTAAATATAAAAAAGGGCTGGGGATGTGATAAACGCCGTTGGGCTCAATCCCCAGTGGCAAACATCAACAACAAAACACCAAAGGTCACCTTCTTCAGGGAAGGGGAGGGACTGGACTCATTAGTAATAAATGAGGCAATTACCGTGAGAGTCTTCTATAAAGTACCCAGTGCACTGAGTATACACGCAAGGGACAAATGTGACCAGAGGGTTGTCTCCCTGCCTCTCCTGGTACCTGTATTGTTTCCCGGTCCAGCACCTGCTCAGGTGTCTCCCTACAGCAAATAACTACCCTGGTTGAGTCAGGAGGTGGCTTTCAATTTCCTTACACTCCAGGCATCAAAGCCCAATTCCCAAAGAGAGCTAACTCTGCAAAAGGCTGGAGAAACAGGCAAACTCATTAAATTTCCCTGGCCTCCTTTTCCTCACCGCTTCCTTCAGGTTGTAGGCACAAAGGCAGGTGCCAATTTACAAGGCCCCCTTAGGCAATCCCTGACCTGCTGCTCCCTGTACAAAGAAAAGAGAAGCAGGATGTTAAAAAGGCTTTTAAAGTTCCAAGGGTGAAAAAGTTTCTCTCCCCGATTCCTTGATAAATCCTTCACTTTGTCGTGAACACTCATTCTCTAGTCCTACATCAAAACACAAACTTTTTAAACTTGTATTCTACTTGCCCCATGCATAATTTTTACTAAGCAATCAGCCATTCTGAACAAGCAACTGTGCAATAGAGGAAAACAATCTTTGACATCCCACAGCCTGCATCAAGAACACAGAAATAATTACTTTGGCCATTAAAAAATTAGTAAATTACAAAGTGTGTACCATTTAAAACAAATCTCTAAATCTTTCTGCCCCATAGAAAAATCCTTACATTCTGGCCTTGAGTCTATTTTCCTGGTTCTCTGGGCATCTCTGCTCTTAGATATTTTCTGGTTGGCCCTGAATTTCCTTTGTACACACAGTAAAATCATTTGAGGAAAATTACCAAATGCAAAATACAATCCTCTAATCTCTTACTAGCCACTAAAGTACTATCTCAAAAAAAAAAAAAAAAAAAGGAAATCATTGTTTTTTCTTCTTTTTAAATAAAAGGCCCACTATGACAGATAGGAACAACAAAAAGCATCTCTGGGTAGACCTACACAAAAACAGTCTTGAACTCTGGCCCCTTCCATTTTTGAATTGTTCTAATGCTCTCCACACTCATCATATCTGAGGTCTAGGAAGGTTCTTTAAAGGTACTCTAATTTCACTTAAAGTTCATTGTCCATAATCACTACAGGCCAAGTAGACAGGCTTAGAGATGCTGGCCACGGTACCATCACGGCAGAAGAACCATTTATTTTGCTTTCTTGACTTTTTGATGTAGACACTGTGCTGAAAGCCTCAGGGAGCTTTAATCAGTTCTTAAATTTCTAGAACCATCCATTTGGTTTTACTCTGGCAGTTCTCTCTGATATGAGACTGTCAAAAGATACAACATGTCAGTATTTCCCTGCACCCCCCACTCCTAGAGCTATCTCCAATTCTCAATGTCTTTTGTGCCTTTCTTCTTTTTCTTTCAAAGTTCTTCATTTTGGATGGTATCACACCTGCCCAATCAATCTGAAGTTGGGAAAAAAGCCAGTCCTGAAGGGTGGTGCTGATAAAGAAGTCGGGGCCAGGGCAGGTCTTTTTGCATGCTAATTCCTGCTTATTCTAGCTGTACCTGCAAACACAGCTCTAAACAGACTATTTCTAATACAGGGAAAGGTAATTACATTCACAAAGGCACCTCTGTGTTGGGCTGGGCACCAGGAGCCAGCAGGTCTGGGAGACAGAGGCTTAACAGAGACTCCAGCAGTGAATACACATTGTCTAGCATGGGGGAAAAATGCCAGACTGAGGGACCCTGCAGCATTCAAGACAACAGTGGTGCACCTTGTCTGAGAAGGTTATTTAATGCTTCTGGCACCTGTCGTCAGAGCCACCCCTCTTTTCCTACCTTACAGGTTTAGAATTTATTTGGCATGTATAATTGTATATTTTGATCCTGGAGCTACAAACAATGGGCAGCATGTCATGTCTTGATCCCTTAGCATTCTTTGTGACTTCCCCTAAATGAGTTAACCCTTAGATATGCAGCCTGGCAGCATGCCTTCTGCCCAGTCAAGAAATGGTTGACCTCAGGTGCTAGAGTGAGTTTCAGCATCTTGCTGAGAAACATCACTAGTGCCAAGACCTCTTATGTTATTGTCAGTGGTGTTGAAACCAAACAGACTGGCCAATAAATGAATGTTTGGTATCACTAAACATCAAAATGACATCCATTTGAATATAAAATGTAGTTTACTATTTGGTTTTTAGTTCACAGACTTTTAAAACATTAGGTTCTCCTTAATTTCATTGAAATTCTAAAAAGATAATCTTGGCAACCCCGAGGTTTTTTGTTTGTTTGTTTTTGTTTTGTTTTAAGTAAATGCCACTGTCAGTCCCAGCTCTCTACTGTTCTGCTGTTGTATGTTGCCTTGTCATTGATGATGTTCATCACTTACATGAACTGGAATTTTTTTACATGGACCTTTAGTCTCCAAGCTGCCACTCTTGCCACCTTCACAAAGCCGATCTGTGACATGTATCCCACCTTTTCAATTTTTGTTACCTTTCCTTCCTCTCCCCCACTCACTCACACCATTACCTGCAAAGTCTATTTCTTGTGTAGGTGTTTACACTGAGAATGTTAATACGCCTGGTTAATGTATTACAGTCTTTGCTATCTTCACTTTCCTCTTGTATAAACACATGTTCTTTAGACTACTTAAGTTATAAGCAATCCCCATTTTATGATTATGAATTTTAATTTTACCTTAAAACATTAAGCATTTATAATTACCATGTATAAACATATACATACATATACAAATTAATTAAGGCAATGCTGTTTAGAGTAAACATTTATTACTTTCTTTGCTTTTCATTTCTGTTGCATTTCCACCTGTAATCAATTTTCTTCTACTTAAAGTACATTTTATAATTTCCTTTATTAAGGCTTTACTGGTGATGTGTTCTTCCAGTCTAAAAATGTTTTCATTTTTCTCTCTGTCCCTAAAATACATATTTACAGGGTATAGAATTCTAGGTGGAAAAGTTTTTTCTTATAAACACTGAAGATACCATTCAACTGTCTCCTGGCTGTCATTATTACTAAATTAACTGTCAGTTCAACTGTTGCCCCTTGGAAGCAAATCTGCCTTTCTCTCTGGCTACTTAATAGGTTCTCTTTAGTTTTAATGTTCAGCAATTTTAGTCTACTGTGTCTAGTTTGGATTACCTTTATCTCATAATTGCAATCTGTTGTACTTCTTGAGTCTGTGGATTAATGACTGTTATAAGATCTGAAAAATCTTCAGCTATCATCTTTCCTTTCTTTCAAGTTTTGTTTTATACCGATTAGACCATCTCACACTTTTCTCTGTCTCAATTTCTATGTCTCTCAGAAATACATACTGGATAATTTCACATATTCCAGTTCACTAATGCTCTCTCTGACTGTGTTCAATCTGTTGTCAAAGCCATCTGTTAAATTTTAATCATTATAAATATTTTCACTTTTTAAAACATTCTCTTAATATTTCTGATAATTTAAAAATTTATAACCAGGAATGGTGGTTCATGCCTGAAATCCTGGCTATTTGGAAGTTTGAAGCAGAAGGATTGCAAGTCTGAGGCCAGCATGTGCAACTTAACTAGACCCCATTTCAAAATAAAATTTTAAAAAGGTCTGGGAATATAGCTCAGTGGTAGAGCACTTGCATAGCAGGTGTGAGACCCTGGATTTGATCCTAGTATCCCCCAATCATTAAATCTTTGTAGATTTAATATGCTTCCCCATGGTTTTTGTTATTTCTCCTTAAAGGGCCTCACTGCCTGTATGACTTGAGATTTTCTAATGTGACTTGTTCACTTCCTTGTAACACAGTCTATGAAAATTTTAAGGCCTGGGTTGAATGTGGGTTCCTCTAGAGAAGACTTATGTCTGCTTTTGTCAGACACAAAGGAGCACCGTAAGTTCAAGACTGTTTAAAAATAAATTATCAGCTTGACATTTTTCTTATCATAAAAGAAATAGAAATTCAGCCTATAAGCCCATGTGAGACCAGCTCAGGATTTCTGATTCTTAGGAGAGGGTTTCCTCCCTAGCACCTTTTCTCTTCCTCCACTGAGAAGTAAGGCAATTTTCTTTGCAACTTAGAGTAGAAGAGGCATTATTATTTTACCCATCCACTGGGGGTACAGCTCTTTGTGGTCCATGTTATGGGGGATGATTTTCTTTAGGACCAGAGGTAGGGTTAAGATTAGTGATCCCAGAATAGACACATCAAGGAAACCCTCATTATCAGGGCTATGCACACATAGGGCTGGCCCCTGGAAGTAAATATCCCCTTAAATTTTGTCACTGAAGTCCTTTGCTTGACTTACCTTAGTCTCCACCCTGTTCTTTTTATATTTACTTCTTTAGGCAATACCTAGCTGTCCCACATAGCTTCAAAAATTCTGCTGTCATGTATAACTAATTAGAACAAATTAAAAAAGTCATTAGCATATGCCAAAGTTTACAATAAAAAAAAAATTAATGCTCAACTTCAGGTATTTGGCAAATGTCTTCAAGGCAAAAGTCAGCTTTATGGTTCTGCTGAATTCACCTCATTTTAGGCTTAAACATTCCTAATTTCTTTGCTATAATTTGAAAAGGTTTTTTAAAAATACATTGTAGAGGGGCCTGGAGTTGTGGCTCAGTGGTGAAGTGCATTCGAGACACTGGGTTGGATCCTCAGCACCACAAAAAACAAATAAATAAAATGAAGGTATCGTGTCCACTTAAAAATGATTTTAAAAAACCCAAAACATTGTACAACATTTTAAGTTGTTTTTAACTGGATGATCATTTTTGATCTGCCAGTAGCTGAAAACCCTATAGAGTTTAGGCCTTTTGGAGGAGATACTTAAGCTGGTTCCTTGATACTGTCTCTAGACACATTTCCTTTAAAACATGGAATGATTATGTAGGTAGTGCCCCTTGCTAATTTTTTTTTTAATTTTCTCCTTAATGTAGATCACCAAATTTGGGGGGTGGGGGCGCTTTCCCCCCAACCTTTCTTAGTACATCAGTGAGGCCATTTGTCTATAACATCAATGATTATGACTACTTAGCTAACTGAGATGGGGTTTTCTGTGCCTCACCACTCCATGCAACTCTCTGAAAGCTCTCTCCCTGAAGAGGATGACTTCTCAGAGAAGTACCCAACTTTAAAAAAATATATTAAAAATGTATCAACTTAAATATGGAACTACATCTGAATTCTGCTTCTCCATACCAAAAATAGTACATTTTAGGAGCAAGAATAGAATACAGGATTTGTCATCAGAAACCTAGCCTCAGATCATCTCTCTGACATTGGGTAAAATTCTCAGAATCTCAGTGCCTCAACTTTCTCATCCATGAAATGCAAAATTTTTACACACTAAACTTAAATCCAATGATTAGAATAAGGTACCTAGTGTAATATCTGGCACAAGACCTCCAATAAAAGGTAATGATAATTACTATTATCAATGAAAAGCACATTGTCCTATTGGAATGGAAAATGGAAGTTCATACCTGAATCATTCATTGTAGGGTTTGGCATTTATGAGGTTAAGATACAATCTTTTATTTAGTGAAAGACCCAATTCTACCAAATAAGTTTATAAGAGTTTACTAAGTTGATCAGATCCGATAGGCCTCTTTATTTACCATGACACATTTATCTGTTTCATTCTGTAGTCAATTAACATTTCTTAAGCCAGCCAGTTTTTAAATGCATACCTTGGTCACAACTGGAAACCAGAGAATATAAGGATGACTTAATGGAAACAGAAACATATCCATTACTTCTGGAAAATATATTCACAGCCACTATGAACAGTGAGTTAGTAGCATCATTTTATATAGTTTGACCATGAAGGGCAGTATATTATAGTCTGAAAGTTAAGATAAAAGACCTGTCTTAAAACTAATCCTGTGGGCACTCAGCAAGAAACAACAAAATTAGAACAAAACAAATAATAGAAAAAAAAACTGGTAAAAATGTTTGTCTCTGGAAAGATAGGTTACTGCTGCTTGGGGCTAGGGAACATAATATGTTATTGTTAGATATCCCTTTGTATCTGAATTTTCTGTCCTATTAAAATGAACTTTTAAAAAGAACTTTATGGCAGTAGAATTTTATGTTTATATTCTCTCATGCCCTCAATACTGATCACACAGAAGGCAATGATACTATATACATCTCTGAAACTCCAGTACCTACTGAAGTGCTAGTACACAGTGAATATTTGGTGAATGAGGAGCTGGGGATATAGCTCAGTTGGTAGAATCGTAGTAAAATATACATAACCTAAAATTTATTGTCTTCAGCATTTTTTTTTTTTTGTGATGATGGGGATTGAACCTAGGGCCTTGTGCATGTGAGGCAAGCACTCCACCAACTGAGCTATATCCCAGCCCTGTCTTAAGCATTTTTAACTGTACAGTTCAATAGGGTTAAGTGCATTCACACTCCAGAACCTTTTCATATTGCAAAACTGAAATTATTTACTCACTGAACACTACCTCCCATTATCCCCTCCCTCCGGGCCATGGCAACCACCATCCCACTTTCTGTCTCTGCAAATCTGACTATCCAGATACTTCATACAAGTGGAAGTTTGTCATACTGTCCTTTTGTGATTGGTTTATTTCAATTGGCATAATGTCCTCAAGGTTCATCCATGTTGAAGCATATGTCAGAATTTCCTCCCTTTTTCAGGATGAATACTATTCCTTTATATGTATTTGCCAGATTTTGTTTATCCACTCATCTGAGTATGGACACTTAGGCTCACTTGTCCTATGTTTTTAAGAATCTCTCTCCCCTGGCTTCTTTAACACTTTCAATTCCTTTGGGAACTATTTTATAGAAACAATGTTTTTCAAGACATCTCCTTTTTATTTGCTATTCTGAAGTCCAAAGTTGAACGCCTAGCTTAGAGGACCTGATATCTTCACTCCTAGGAATTTATTCTTTGTACACACTTATAAAAGAATATCAAAATACCAAATTATACTGTTGCATAGTGTGTATATATGTATAAGTAACCAATGCCACTATCATGTATAATTTTAATGCACTAATTTAAAAAAACAAAAAAACATTATCAAAATAAAACACAGGGAAGTTCACCAGGCATTGCTTGTATTTCCACACTGGAAGAAACATAAGTATTCATTAAGAGGAAACCAGGAGACTTGAGTTGTGGCTTGCATGTGCAAGACCCTGGGTCTAATCCTTAGCACCGCCTATAAATAAATAAAATAAAGGTATTGTGTCCAACTACAACTAATATATATATATGAAATCAGTTAAAAGAAAACTTATACCCAGCATGGGGGTGGTGGGTGAGAAAAAACTTTTAAATAATTGTATACCACTATCAAATAAAACAAGGAGAGAAAGAGTTTTAACATACATTGTGCCTAGAAGTACTCTATTTGTACTAAAACACCACAGGCTATATTGATATTGGTAAAGTTTAAAATACAGAGAGAGAAAGAATGAAAGGGATGAGGAGACAATACTGATCTAAGTAGACAAATTTTTCCAAGGATTTATAAAAAATTTAAGCAGCAACTATTTGAAGAGAATGGAAAAGTAAAGGTTGGAGAGAGAATTTTACTTCCCTCCATATACCCTTCTCAATAGTTTGAGGTTTTAAAAATATCAACTTGTATTTTATTTGAAGATTTTAAAAAACAAACCTTTGAGAGAAGTAACAAAATAAACAAGAACACACAGACATATCATTGCTTGCTTTTGCAAGATATGGACAATAGCTTCAATATTCATTTAGACACAATGGATGAACTCAGGTACACACTGATGCAGGTAGTTGAGAAACACACTTGAAAACTGTCAAACACAGTGGGTGAAACGAATGCCTTTGATCAGAACACAACAGCCCATATTCCTAAGCAACTTTCTAGTATAAGCCCGTGTTTTATTTGTGATTATGCAATTTGAAAACTGTTTTGAACAATGCTTGATGGATCCTAGCTCTCAGTGCTTTACTAAACAGTTTTTGTCTCCGAAAAGAGGCATGAACTCTTCTGGGCTTCCTAAGGAAGCATCTATTGACCTATGATAGCTCTGCTGCCATTTAATGTTCAACAACAAATTTTATAAGTTGAGAGCTCCTATGGAATAGGTAACATTCAAAAGTAGATGAATGCAACTTTCTTTCCTATGAGAGAATCTGACTTATTTTATACTCCAGGGGATTATGCATAAAAGAAAATCTTTCTAGGAAAAGATAATTACATCCTCATATAGTTTTTTTTTGTTGTTTTTCAATGCTGAGGATCAAACCCAGGGCCTTATGCATGCTAGGTAAGTGCTCTTCTACCCAGCCCCAACCTCTTACATTCTTAAGAAATGTAGTATATGTTAAAGATTTTTTTTTTTCTTAACTACATCACAATCAGGCAGCTCTTCCAAAGGCAATGATTTATTCTGACTTTACTTCAACCACCTATTTTCTGCATGCTATAACTACAGCTCTCTAAATGTCACTATTTTAGAGGGGGGCTTTGTTTACATAGTTTCCTATATTGGCTCTAAACTATTTCTAATTTCAGGAATGTGAAATGTTTACCAAATCCACTCTTTTTCAGTTGCAAATGTATTTCTAAAGCAAGAATTCTAATTGCCATTTACTGGGAAGTTGCAGAATAGTTAGGTATTTTGCAAGTCAATTCAGGAGAAAAACAGAAAGCTTGCTTAAGTCCAATTCAGGTAAGGTTAAGCTCAGCAGGCCTAGACACACAGACAGAGCCAACCTCTCACTCCTCCTGTGCATGCCATTGTAATGTTAACAGAGCAAACAAAAGACCCCAGGGGAAGAGAAGGCAGATTACCAGCCCCAACAAAACTATGACAGTGGTCTCTTTTAAGACCCACAGGGAAGGACACAAACCAGGCTTAAAAGTATTAGTTCACTTCTCGCCATTTGCATTTTTCTACCCAATCAAGGCAACAGAGAAAGGCACTATTGCTAAAAATAGCTACCTTGAGACAAAAACACATTAAATTCAGGGCAATATTAAAGCTGTGATGCTCCCTAAATGGAGGGAGCTTAACCTACTGAAATGATTTCTGACCAGCAAAGGTGAGGAAGGATAGGTAAAGTGGGGTGGGGCTGGCACCCATTTCACTAGGTAAGGGAGAGGCTGGAAGCCAGGATATCAAAAATGAGGATCAGCTAGAGTGGTAATGCAAGAGCCAGTTGACTGAAAGGAGCAGACACCACAGAGAGGTGCATGTCCACCTAAGGAAGACTCACAAGTCTCCAGGAATTCAGTTGATATGGATGGCCAGCATGAAGGTGGAGACTGCCAGGTCATTCTCTTGCAAAGAAACCAAGTTTCCAGCCCAAAGCACTAGTGACTTCACTTGGTAATTATCAATACACCAAAAACCAGTGTATTGTGAGACAGTGTCAAGCTCTGTGGAATGCCTCTGAACTAGATTAAATCACTAGACTAGTAATTAAACTAACTTTACATGGGAGAGTTCTCTTGCTCAAACTTGAGCAATCCTGCTCATTTCAGGAAAGCAATTTTAGCACAAAAGTGGAAACAAGCAACTTCTGAGCCTCTGTTTCAGCTCAAATACCAAGGCTGGCAGCCTCTGTTCACCTGACTGCAAAACCAGGATACCAACTACTTCCAAAGAGTGTTAAAGGGAATTAAGATTATGAAATAATGTGAAGATGAAAAGCACAAAGTCCCTGGCTCGTAACATCTGCAGGTGATTTAACAGGCCCTGTTTCTGTATCAGCAAACAAGTTTTTACCATTTTATCCATCTAGACATTCTGATGACAGTCACCACCAGAGTACCCAAGTGCTTTTTACCAGACAGCCCCATTGAAAGACTCCTTGGCATCCTGTCAAAATGACAAGCTGCTACATGGTGTTATACACCGCAAGAGCCTAAAAATTTTAGAAAAGAAGATGATTTCAAACTGATCTATGCTATGCCTCATGATAATACTGTTTATTTCTTATAGCTGGATAATGAATTGGTAAAGAAAATAGCTATAGAATACTGCTTACTGCACAATCCCTGATTGAGCATCTTAAGTGCTGCTTTAAAAAAAATCAGCATTTTTATTCTCAAAAACCACATATGCTTAAGTAAATAAGGCAAGTTGTTCCTATCTCCCCAGATCAATCTCATTAAGGAGGACATCACATTGTATTTGATTCTTACAAAGGCTCAGCTTATGGGGTGCTCTTTCTAACCACTTGACCATGATAAATATCATTTGGGGAATGTAGATGTGCCTGAAATGACCTCAATTATTATTAATTCTGGATATTTAGTGAGATTACCTGAAGAATTCTGGGTAGTCAAAAAGGGGGAAAAAAGTATTGGGGTAAGATCTCACAAATGCTGCACTGAATGTCAAAACAAGATATTAAAAAGTTCTCTAAAAAGCAATATGGTAGTAAACTGAAATTCATGGGGATCAATTATACCCACTCGGTATGAACTGAGACCAGGAAAACAGAAATCAACTCTCTCAATATTATATGTCTGTGGGATAAAATTTCCAGGGACAATATTGTACACGAAGATGAAAAGAGCTATATCTTGCAGAGGGTAAAAACGAAGACAGTATGCTCTGTAAAACCACATTAATAGATGATTTAAAAAAAAAATTAAGTAGTGATCAAGACACTGATTTAAAATTTACAAGAATAACTGGAATAAGACATTTCTTAATATTAGCCATGGGAACAAACCATTATTAATTTCATATAATTGTTTTTATAATTTCTGTGTAAATATAAGAAACTACTTTAAGTATACATTTGACTTCTCCCCCTATGTTCTTAAAGGTTTACTTATTCAAGTTGGCCTAAACATTTTTTTGGAATCTTACTGAAAAATGGTGATAGTCTTACAGCAGGGCATATATACAAATGATTTTGGTATATTTCATTACAACTTTATGGTAGAATGGTGTGAATGAAAATTTTCAAATATCCTCTGAAAGTTTGGTTTTTACAATAATTCTGAAAAACCATTTCTAAATGAAAAATGGTTAAGATTTATAATAATTGAGAGGTGGCGTAGACATAGAAAACACAGATAGGGCCAATGTGTAGGATTAAAAATAAAATTCTTGCCCTGGTATAGGTTAACTGAACTCAGGATGCCTCCTGAAGATGGTGCCCTAGGATTCTTGCATATATTCCTCATGAAGGAGGACATGGAGAATTAGATTTTGTATCAATAACAAATCAAAATAAAGCCCCAGCCAGTGATGCTGTAAAGAGTTGTGCTGTGGACACCATTCACATCATAGTCAGCTTGGATTTGTGTATCTGTGATGGCAGTTTTTTGGCAGATGGCAGAATGGGTACCTCCCTATGGGTTCCAGAAGACCATTTCTTCACAGGAAAAATCAATTTCATGTTGATGAACAGTTACTAGTTTAGCAAATGATCAAGCAATCAAACAAATGATTAATAGATACCTTGTAGATGCCAAAGAACCCCAGATCTCGCAGGACGGACAGAGCACTGACTCGGGGTCCAGTGGTGATTTCTCCAGCCACTTGCAAACGGATCTTGACAATTTCTAAAGGATTTGTGAAAATCACTTGGGAGCCTCCAGCCTAAAAAGATAGAGAAAAGATTTAAGATCAAAGCTGGGAAATGGTAAGGTGGGTCACAAAGAAATGAACAATTATTCTCAATAAAGCTTAGAAGTTCTGTGCTAAAGAGACTCTAGTTTCAGTCTTTGTCCCATCAATTAAAACAGCTTGTTGATCAAAAGCTTGAATCAAAATATAGTTACTGTCTAGAAGCCTCAGGTGGAGATCCTGCCTCCTTAATGTGGAGGCTGTGAGAGCACCAAGACCAGAAGATTTCCCATTGGCCTCACTTGAATCCTCATTCAATAGCAAAGACTCTTTGAAGTACAAGCAACTGCCACACAGGCTCAAAGCCACGTATGCAGAGGAAGAAATAAAATCATGTTATTATCCAAACACAGAGACACACTTACCTCTAAGAATAGGAGGGGAACAGGACGACAAACGTTCTTAAATAATGGATTTTGTGATTCTAGGATGATTCAAATATCACCAGTGCTATGGTTTAGAGGTGAGGTGTCCCCTAAAAGCTCATGTCTGAGACAATGCAAGAATGACTGGGTTCTGACAGCCTTGACCCAATCAGTGAAATAATCACCTGATAGGGCTTAACTGAGTGGTAACTAAAAGCGGGTAGGATTCGGCTGGAGGAGGTGGGCACTATGATACACCATGGGAATTTATATTTTGTCTGGTGAGGGGAGCACTCTCTCTTTCTCTCTGTACCTCTCTATTCCTAGGTGCCATGCCCACAACTGCTTTCCTCCACCACACTATCTGCCATCATGTTCTGCCACATGTCGGGCCCTGAGGAATGGAGTTAGCTATCTATGGATGGAGATCTTTGAAACCATCAGTCTCCAAATAAACTTTTCCTCCTCAAATTGTTCTTTAAGTCTTTCAGTCACAGTAGCAAAAAAGTAAAAAACAGCCAGAGAACACATCCACTTAGGTTAAAAAACAATCTTAAAAAAAAATTGTGGGGGCTGGGTTTGTGGCTCAGTGGTAGAGTACTCGCCTCACATGTACAAGACCCTGGGTTCGATCCTCAGCACCACATAAAAACAAATAAGTGACATAAAGACATTGTGTCCAACTACAACTAAAAAATTAATATTTTAAAAAAATTCGTGGCTCATCAAATACCATTTTATAGAATTATAATTTTATTTATTACCTGTGGAGAGAATTATTCTTTTCATATAAGATAAATGGTTTGTCAAAGTAGTAAAAATATGCATTAAATCAATTATGGTCTAAACTATAAACAATGTGTGTTATTTCATTCCAGAAATGGCTGGATGCCACTCCTCCAAGAACATTAGTGAAATCTTTAAAATGCACTATACAGGAAATTTTAAGCTAGCTATTTTGAAGCTAAGCCTATGCTTATTATCAGCAATTATATTATTTTATAGTGTACTTCAACTTGCTATTCATTGTCACGAATATACTAAATTTTATATACCAAAACTAAGGTTACTATGTAGCACAGTTCAGAATACCTGTTATACAGCAACCTCACCAAAGCCAGACCACAGACACAGAGCTGCCGTTTTACAGCTTAGTAGATGTCATTAGGGCAACTGGTACAATATCACACCAAACTACCTCTTGGTAGATTCTCTACTCTCAGTCCTCAATGTATGCAGCCTCATAAAATGGTCTTGGCTAATTATAACTGGCTACAAAGATGGTCTTTGAAGACCATTATTATTTATAATAGATGACAGTAAGTAAGAAACAAAATAAATATACAATGACAAGGGATAGATTAATTTGAGCATGTCCACATGTTGAGATACTGTGCATTTAAAAAAATAATTGTGTGGAGAAATATTCAATAGATACTGTTAATTAGAAACTCTAAACATTAAATATGTTTAAAATACATGTAGGCTTTTCCCCCTGATGTACCCTACTACACAGAAGACATAATGTGGTGCTTTGGGAGTAGTAAGATTTCAAATAGTTTACTTCTTCTATTTTTTTCGTGTGTGTGTGTGTGTGCGCGTGCCCACATTATATATATGTAAAATGTATATATATTTGTACACACACATATATAGAAAGAGATATCATGTGCTACTTCTATAAAGAAAAATAAATACTTGTGCATAACTTCAAAGAAAAATGTTCATTTATTAACTCTAAATCAAATTGTTTTTCCATTTTTACCAATTTGATATCATAATCAAGACACAGTTGTTCTTAAAAACAGACAAGGATTTCCCCTCTCTCCACATTTAGACAGGAACACCATTTACCAGCGTTGACAATGGCAGACTATCTCTTCTTGGCTGCTTTTATCATGATATGCTCATCGGCTTCACCTCTGAGGGGATGAGCCAAATGAGCTTGGTAGGAACGACCTGGATTGGGCTCACTGAAAGACCCAGGAGGCCCTCATAAAGTAGGAAGCAGAGAATGGGGTGGCACCCCAGAGGGTGGAGTGTCCTGGTCCACAGGCAGCCTGTTCCCTTACTCTATGGCTCAGAGCAGCCCTGCTTGGCTCATATGCTGCCACTGCCTTACTTGGTAAGAACATCCCCTGCCTGTCTACTGCCCTTAGTGTTCTGTGGATTTGTATTTATCTTTTCAATGGATCATGAAGGAAGTTGTTGAAGGCTGCAGAATGAAGAGATGAAACAGATTTTTGCAACTACACTAAGTGTATGATAAGCATTCTGTGTGTGCTTCTGGATCAGAAGCACACAGTGAAATGAAATGAAGCGTATAAAAGTGAAATGGTATCAAGAGACTCACAAAAATGAACAAAAATTTAAAATATAAAAACTATCTTATAGGAGCAAAATTGATGAGAAAGTTTCACCTGGATGGTGTTAGCTTGAGGACTCATTTCTAAAAGAGCCAACAATGGTAAGATCATCTCTACTGGGGATAAAATAAAGTGTAATCAGAGCATACCATCTTCTTGGAGAACAGAAGAGAAATGCAGCCCACCTGCATTCAAGCCCTGGCAACAGAAGGTAAGGAGGTAGCTGAGCACCTTGTGTGAAGAGCCAGCCTTGGCCCCCACATCGATCAAATTCTTGCTTGCCAGGAAGAGCAGAGACCACGAATGTCCAGCTGCCACACAGTGCCCAAGATAGCACAGTGGTTCCACACATTCAGGTTTCTTTCCCCTTCTCCTAATGAGCTGGTTTTCCTTCTTGGCTGCAAATCACAATCACCTGCAGAGCTTGTGAAAAACAGTGCCTTCTAGACCCGACTCTACACAGCTCAATAATTTCTGCATTTGCCCTTATTAAAAAAATAATTATTTTGGGCAATGAGAGTTGACAGAGTTCCTTCAGTTCCTCACCGCCCTCCTGCATCAGCTTCCCAGGTAGCTGGGATTATAGGCATGTGCCAACATGCTTGCCAATCACTGTTAATTCCAAGGGTTTACTAAGTTCCGAGGGTTTACTAAGCCCCCCTTAAGACTATGATTTCTAGTCTCAAGTCTTCCATATTATTTCAGAGAGTAAATTTCACTTTTTACCTCTGATCTCATAACCAAATGCTGCTTTATTAAAGGGTACAATTTTAGTTACAGATTGTTGTCTATTATCTTCTGTATTTACTACTGCTTGTAAAAGTTCTGAACAATGTATATTTAGTCAAATATAAATACTCAGCTCCCTGACTCCAAGCCAATTGACAGATAACCAATTCTTTCAGAACAGCCAATTGAGCTCTCATCACTGAGAATGATGCGAGACAAATCCACTTCAGAGAGTTCATCAGGGGGAAAGAGTGCAATGATACCAGGAAAAAATAAACCCTGGTGGACTCAGGAAGAAAGAATCTACAGACTCAAAGTGGCACATTGTAAAGGTGTCAAAGATGAAACAGGTCCTTTGGAGTCAGGCTGGAAGGAAATTCGAGACTCTAAGGCACCGAGAGAAGATGCTTATCATCAGATGCACAGTGTCTGAGTATCACTGCGGCTTGACCACGGTGAATGAAGACCAGGAGTTGGATGAGCAGCAGGCAGAGTGGTGCTCTGTGGCCCACCTTAAAGACTTCATTTCACAGTACCTTAGCCATGTTGCTCCTTCACAGAGATCAAAGATAGCTGAATCGGCAGACAAGGAACAGGAACACCTATTGTGTGCAATGTCTTTGTGTCTCTCATCACTTGAGAGCTCTGGCTGTGTGAAGATTCTGGTTTTTTGTGCATGCAATTTTGTCACAAATCATTTCCCCATGACTTTTTGGAGTGTGACAAGGAGGATGGGGAGATTTTCTATACTGAACTCCGTGTGGCATATTGTTTTTACAGTGGGGACACTTTCTTCTCTACAGGTTTCCTGTCATAGTCTTTGTTACTGAATCCATCTTAGAAAGAAACACACCTATTAAAGACCACTTCTACAACTCCATCATTCATTCATTTATTTGTTTACCAAATATTTATAAGCAATGTGTTCAAAGTTTGTACTGGGAATTGCAAGGACACAAGACAAGAAAGCATTCCTGTCCATCAGGGGCTACTAAGGTATTGCTTTACATATACTGTGAATCTTTTAGTCATTCAAGGTGTTTGCTTTTTTTTTTTTTTTCCAGATTTTACCAAGGAGTAAATGGAGACCGGAAGAAGATTAAAGCAATTGTTATGAGCTGAATTGTGTTGTACCATAAGTCATAGCTGACCTTGACTAACCCCTTTGAGGCACCTAACTACCAGCGCTTCAGAATGTGACCATGTATTTGGAGATAGGCCTCTGAAAAGAGAATTAAGTCAAAATGAAGTCTTTAAGGTGTGCCTTAATCCAATCTCACTGGTATTCTTATAAGCACAGGAAATTAAACACAGACACTTAAGGGTACGGGGAAAAGGCTATGTGAGGACTCAGGGAAGACAGTGATCTCTAAGCCATGGAGGGAGGCCTCAGAGAAACCAATCCTGCCAATACCTTGATCTTGGACTCCCATGCTTCAGGAATGTGATAAAATAAATTTCTGTAGTTTAAGCTGCCCAGTGTAGGGCATTTCACTTTGCAACTAATATTGCAGTTTGCTTAGGCTACCAGGAAAGCAAGCAGAAGAAAGAATTCTCTATGGAGTTCAATAACTACATGACTTACAAGTGTAGGAAATGGTATGTGAGAAAAGGTAAAACTATTCCATGTGATAAGAGTTAAGGTCCAGACAAATTGGTATGACAGTTCAGAGGAGGGCAAGAGTTCTGGCTGGGATGTTCCAGGAAGTGGTAAAGCACATAAGATAACATGGTGGGGTTTATAAAGATGATAAGATCTACATCATCATCCACCAGCATTCACCTGAGTGCTTACTAAACCAGGCATTGTGGTAAGAGTTTATAATCTTTTTTTCCTGCTGCTGGGTTGGTCTTTTTAAGATCATAAAGTCTTTTAAGATCATAAACTAAAGCTGAGAGGAGTAAAGGAGGTTATTTACCTTGCCTAGGGTCACACAGCTGGGAAGATAGGACTTGGATTCTACCTGGAGCTACTGAAGTGACACCTGAGCACTCATACTGCTACTGCTATGGAAGTGGTATGAAAGAGGATAGCTGAAAATCCCTCTGCTGGGCCAAATCATGGAAGGTCTGTGACACCATCTTGATGGACAGGGTTGCATACTGGACTTGGTGTGTGTGAGCTTGTAGAAGGAAGGTAGTGGGTAAACATGGTTTAGGAGTTGGAGAGTAGTCTGACTAGTATCTACACATCAGGAAGGTGCCTAGGCAGTAGAGGAAGAGGGGGTATTAGGGAAAGAGAGCCCTGAGGCAGGGATAGCAATTAGGGTTAACAACCAGGGTTTTAGCAGAGTAGGTGAGAAATGAAAGTCCACAATTAGAACAATTACTTCTGTAATGAACTAGGAGGTGAGTAATGAATGCAATAGAGACCAAGAGGGTTTGGCTGCAGAATATGGGACAAAGAAGGACCCACATTTTTGCATCTCTTTAAGAGGAACAAAGGGTTTTAAAGAGAAATAGGACAAAAGGCAAGGAAGAGTGAGTTTGGAAAAAAGAACGAGACATGTGAGGGCTAATTCCACATAAATCAGAAGCAGGGGAGTGATGGGGAAAAAAAAAAAAAAAAACTGAAGGGAAGAACTTATATGGAGTGGGAGGAAGAAAAAAAAGAGACCTAAGAAGGGATGAGAAACCACCGATACACAGCAGTGTTACGGTCATCCGGGCACAGAAGGCAAGAGACAAGCTTACAGAAGGCAGGTGGCGAAGTAGCCAACGGCATCTGCTGACACAGGCAGGCTAAGTGGAGCCCACCAGGACCAGGGACCAGGGACCAGCGACGGCAAAGTGGAGGCTGAGGATTTAAAGAGCTGTGTGGTCTACACCTTCTGATGAAGGGGAAGATGATAGTGATTTGTGAGAGCAAATGAAAATTTACTTAGGGTAGTTAAGGAAAAAAGACCTGGGGGAAAAGGAGACTGTGGAGATGAAACAGAAGTAGAGATAATTACTCCTCGGTTAAGCAAAACAGCACAAGTTCCAAGTAGAGGAAGAGGAGAAGTGGAAGATACAAATATGAAGCCTTTGCTTTCATGACACTCATAGAACTGGGGAGCAATTTTGTTACAAGACCAAGACTGATGACTGGTCATTTTCCCATTTGTGCTTTGAAGATAAACAGAATCAAATGGAACAGGGTTTGGCACAAGGAGACACAAATCAAGGTCTGATGCATCAACCAAAATAATAGTCGATCCCCTTGGAAAATCAATGATAAGATAGTATTCTGGCTCTCCATAAGAAAGTTATGGTGAAGTCAGTCTGATCGGTACACAGGGCTGAAGTAGCTACTGACTCTAAAGATGAGTCCACAGACAACTGCTCATGCATTCTGTTTCACAACCCAAATACACCAGGAGACACAATGGGCCCCCATCTGTTTTCACACAGGGCTCTGCATCTGCACCTGTCCCAGGGAACCCAGAACCTGAGCAGCCCAGTGATGGGTGCTCTATTAGGAGCCTACTAGGTGCACATAGGACTGTAGATGAGCAATGACTTAAGTTCAGTGCCATGTGGATTCTTACCCTGGCTATTATTGGCAAGTCCTGAACAAGAACATTTGATTAACTTACTCTATTCACACTGAATACTGGCATGGGTATAATAAAAAAATTCTGTAGCATTTTTAAGAAGATGGATCCTGACATTCAAAAACATGTATCTTTAAAGAGAAAGATGGAAATGGTACACCAAAAATAATCTTACACGTTAACTTCTTTTTTTAAAAAAATTTAAGTTTGTTTTAATTAGTTACACATAACAGTAGAATACATTTATGCACGTTGATATATTATACATAAATGTGGTATAATTTCTCATTTTTCTTATTGTACAGGTTGTAGAATCATATCAGTCATGCAATCACATATATACATACGGTAATAATGTCTGTTTCATTCTACTATCCTTCCTATCCCCATATCCCCTCCCCTCTCCACCCCCTTTCTACTATTCAGATACTTCATGTCTCTTTAAACAAAAAGTTTTCTTCATTTTGATCCTATATATTTCATGTTGTTATTTCTGACTAATGCCACTTATTTTAAAAGAACTTTCAAAATGAAGAAAACTAGTTTTTTTGTTTTTTGTTTTTTTAAGAGACACAAAGTATCTAAATAGTAGAAAAACAAGCACTGTATGTAGTTCAGGAGATTCAATGGTATAAAGATGTCAATTTCTCTGTAAATTAATTTAAAAAGTAAATATAAAACATCAGTTTTCTTATAAATGAATATAATAGTCAAACATTATAAAGGTATCATTTTCCCCCCAAATTAATTTAAGATTCAAAACAATTTTCTAAATAAAATCCCAATATGGTTTTCCAAAAGTGTGTGAAGACAGGAATGTTCTGAACAGTCAGGTAGAGAATTTGGTGTCCAAATACATTCACAAATTTCTATACTGTCAGAAAATTTGTAAGTGTAGCAGGACACCAGAGAAATGAAAAGATCCAAACATGGGGAGTCACTGAGTACCTCAAAAAGCCAGACAAGAAGTACTGCGGGGTGACACAGTCACCCCGTGTCTGTGGGGCCTTTCTATCTGTAGTTAGGAATCCCTCTGCCCAAAGCACATTATTTGGCGGCCTCCTAGTGAGTTACTATGATTTGCTAATCTTTTTTCTTTAAAAATGGATGAGTAGGATGTATTCATCATCAATCCCAGGGGCTGATGAGGAATACAGCTCAATCTTTCTGGGATAGCATCCAGAGCCTATTGACTCTTGCTTCCCAGGGTTCTGTTTTTTCTTTATCTATAGGCTATATAGTAAAGAGGTCCTGTGTGCTAGAGGAATCCAAAAAAATGAAAGTACACAAGTGCAAGGAGGTCAAGATTTTGCTGCATAACATTCAGAGATGGTATGGGAATTATCTCTAACCAGGTGTGTTAGGGATCATTTTACAGTCTAGTTTTCAAATTGATTTCCTATGTCTGAGGGCTCTCCAGCAGAGGGAAAAGCGGCCCAGTTGTGGACTCCAATTGCTCCTTCCTCTGAGGCACTTTTCCTCTTCCTTCCTTTCTTCAGTTTTCTCATGTGCCAATGCACCTCTCTTTCTGTCCTCTATGGCACTTGCAGGCTGTACCCTTTCCTCTAATATGTGGCTCTCCACACCTTGATTTCTATATTGACAGTTTCTAACCACACCTTGATTTCTATATTGACTGTTTTGGCCAGCCCTCTAACAATGTCCACAAACATTGAGTCTGCCCCTCAAGGTCCCTTTCTGACAGGATGGGTTTTCCCAACAACCAGGTGGAAGAAGTCACCTTGAGATTGACTGTTCAACAACAAACTACTCTACCAGTGTGACTAGAAATAAAACATAATTATAACTTTTTGAAAGACTAAAGTCCCCTGCAACCCCCCTACCTTAGGAAATCAGGGCCAGACATTTGTGGAACACTTTCCACGTAGCAGACACTGTGCTAAACTCTTCTTGTGCTCTCCCACATCCCCATAATCATGCCAATGCAGGCTGTGGTGTTCCTGCCTTTGGAGATGAGAAAACAGAAGCACAGAGTTCTGCCCAAGGCAGAACCCAGTCTGGCCTGATTTCAAACCAAAGCTCAGAACACTTATGCTTATTTGCTGACTGTTAAAGAAAATGAGCTTTAAAACTGATTCATTTTCGGTTTTCTTGCTTGAATGGAGTATCTGCCTGCATTTTTGGTTAATCTAGTCATGTGGACTGGAATTCCCATGTCGTGGTGAAACTCTGTCCATGAGATAAATAAATGATTCATAGACACTAATGCACATATGGAGGGGAAATATGAAGGGGAAATGTTTCTTTAGATACAATATAATTGGATTTTCATCAGATGCATTAAATTTTTCTTTGTATGTTAATAAATCTTGAGGAAACCAAACTAATGAGTAGTCAAATCCCTATATCATGCTAAATCTGAATCTAAGGCATGATTTAGATTCCAAAATTTACAACTGGTGATAATTTTAACTTTATTCAAATAACTTTGCAAAATGGTTATAAAGGTAGAGGTTTTACCTAAATATAGCATAGTGGCTCAAGGTAGGAAGGATGGATGTCTCACCTCTCAACCAAAAAGCCCAAGTTCACATCTCCTCATGATAGTTTGGCTACTGTGATTCTGTGTGTCCAGGAGGCTGAGAGCAACTAAGGGAAAGGAGATGGCAAAGCTCCAACTGGGCCAGCATGAAGCCCAAGTAGAGAGGTTCTATCTACACAGAACATTGTTATTTCCAAATACACTAATTTTTCACACGATATGGTTCTCATGGTGCAAAGTAAAATTATAGGTTTGTTCTTCTAATGCTCCCCTCTGAAGTGGGCTAGAAGGACAGTCTGCAAAGAAACTGAAGCGTAGCTTCTAGCATGGCTTCTCTTAGGCCATGCCCAGATGCTTCTCCAAGTGTGGTTTCTTCTTCTCTTCCTCACAGTTTTGTGACCCAAATTCCATAATAGTTACATAACTATTTACTTCACTGTTGACATTTCTAACTCTGCGGAAGGAATTTTGTGATAGGGACTGGTACAGCTACCTCTTCTTTTTAGAAAAAAAAAAAGGAAAGAAAGAAACAGAGTCTTAAGAAATGAAATATTTAGAAAGGCAACATAATCTAGAATCCTAATATACTGTCCCATTTTCCCCAAGTAGTCTAAGAACAATGACCCTCACTAAATTGATGATATTCTTTAGGTCTAAGGTGTGGACGAGTCAGTTTTACAGTTAAACATGGATTTTCAAATGACTGGCCACGGCTGCCTGCTCATTATTGTAAATATAAGAAGTATCAGCAGGCTGCATTAATGAATCTATAGGATTGGTTCAGGAGCTCTAGTTCCTGTTTCTCCACAATCCATTTTCTTTTACCTGTATGAACTAAACAAACTTTCTCCAATGCTGCTTTATTGAGATAGCATGCCCAAACATTCTTTCCTGGGACCTGAGGAGTCAAAGTCAAAAGAACACCTAAGATGAAAAAAATAGGATGCTTTCCTATTTTTCCCCCAAACCATTCTAGTTTGGAGAATATTCAGAGAATGCTCACAGTCTTGTATTTAAAAACAATCAAAACCATGATCATTCTGTAGTCCACAGAAAACATAGTGTACTTTTTTTTTTTTTAATCTGGATAATTTCTGCTATGTTTTAAACTAAAAGCCTTAAATATAACCATAATTTAATCACTTTCCTTTAATTTGAATTCACATGGTACATACTCATAGCTACTTAAAAAATTAAGTGGCAAAATGTATATGAAGAATATGTATCTTGATATTTTAATTATGCTCAATTGAATGTACTTAGATTTAAAGTGCTTTTCACAAATGACATGTGCTAAGAATATCTAATTGCACACTGACATTCTAAAATATGTGCTTACATGTGTCAAAAATAGATTAATAAGAAGTTATGGAATATGACTTTTTTAAAAAACTAAAACCCAAATACATTATTTTGATTATTAAGATACAAACAAAATTGTAACTATAAATAAGGTCTATACTAGTAAATGCCTCATGTTTTATGTTACATTAAAATGACTATAAGTGATGACAGTATTTGCCATTTGAATAAATTAGAAAATAAAGGTTTCTTAGGAAACTTAAACGTCAACATATTTTCCATTTACTCTCTTACTAACGCAATGTTAAATAGAGACATGAAAATAATCTGTATACAGCACAAGTAGTATTATTGTATATGAAGGTCACAAGTACAAAACAGATATTCAACAAATACCAGTGAATTGATTAAATTCACATGCTTTGCTGTCTAGCAGTTGACTACTATTTCCAAGAACTGAAGGCAGGCATGCAGCACCTCATAAAGAAGTTACAAATGTGAGGCTACATGAAGTCCAAGGCCATTCACTCTATCTGGCTCTGAATGTAAAGTGTGTTAGGCTCAGTGTCCTCACAAGAAATGCCACCCTCCTGCAATCAGAAACTTAAGTTCTCATTGCAAGCTGAGAAAAGTACTTCTTAAATGCTAGTTATTGCGGGCTGAATTACATACCTCCAAAACTCATACCTGGAAGTCCTAACTCCAAAAGGATTCAGGATGACAACCTCAGAATGAGACTATATTTTGAGATAGGACCTTTAAAGAGGTAATTAAAGTAAAATGAAATCATATGGGTATGCCCTAATCCCCTGTCCTTACAAGAAGAGGAGATTAGGGTTCAACAGCACACAGACTGGCGGTGACCCTATGAGAACCTAGGGACAAAGGGGAAAGCAAATGGGAAAGGCCTCAAGAGAAACTAAACCTGTCCAACGTAATCTTGGACTTTTAGTCTCCAGAACTGTGAGAAAATAAATTGATGTCGCTAAGTAACACAGTCTGTGGTATTTGTTATGGCATCCCTAGAAAACTAAGATACTGAGTTACAGTTTCTAACTAATGACACATTTCTAAAATAAAGCAACATAAGATTTTTCTCCTTTGATTTGGTATGTAAACTTAGTTCTTTAGTAAAAAGTCTGTAACTGCATTTTTAACAACTTTGAAAAGAAAATAGATTCTTACCATTTAACTATTTCTGAGACAGGTACCAAACTGAAACGTCCTAATTTCTCAACCACAGGGTAAGACAGAAAAAGTCTATTCTGTTTACACATTTCACAAATATTAAAGTTTCATATTTTCAGCTTCATAGGTTTTTAATAGGTCTACAGAAGCCTGGCCAAGAAACCAAAGCAGAATCTATTTGACTGACATTAAAAAGCAATTAAGTTACAGACCTGTCAAATATGTTAACATTTAGGCTCTGCCTGTTACACATGTCTATTTTGACTACTACCACCAGAATCACTTAATGCTTTACAGACCTTCCATGTCTGAAGTACCTCAACTGCATGAAAGCTGTGACCCAATCTTCCTTCTAATTTTTCATATCATAACCCCCCCACCCCAATTTATTAGAAATCCAGAAAGAAGGTCCAATGTTTCGAAGTGTGTTGACTTCTGAGACTTTTCTAAAGAGGGGAAGGGAAGAAAGCAGAAAAGAGACACCTGATTGGCTCTCCCTGTTATGAGAGGTGGACTTCCCCACTAATGAGGCACTGCTGAACCTCTGAAGCAGCCCGTAGCCAGGTAGGCCATCCTTGTCTCAGTCTGTTCAGCTGCTATAACAAAATATCAGAGACTGGGCAACTCACAAAAAGCATCCATTTATTTCTTAGTGTTCTAGAGGCTGAAGGTCCATGGTCAGGGTCCAGGCCATCTTCTTGTTGTGTCTTTACATGGCATAAAGATGAAGAAATTCTCTGGGGTTCCTTGTATAAAGGCAATAATCCCATTTGTGAGGAGTTCTGCCCTCGGGACTTAAATCACTTCTGCAAAGCCCAACCCTTAATACAATCACACTGGAGGTTAAGTTTCATTGTATAAATACATATTAAATCTATATTTAATATAGAAAACCCTTAGTAACATAGACCCTTAGTACCATCAGATATTTTTTAAAAATTTTTTCCCAGTCCAAATGAAAGTCATCTGCAGAAAGATTCCCTCCTCTCCCCTCACAGAGGCAGGCAGGCAGAGGAACTCTGTCATAGGCATGGTCTCAGTTCTATCACATAAGAGACTTCTTGGGTGAACTATGATGGAGCTGCCTCCTTGGCTTTTCAGAGATCTTCAAATTTGGATACTGCTATGGCTAACATTTTTTTTGTTTGTTTCATTAGCTCCTTTTTTAAAGCCCCCCTCCCCTTTTTTATTATTCCTTCATGGTTCTGAGATAATTTCACATGTTAACCATTCAATACAATCTTTTCTACTTAAAAGAGAAGCTAAAATAAATAAACTATACCAAATGTCCCATGTTATTATCTTCTTCCTGTTCTTGGGGTTCTGAATATATTGAGGGGTTATTTGACATTTTTAGGAATGAAGTCAAATAAAATAAACAGAGTCCTTTTTAAAGGCTGCTCTACCACTGAATGTTCATGGAATTTTTTCTTGTGAAACACTCTGCATAGTGGATATGTGGTTACAGCTTCTAGGGAAAGCCCATCAATTCCTTCACCTGCCTTCCTTGGAGTTAATACCTCTTCACTGGCCATCTTCCTCTAGATTAATAGGAATAGGGAATATGAAGTGACCACCTTTCCTTTCCAATTCCACAACTGCCCTCATCACCAACACCTTCCAGTCAAACATGTATTCATTCAACAGATGTTTTTTAAGCATGTACTGTACATCAGACATAATACTAGGCACACGCAACAGTGAGATATGTGCCCTCTGCTCATCACGTGGATGTCTAGGTTTCCTCAGCATTTACCTAAGTTCTGAAGGACACAGCACACAGTTGTAAAAGAAAATCTTCACAAGTGGTGAAGCAGTGATTGCATCTGACAAAGACAGCAGGTCATACATAACACCTGCTACAGTCTCTAAGCCTTAAATCAATAGGAGTTGACAGCGTAAAGCACAAGGACAAATTAAGAAAATCTGTAATATGTTCTTACATTTACAGGTGGGAGTATGCAAAAAATACTTATGGAATACAGAAAATATTCCAAATAATAAAATTTTAAAAAAGTGTAACAACCATTAGATTTCCATTAAACTACAAGTGAATTATAAAGGTATATACATTAAAAATAATAAACTTATTTCCATAATATCATCTTGGTTACTTGACATGTCACACGGGAGTGACTTCACAGAAATTCAACTTAATGACTGAGCTTCACATCACCTTCTATTTATAAGTAGGATATGTGCAGAGACTTGTACAGTGAAATAAAAATTCTGTCTTAAGAAAACTACACTGTGAGGCCATGTCTCCACAGGAAGCCCTGGGAAGAAAGAAAAGATCACCAAAGTTGGACTTAAATCCACTTTTGGCAACCTGCCTGACCAGCTCTGATTGCCAGAGCCTATGTGCTCATTACATCAGGAAATTTTCTTTCTGGTTTGATATGATTGGGTCCAAAATCTCAAGAGATTTCAAGCTCAATCATAAGGAAGACAGCTTTTGGTATATCTTATAAAGGAAGAACCCACACTATTATTCAAGGAATACTTACAGAATTCAGAGCTAAAACAAAACAGTACAAAAAAGGTTAGAAGATACACAGATGGTGGAAAATGAATTGTTAAGCACATTCATTCAATCTGGGTAGGGTCATGATTCCATGCCGCCATTGCCTTTTACCTAAAATGAGATTTGCCAATCTAATTTCCTCTCTCAATAATTAAATGAAAAATAAAACACTATTTTATTAAACACTATTTATTATTGATTTATTTTATTAAACTTTTGCTAATTAGCTGGAGGATGAAGAGAGGCTGAGAAGTCATACTGTAGAGAGAGCAGGTAGCATGCAAGAACATGGAGGGAATTCTTAAAAAAGTCAATGCCATGAAGAGAAGAAATGGACCAAAAGTAAAAAAATGTGTGGAGAGATGCAAAGTCACTGTGAGAGAGACCAAGAAGGCCAAGTGGAAAAATGTAGAGAGGAACCTGTTCCCAGAGCTGTCTCATTTCTCGAGAACCTTCAGTTTCATTTCATGAAACCCTGAAGGTAGGCCTTGTTATTGCTACTTTAGTGAGTTTCTGCTCCCGGTGGCCATTAGCGTTCTGGAACAGAATGGGTTCCAGAATCAGCACAGATCTGTGAGAAGACATGGGACTGGGTCTCAAGCCTTCTCAAGGTAAAAGGTAACAAGGGTATTCCTGCCCCACAACACAGCTTACTGAACCACCTACCAGGGGTTGCATGATTCTTTGCTGCTACTCCTACTCAGAGGCAGAGTCTAATCTCTCTCCTTTTGAATCTGTCCTAGCCTCACTGGCTTGCTTGACCCACAGAATGCAGTGGAAGGGTGGGCCATAAGAAGTCTGGCATCTTCTACCCGGACTCTTCGGATGCCTGCTCTTGGAAGGCTCCTTTCAGAATCAACCTGGCAAGGTATGCACAGTCCAAGTTACCCAGAGAAGTCATAGCAGGTGCTCAGGACCACAGTCTCTGCTGTTGGCAGCTGACAGTGCACATTACGGCCAGTCGTAAGAGTGAGCCACCTTTAGATAGGCAGCTCAGGGAAGCCTACAGATGAATGCAGCCCTGGTTGCCATCTGCCTAAAGACATGTGAAATCCCAAACGAGAGCCTCCCAGCTGAGCCCAGTCAACCCAGAGAACCACAAGAGACAATAAAGTGTTTTTTAAGCCACTAGGTTTTATGATGAATTGTTGCGCTGTGAAGGATAATCAGAACCCTGCTCCTCCTCAGTGATGCAGAAACACTTCCACCAGGAAGCAAACCCTGGGACCAGGACTGAATGCAGTGTGAGATGAAATGAAATAAAAATCAGATTTAGAAGAAGGATGCTCGGCTGACCAGCTGAGGAAACTGACTGCTGAGAAATAACAAAACTATTAGGGCCGGGGGTATAGCTCAGTGATAGAGCACTGGCCTAGTACATGTAAAGCCCTGGATTCCATCTCTAGTGCATCAAAAACAGACAAACAACGAGAAAAGGTCAGAGATCTCAAGAGTCCTCATGGTAGCCCAGGTCCCCCACAAGCCATATCCAAACTCTAATAAACTTCCCCTTCACCCAAGGTAACTGAGTGTGACTATATTCCTCTGCATTGGGGAAGCCTAACTGAAATGTTTATTTTCATTTTGGACTCTGCTCCCTGTGGCCATCAGCATTCTGCAACAGAAGAATGGGTTCCAGAATCAGCAACAGACCTGAAGACATGGGACTGGTTCTCAAGCCTTTTCAAGGTGGAGGGCAACGAGGGTGCTTCTGCCCCACAACACAGCTTACTTCCAAAATACATATTTCAGAAATTTAAAAGCAGGTATTGGAAGAGGAGCATTTGAATCATGTTTTAATACTGCACCTTTATTATCTCTGTTAATTTTCACCACAGCCACGGCAGGTAAGAGTGCGGGTTACAGATGGCCACAATACCTTTGCCACTTCCTCCACTCTGAAGTGGATTTCCCCTGCCACTGAATCTGGCTGCTTAACAAACAATGTAGTAAATTAATGCCACGTACCTACAGAGGGAAGGCTTGAGAGACCTAGCTCCTCACTTTGCTCTCAGAATGTCACCACTTAGGGGCAGACTATGGTATGAGGAAGCTTAGGCAGCCATGCCACCTGGGGAAGTCCACCTGCAGAACTCTAGGGCCTGGGCATCAGCCCCACTGAGTTCCCAGGGTGTTGCCATTTGTGAGAGGTCAAGCTGGATCTTCTAGCAGCCCAGCACTCCAGATGAAACCATAGCCAACAGGCAGAAGAACTCTCCCATCATTATGAGAAAGAACAAATTACTGTTTTAAGCCACTAAGTGTTGGAGTGGCTTGTTATACATAATAGATAATTGAAAGGAAGTTGTTATCTCCATATTACAAATAAGAAAACTGAGACCCAGAGAAGGCAAATAAGCTATCTATCTAATCCTTAACTCCAATCTGTAGGTGAAGCCTTTGAGACCCCAAACTAACTAAAAGCCTAGGCTCTGTACAGGATAATGACTGTCTTGCTGTTAGATGTGATTACTTTTATTACAAATGATTACAATTTTCTTTTTGGGGGGGTGGGTACCAGGGATTGAACTCAGGGGCACTCAACTACTGAGTCACATCCCCAGCCCTATTTTGTATTTTATTGAGACAGGGTCTCATTGAATTGCTTAGTGCCTCGCCACTGCTGAGGCTAGCTTTGAACTCTCAATCCTCATGCCTCAGCTTCCCAAGCTGCCAGGATTACAGGTGTGTGCCACCATGCCCAGCACAAATGGTTACAATTTTCAAAAGGATTAATTTTATAAATAAAAACATTCCTATTATGCAAATTCTCAAAAATTAGACTTTTGAGGTTTTAAGAACACTTTCACTTTATAAAATAATGAACATCAATATGCTTTCTACTTTTTATGGTTTGGGAATCATAATGAAGTATGGCTTGGAGGTGATAAATTTTATTAAGGACAGAAAGAAGTATAACTAATATAAAGGAAAATATATATGCATGAGCCCATTACCAGATCTGTCACAGATAAACTGCAGATTTAACAAGCTTACTTTTAAGAGCCATTTTAGTTTTAAAATTCTTCCACTCAACAAACATTTACAAAGAGTCTGCTTTACCATCTACTACCTAAGACCCTTGAGGGTACATCTATGAATAAAAAGACCCCTGCTCTTGTGGAGCCTAACCTTTATAATGAGAGAGGCAGAAAATAAACAGATGTCATTTGATGAATATGTAAAATTATACAGAATGTTAAAAGGTGGTAAGAGCTATGACAGAGGGAGATAAAGAAAGACAAGGAGAGAGGGAGGATCAATAGTAAGGCAGACAGGCAGGGTGTGTTTTTGAAGAGGGGATGGTTAAAATTTTTAATTTACTAGTGTTAAGTGTAAACTGTGCAACTGAAGGAATGACTGTAGTCTAGGGAAGAAATCAAAACTTGGTTAAATGAATATACTGTTCCGACCCTAAGTATATCTATATACATGCCTATAAATCTACACATCTGTAACAGACACACAGCATATGCCACATTACGACATTTGAAAGTGATACTCCCATTTACTATTCTTTTCTGACAAGCAAGGCATAAGAATGGCACTGATGGGAAAATGCAAGGGCTTCAATCTGGAAATCAAGTTGTTCCTACAGGTTTGAATGAGACACTCAAAAGCAGACATTTGTATTGCTTAGGAATACAGTCATAGGTAATGCAAAGCAGGAAGACGAGCATGGGAATGAAAAACACCCATTTCAAGATAGGTTCTCTTGGGGGATGAAGAAAGGAAAAGCAATTGGGACAAGGGCCTCCTGTTACATTTATGAGTTTTGCTGGTAGGCACACTCATGTATCTTTGTGTTTTCCAAAACTTTTCAAGATAAACATCAACCACAAATGAATGTAATGTAAAAAAGATAAGGCAAGTAATAAAAACTTGCCTCAAAAATGACATCTGATATATGGCTATAAACGGGTATTAAAATATCATGCACAGGGGAATCCCCATGATAGTGATAAAGTAGATAGGGACAGCATTAGGATGCTGCCTACTTGCCAGGGACAGCAATTAAGACTGCTCTTCAACCTAGGCACAGTGATGCATGTCTGTAATCCCAGCTACTCAGGAGGCCGAGGCAGGAGGATCCCACGTTTATAGCCAGCTGGGCAATTTAGCAAGACCCCGATTTAAAATAAAATAAAAAAGCACTGGTGGTAGAGTGCTTGCCTAGCATGTACCAGGCCTGGGGTTTAATCCTTAGTACCTGAAGAGGAGGGGGGAAAAAAAAAAAACTGCTCTTCATTCCAAATTTTCCCAATGGTAATAGTCTCACAATCCCTTTCAGAACCAGTGACATGATCATATTCTCAGTGATTTTGCTCACTCAAAATAAATGTAAATTTCCATAAACAGCAGGTATATTTCTACATGAATACACACATGAGCATCACAATAGGAAAATACTGTGGCCCCATTACTAAAGGATCATAGTTCAAAAGCAGGTTCACTTGTTTTTCCAAAAATTATTGTAGAACCTTACTATTTTCTATTGGCATATAAATAAGTTTTACTAAATGAACTTTAAAACACAGAGGTTTACACATTGTTAACATTTTTTTTCTTGGTGAATATTAGATTTATTTCATGCTTGATAAATTAATCACCATATTTCTATTACTTCCTTAAAATCAGTCATAGTACTACTTTTGCTTAGCTGGTCCTTTTGAAGATAAAATTATCAAAAGCTAAAGATCTCAGACTGTCAGGATTTGAACCCTCTATTCCACTAGACACATAGAAGTTGAAGAACTATAACCTACAGATCACAGGAATTATACAGGATTTTTTTTTTTTTTAAGATAGTAAGAAAGCAATAACAACAACATACACAAAGATAGTATATCAGTTTTCAAAGTCACTGGGAATCTGTAGTGGTCACAGGCCTCTCCTCTGCCACTTACTAAGAACCTCCATTGACACTAACAGACTCCCTGAGCTTCTAACCCAAGAGTGGAAGGATGGAAGAAACAGGGGTATATATATTTTGTGCAGGGAAGTCTGAGGGTCCAGGGCTGTCAGAGCTTCCACAACTATTGATTTAATTTAGAATGTAGAAAATCCAACTCACAGAGAAAATGTAAACTGAAAAGAATTCTTTCAAACTTAAGAATTTGTAAACTTTGGTTTCAGTCACCTAGTTTAGTCTTGAAGTGTGCTGAATATGTCACTACTGTGAAGTGTTAATCTATAAAAATGCTCAGAGAACTCAAGTAAAAAAAATTTTACATATGTATATTTTTAGTTGTAGGTGAACACAATACCTTATTTTATTTTTATGTGGTGTTGAGGATTGAACCCAGTGCCCCGTGCGTGCTAGGGGAGTGCTCTACCACTGAGCCACAACCTCATCCCCAAGTCAAATTTTTGATAAGGTTCTAAACTAAAACTAATCTCAGTATGAAAAATAAGTTTTAAAATAAAGTCAGATTCACCCTTTCAGACGTGTCAATGAAACCAAAGAATGTTTTTTATCTCGTAAGTTACAGATATTATTATATCAAAAATATCAAGTTAAGGAATGGGATAGATTTTATTCCTTTTATGTGTCAATGATTGGTTTCCTCCAAACATGCTATCACTTTCACTTTTCCAAAAACTAAATAAGTTTTTGGAAAAATCTGGCTAAGCACTATGAAGTTATGAGGTTATGAGACAAAGATCTTCCTGCATATTTTCTGTTTTTGTAGAAAACAGATTATAAAACAGAAAAAGCCTTGTTCAAAGAAATGAACAGCTTTGGTTGCAAGTGCAAAAGTCAGCCATGTGTACTGACTCTTAGTAATAATGAAGCCAGGTGAGCTCCCTAGGGACTTACAAGTCAACACCTAGTAATGCTTGGCTGGACTAAGGCAGGGCACTGCTCATGTGACACAACCTCACAAAACCCTCTGTTGCACTGACCAGGCTATGCAACTTACAATGTCTTTCTAAAGTACACACTGGTTCCATTTAAGGGAAAACTTTGCCAAAGACTGCAGGGAGAGATGCTGCTGCTACTACTTAAAACAAACAAACACACACTCTCTCTCTCTCTCTCTCTCTCTCTCTCTCTCTCTCTCTCTCTCTCATGCACACAAGATGGAATCACTCATCTTTCCACTCAGAGATGGAAAGATGCCTGGAGTTGTTTGCTTCCCACAGGACTGTTTTCCTGGACTGGGGGAGACATGAAACATTGAGGACTACTGTCTACCTGCCTTTGAGATGCAGGGTGGCAAACTTCACAGATATTTTAAGTAGCTGTAAAGCCAAGTGGCTCCAATTTTAAGCCTGTGTTTAGATCAGGTTTGAAAAAGGGCTACACTTCTCTACAATAACTAGACACCACATCTGATGCCAGCCTGTGCTCTGCATTTGAAATGGGCGACCGCATGTGTAAACAAGACCACCTACAGATGGCACACTGACAATACATGCCACAACCAATCTCTTTGGCACCCAGATGCATGTGTCGGCAAAATGCTTTCATTGAAAAGAAAATACACCTCCAGGCAGAGCAAGCCATGATGACTGCCAAAATCTTGAGGAGCATCACAGAATTCATTTTATATTTTGTATTCTTATAGAGATCTATAATTGTGTCTTTTTAGCAGGTTTAAAAATCTAATTTTAAAAGCAAACAAACAAACCTCTTCGACCTGACTTACTGAAATAAATGCCTTGCTATCTTGAATCCCTTGCGATGACCTGAAGGCCTGGGCTAGACACAGCCTATGGAAAACACCTATTTAGAAATCAGAAAATCCATTTACTCAAATGGATGCATAGAAGTTTTTGAAATGAAGAGTACTTATGGGGAAGAGCAGTTTCTGCAATTCCTGCCATTCTCTGTGATTATTATTGTGTGCCCTTTTTATTGAGGACACTAAAGGCTCCCTTTTTTTCCCGTCCTGAATGCTACTAAAGTTACAGAACAAGGGGGAGCCTACCTGGCCATCTCTGACAGGTCAATGATCAAACAGAGAGTCAGACAGAAGCCAAATTCCATCCATCTCTTTAAGAATCACCAGGAGCCATGATTTCATATTATGCTGAAGGGGCTACTCAATGTTAAGACGAGAACCCATTACACACAAATGTTAATGCTCAGGTGTTTGGCCAACTTCTGAACTCAATGATGTTTCAAGAAAATTATTTTATGCTGACATAAAATAATTTCCAGTCCAGAAAAAAACAATTAAAAAAAAAAAGAAAAAGAAAAATGTGACCTCATCTTTCCTAAAAGACACACAGGTTAGGCAGAAAATCCACCACTACTGTATTGCTTGAGTGATCAAAGCCTATTTATTTAACCAACCTTATCTTTAAATAGCACCAGTCTTTGTATAAGAATTTAATTTACTTAAAGTATTTATATTCACACGAACAAACCAGTATATGAGATAAAGCGAGACACGATGTTTTGCAGAGCTTCAGAAAAGGATGCAGGTTGTTCATCCATATCTAGAAGCAATCATTCCACAGTTTTGACAATGCAGAGCACCCTCAGCCAGTTAATCCCCAGCATCATTCCCCCAGAAGCACTGAAAGCTTGAAGGGTTGCTGCCCCTTGTAAGGAAAAGCAAAGCAGAGAGCCATGGCTGCTGACTTCAAGCTACAAATCACAGTGCCTGACCTAGGACAGGGAGTCCTGAAGAAAGAATGTACTGCAAATTAACTTTAGAAAAGGTTAGCAAAGATATTTCAAAAGCCAGACATTTCTGCCATGAATGACTTCTACTGCAGAACTAACCACGAGCAATGATGCACTGCACAGGCACGATTTAACAGGCAGTATGACCAGAGACATTTACCCTTCCACTGCAGGAATGGTCGCCTGTGTAGGACAGGTAGAGTTGCCCTAGGAGACTCTGCCTTTGTACAGGATCTGTGGTTAAACAGAAGCCTTAGTCCACTCTGACCATGGCAGTGATAAGTGTGTGAAACAAATCTTCCCAATGTAGTGAAAGGTACTTACACAGCCTCCAGCAAGAATTTCTGCTGCAAGTGGGACGGAACCATCTTTGTGCATAAATTTATCCCTCACAAAATCATTCACCTTGAAGAAAAATATTTATAGAAGCTGATGAAAAATATAAAGAAAGGCATTAAACACGTATAAATATACATCTGTTAACATGCTATTTTTTTTCTGTCAGTCCATTGGATAAATTAACAACCTTAAAATAATTTGAGAGAGGTACTCTTAATAGCATACTGCCGTTTTTTTCTTTCTTTTTTTTTTTCCCCCCTTTCTTTTTTTATACTGGGGATTGAACCCAAGGCACTTTGCACCTAAGTTGTATCCCCAGCCTTTTTTATTTTTAGATAGGGTCTTTCTGAGTTGCTTAAGCCTTCACAAAGTTGCTGAGGCTGGCCTGGGATTACAGGTGTGAACTAACACGCCCAGTATATATGCAGTTTTTAAAAGATTAAAAAATATATATGCATCCCTGATGTTGCAGGGAGAAGAATTAAAGATATATTGGCTTATAAGACCCAACTTCAAGTATGTCCTACAGTTATAAATGCATGAAGAGAAAGACATACAGACAGTAGAAACAAAATACAAGCATGTCTTATAATTTAAGAACTGTTTTATAAGGTTTGATTAAAAATCACTTTCAAGTCTTCTAACAAGATTTAATCTAATATAGCACTCTTCACTGAGACCAATTTGGCTGTGCAGATTTTTTTAGCTTAGTAGAAATTCAGTGTCTAAAAATTCCTCAAGGATTCTCAAAGAACCTTAATTGCATTAATTAATTAAGTATAATATTCTCAAAATGGTATGTATAACAAGCAATCTTAAGGAACAATCATGTTTTAGGCAAGTACAGTCCAGAGAAGATTAGTTATCTTGAGGTCATATCATATAAGGCATCAGAAGAACTTTAAGGACCAAGGCTGCATGGCCCAATTCAAAACTAGAGTTTAAACTCCTGGGGTTTTGTGACCTTAATGATTCACATGCCATATCTACTCATTCCACAAACTTAAACTGAATGTCAACTACCTGTCAACATGACCCAGTCACTGGGCAAACAGTGATGAAGGATCAATTTCAACTAGAACACAGAGCCCTCAATATGGGGCTTCACAGAACAAATCCTAAACTCACAGTCTATAAATAGCAGGTGTAACTGAAAGAGTATGTGCTTTGAAGTTGGAAAATTTGATTTTGAATTCTAGTTTTCCTGCTTATGAATGATGTGGATGCAGGCAGGCTACTTAATCCCTGTGCACCTTTCCTTACCTGTAAACAGTGAATCAAATTTTGCTTGCAATTAAAACAATGAGAAATTACACACACTAAGTGCCTACTGTGGTAATACTGAAGGAAATGCTGCTGTTGCGGCAATGATGAAATAATGATGGCAGCAACCACCAACAATCTTCAAATTCATTACATTTTGGATGTTCAGTGTTATGTGGGGTATAATGAAAAGCTGTATGTGCTGAGTACCCCATCTACAAATTAGTTAGCACCTTAGAGGAACCACAAGCTTGCTGGTTCACAGAAGAATACCGGCTAGATCCTTGAGTCTGTGCAGATTCCCTTAATAAGAGCACCAACTCAAAAGACTTACTGTTAGTTTTATGGCCTTCTCTGGGGCGACTCCCAATAACTGTGGCAACAGACCTAAAAATCAACATAAGTAAGAAGTATATTAAATAAATTAGCATTAACTAAACAAATCAACAGCTCTGCAGAGGGGATCACCACTTAAAAACTGGGGCAATCTTTGCTGCAATTTTCTGCTATTACCTTTAATGAGAATACTTGAAATGGAATGTTCAAGTACTAACTTCTAACAGCCACATCAGGCCCAAGTAAATTCCCTTCCACATTCTGGATCGTTTGCACATTGAGTAAATCAACAATATTAGTGATACAGGAAATCTCATTATTCCAGGGAAGTCTCCTCCTTTCCCTCCTGCCTCTTGGATCAGAGGGCTTCAGTAAAAAAGTATATGTACATATATCTTTAGTAAAGAGTATATAAATATATATACATATATCTTTTAGTAAAAATATACATACATATGTATACATATACAGTCTTTCCTAATGATGTGTGTGTGTGTGTGTGTATGCATGTACATGTGCACATTCTTTAGTCATTCATTCATTCACTGAATAACTGTGATTTGATGACAAGCACAAAACAAATCAGATTATGTTCTTACATGACTCACATGGAAGGAGAACCTTTTGGGAAAGTGACAATTGAAGAAAGATACATTCCAACAGATGGGTTAAAGAAAGTGGAGGAAACCCAAGCCTGGTATGCTCTAGAATGAGGGAGAACATCAGCAGGGCCTCTGTACAGCAGGCACAGGGAGAATGGCACAGGTGGGCACCAAATGCCATAGCCACACTATGGGCCAGGATTCTGAGCCTGATTCATTCTCAGATGAGGAGTGAGTAGTTTTAAGCAAGAGATGATGTGCTAATTCATGGACTTGAAAGAGCACTCTGACTGCTGTGTGGAAAAGATGAGGACATAACTGATGCTGCGTGTATGTGTCTCAGGATGGGAGACTGAGGTATGCCCAGACAGTGAAATTATGAAAAATGAAAACAAAAGATACTCTTGGAAGTAGCAAGAAAGAAGCAATCTGTCATATACAGGAATCCTTATTGATAGCTAATTTCTCTTCAGGAACCCCAGAAGCCAGGAGGCAGGAGGATGATCAATTTAAAGTATTCAAAGTTAATTCAATCCAACCCTGAATTCTATATCCACCAAAACTATCCCTCAAACTTGAAGGACATATTAAGACATTTCTTGATTAAAAAAAACAAAGAAATAAAAAAAAAGGAGCTCATTACTAGATCTGTACAGCAAGAAATAAGCCTTCAGCATGAACAACTAGGCAGAAATGAGGAAGCCTGTGGAAAGTGATGAGTTCGTGGTGACCATTGGACGGACACATTTTAGCCAAGTGGGAGGAAAACAAGGTTGGAGAGTACAGGGAGGTGTGCCTTTAACAGGAAAGGGCCTCTTTCAGGAACGATAGTTAAACAGTAGTGGATCTACATATCTGAACTAAAAAATGTCATTTTCTTTTGTTCTATTCTTTTGGGGGGTACTAGGGATTGAACCCAGGGGCACTTAATCACTAAGCCACATCCCCAGCCCTTTTTAATATTTTATTTAGAGTACAGGGTCTCATTGAGTTGCTGAAAACCTCACTAAGTTGCTGAGGCTGGCTTTGAACTTGCAATTTTCCTGCCTCAGCCTCCTGAGCCGCTGGGATTACAGGTGTGTGCAATTGTGTCTGGCTTTCATTTGTTCTAACAAATAAAAATCAAAGAAGAACACCTTTTCTTAGAAACACTAAGCAGACTGAGGGAAGAATCAGTTATTCCCTGTGCCACACTGCTGTCCTTCAGAGGAGCTTCACTATATTCTCCTTGGACAGAGTACAATTTTCTAATTCATCTGTACTAAAAGGTCCACTTGTAGGCTCTCCTGAGGGACCAGCCCTGCCCACACATCTTCTTAGAGGAGCAGTCTGAGGTCAGAGGTCACTAGCCTGTGTGCTGTATATATCCAATCTGTAGTTGTATATGATTGAGGAACACAAGTTTTCAAACATAATTTAAGCTCCTTGCAAAGACAGACAGATCTGACAGTCCTGGGCCTCCTCCTGATATCACAGCAATCTCCTCCAGGTAGGTGAGGCTCTGTCCTTTAGACAAGGACCCAGACATCCAATTGGCCAAAGTCCTTCCCTGCCTGAATGCTGACACCTCAATGAGGACAAGTGCCAGTTTTTTGTTTTTATTGCTCTGTTGATATCCACACAATAGAGAGGTGTTTCTTTTTGCTCATGGCTACACAAAAAAGGAAACTAAATAGACCAAGACAGCTTGGGTTTTAGGAAAAATGGGTCAAAGTCCATTTCATTGTGAAATTCAACAATAATGAAGATGCTGATGCTAATGAAACATTTTTAAAACAGCTACATAGTGGTTGTTATGTGCCAGACACCACTGTAAGTACTTTATTAAGTTTATTTAATCCTCATAACCACTCTGCAGAGAGGAAACTAAGGCATACAGAGATTAAGTAACTTGTTCCAGGTTATCCAGGTGGTAAGTGGTGAGATGGGGATTTCAAACCTAAGCCCTTCTACTCAAGAGTTTACACCCTTAGATGCCACTCAACTCTGTCATGTGTGTAACATGCATTTCTTTTCAGCCTCAAATGCTCCCTTAATAAGCTGCCAGGATCCTAGAAGCAGTTGCGTTTGCAACCCCTTCTCTAGGTAGCTGTATTTTCAGAGTCTGTGTTTCCCTGAGGCTACAGCTGATTAGACAATGGGCAGACACCTAAAAGCTATACAGCCAGGCAGTTCAGCAACCTAAGCCCTAGGGCAACCAAAGTGCATTTCCACTCAGAGGCAGGTTGAGGGTCCTTTAAGGCAATGGTGCTGGTTAGCACAGAGGTATAAACTGAAAAGATGCCACGGGTGGAGCAGGGGAAAGGACCAGCTTGAAGCTCTGCATGTGCTAATGTCACAAGGAAACAGAAACCATGAATAAACAAAGGAAATGGATTGGTGGAAAGAAGAGAATGTAGAGTGAAAACAAAGGGGACACCAAAGAGAAAACAGAGCCCAAAGGCACAGAGATTGTCTCCAGCACTCTCCAGTCCCAGCTAGGCCAGGCTCTAGGTTAACTCCTGTTACTCCATGAGATTTCTGCCTTGCATGAACTCAACAGAAAGCCTCCCTGTGCACTAGCTAGCCTAAATGGGGCTGTGCTTTTTTATAATCTAAATAAGCAAAAGCAGCACAGGAGAGAAAGCGGGAACAGGAACCACAGGGGTGAAGCAAGCACTCTCATTCAAAGAAGGCAGTCTCACCTCCTAAAACACTCATTTATCAATCTTTAAGAAGTTACCCATAACATGAGAAGAAAAGCTTAATTACTAACCAATGAAAATACATTAATATCTATTAGTAAAATGTGAGCAAAAAGCTGTTTAAATTTCAGATGTTAAGCTTCAAAAATAAAATCTCTATTTTACTTTCTGTTTTTAGGTCAAAACCAAAATGTTTAAACATTTACTTGCTAAATGTATTTTTCTTATTATTAAACTGTAGACCCAAATTGTGAATGGTCTGAAAGCACTGTGATTTCAATGATGATCTCTTGTCTCCATAACTATTCTGTGACAGTCTTTTCAAATGACTAATACAAAAGTTCCCAGAGTCAACTGACCACAGTGTTATATGTAATCATCTCAGCCAGCCTTGTAAACTACTGAAATTTGTCTTTCTCACTATAAATTCAGTGATGCATTGTAAACAGTTAAAAAAAGAAAGAAAGAAAAAGAAAACCCTGTATTTATGATTAAAATGAGAGTAACAAATATTTACTTATGGAGCAAACATTTACCAATTAACTTTTCTGTGTGCCCGGTTCTAGAATGAAATAGGATGAAGACAGTGAGATTGGTGTCTTCCCCTCAAAAAAACGTATTCGTTTAAAAGGAAAGGGAACCCTAGTTGTGTCCATGTACCAGCAAGGGACAAAACACTTGGAAATAGTTTGATAAGCACCAGAGCCCAGGTCACCAAAATACCAGGAGACCCAGTTATTCTGCCTGCAGGAAGGAGGATGCACCAAAGAAGAGGAGCTCTTTGCCCTGGGGCCTTTAAGGGAAACAGGTTCTCCTTAGACAAGAGATGTGAGTAGAGGGAAGAGCAACCTGGTTGGGCTGAGGGAATCCTATGTGCAAAGGCACCCAAAGTTCAAGATCATGGCCCATTAAGAGTCAGGGCAAGATCCCAGATGTTTTTACACACAATAATGATATCTATGCACTTAATATGCACTAGGTACTAGGTGCTACTTTTATGTGTTTTACGTGAATTAACTAACACATTGAAGCCACATGACAACCTTACTCAGGGCACACTATTTTTTTTTTTTTAATCTCCATCAACCTATGAAGAAACTGATGCTGACTTTAAAGTTGCTACCCAAGGTTACTCTGTTGTTAGACGGAAAGCGGGATTCAACCCAGGCAGTCTGGCTACTGCCTGGCATACTGTAGTACTTATCTCATGTTTGGTCACACTAAGAAGAACGAACCTAATTCTCTTGATGCATGGGGTGGCTTTTAAAGTAAACACTAAGGGTCAAAAAGTAAAAATTTCCAGAGGCAGGTGAAGGATACTTAGCAAGGGTGGAGACCAGAGACAGGAAGAAGAATTAGGAGATTAAAAAAATATCATCAGAGGCCATGAGTTTCATTATACTAAACTGAAGAATTTCAACTTAGAATGAAACCAATGTACATATCAACTTGTAAGACCTGGGCCAGATCAGCACTCAGGGAGCTGGTGGGTAAGAACCATTCTTGTGGTGATGACCCAGGATAAACAAGAAAACACAGGTGGCTGTGGGCTAAAATGTGAAGCCTCGCAGCTGAGAGCCTTGACACCACCAGCCTTGGGTAAATGCTCTTCAGGAGGCGTCATGATCTGTAGGAGGTGGGAATTCCAGGAACCTTTCTTAGGCCCTGACCTTAGAGGAAGGAGGTCTATGTGACTCAGTAAGGCTGGAAGCCACCACTCCAGCTAAGGTGCTTCATCCCTGTCACATTTAAGTGGCAAGTGCATATATGTTGAACATCTGGGTAACTCAGCAAAAATATCAGGTTTTTAACATAAGATGTTTCTGTTGGGTACTGGAAATCCATTTTAACTATTCAAAACATAGCCTGGATGTGTGTGTTGCTTCTTACTTGTCAAAACAGCAGTCCATTTTCCAACTGCCTCAAGTGAAATTTATTAGTGTGGTTAGTTTTCTAATCTTCTCTTTTTAGTTCAGCTCCATCAGCACATATGGCAATGCTTCCTTGGCAAACTCTACTCTACCAGAAGGCTGTTAATGCGAGAAAAGATTTACAGGGTACAGAATTAATACGGTATTTTGTCTTCAAATTTCATGGGTTAGAGATATAAATCATACTGTCCCTCCTGATTCCAGTCCCTTGAGCAGCCCAACAAGAGCTGAGGTGGAGGTGTGGGATCTAAGCCTACATTAGAAGCCTCCAACTTAAGCTTCCTTTAGTCTCCCAAAAGGAGAATCATGCAAGCAATGTGCTAGATTAGAAGGCTATCATACTATTTACCTAAGAACTTTTTTAGAAATTCTAGAATTTCAGAGTTGGAAGAAACTCTGAAAGAAACTAATAATGCTGGCCCAACTAAGGTCATTTATTTCCAGTGGCCCAGCAACAAAATCAACTTCTTTCGTGATGAGTGATCTTGGCCAAGTTATTCTTTCAGTTCTGGGTTTCTCGTTGTTGAAACAAGGATGCTAATTACTATTCACTGATTTAATTTGATAAATACATGAAAAAAAATGAATACAAAGAGCCAGATACTCTTCGTCACCGATTTTACATTGTCAAAAAATGTGATGCTTTTTTCTCCATATCTTCTCGAGGCATATCCTTGATCCATTCCTTGTTTACAAGAGGCAGTTCAGTCTGAATAACATCCACAATCCGGAATTAGGTAAGGAGTAAATGCTGTTCCTATGACATTATGCCTATACTTAGAAGAGCTGTCCCTAAGCAGCAAGGGCATATCTGGTCAGAGTCCAGGGCCCTCCTTTCTATAGGCAAAGATAATGAAGTAATAGAGATGTAACAATACATCTTCAACTGTTTTGAAGTTAAAATAATAAAATCTTTGAGAACTTAAAAATTTCTCAACCTCTGCTGATAAGCAATTTTTTGCAATGTAATTTCTACTTGGTGACTGGGGAGCCAAATGGTTAAATGCATGGGTATGAAGCCCAGCCACTGGGTTTGAATTCTGACTCTCAAATGATTTAGCTGTGTAAGTGTTGTCAAGATATCTCATCCCTTTTTACCTTTGCTTCCACACCCACAGAATGGGAACATTATGGTATCATATCATCTTCGTGGTGTACTTGTGAAGATGAAATGGGTTGATATAGACAAATCCCTCAGAACAGTGCCAAGCATACAGAAAGTTCTGCAGAAATGAATTCTGTTGTGGCTTATTTTTATCTTAACGTTATCATCATTACTACCATTTATTCTCCCTTTTCTTCCTTCAAGGAAACTGGAATCCAGGTAGGATAAACAGCTTGCTCTTATAGGCCTACTCACTGCCTATAGGAGCTCTCAGAATCATGTCCAGATCCACCAGTCCTCACAGTGGGCTCTAGGCCCCCTAATGCTTGGATTTTTGTCCCTCTAATGAACTTGTTGTTCCAACTTCCTTCTCTGTCCCAGAACGACATTTCTTTCAGCACAGACAGTTCTGAAATGTTTCTCTGGGCTCCCAGCTCATGCTGCCAGCTCCCTGCACTGACTGGGCCTTTCATACCACTAAAGGAGGGTGGCCCCGGGATGGGCATTAACATCACACCTCCCCTTCTCCACATCATGAATATTAGGCTTTCTGGAAAAGCAGTGCTCAAAAGCCCGGTTGACAGTCCATGAACCATTGTAGCTGTACACAGCTGCTGTTCCAAAAGATCAAGCTGGATAAGACATGCAGAACCACGGGGCTGCTAACAGGGAAGAAACTCAAAAACAAGGCAATGCTACTGTTGTTCAGACCAAAAAAAAAAAAAAAAGGATTTTGAGAAGCACCATGCCAGCCCTGAGAAAGGTAATGCAGAGCACACGAAATGGGGTGGAAAGCATTCAGAGCAGAGGCAACAGTTGGAATTTGGTAGGAGAAATTATTCCACAAGACACCCCTGTTCCCATAGCTAAAGCCACAGCAGCACACGGCCGTTATCTAATTTCAACCTGGGGGCGACCCTTCCTATGTTAAATTCTTACCCTCCTGACCTCACTGTTGAGGCCACTACACCTGCTCCCCCCACTTGCTTTCAACATCAGATTAACCTTCATTCTGGAGCTATCAGCGCCCTGTGAGCCCTGCCTTACAGCTCTTATTCCTGCTCCTATTTCCATGCCCTTCTCTCCTCACTTGTTCAAGCATTCTTTCCTCTCTGCTCCTCCCATCTGTCTGTCTGCTTCTGACTAGTATTGCCCCGGGCATGAGGCACTTCCACCTTCCCAACCACACTATCCCCTTTCAAAGCCCTCATTACAGTCCAGCTCTCCACAGGCTCCTGGGCTGCTGCCCCGAGGTGGCTGGATAGTGGAGCTGGGGAAAGGGCAGGGGCCAAGGAAGCAATGAAGATTTCAATGCCTGCTTATCTGGGTTAAATGCTTTACTCAAAATTTTAGACACCATCTGTTTAACTAAGTTATGGCTCAGGATGCCTCTGGGAGACTGCTAAAAAACATAAAAATGAATGATCCCGAGTAGAGCCTAGAAAAAAATCAGCTCCTCTGACTCCTCGACTTTAGGAGTTTTCCGGAAGTAAAGACCATTAGGAAGGATCGCAAAGTCTCCTTCCGTTTTTCATTCCAGTTCCTGACAACTTTCAGGATGCTGCTTATCTTTTTGTCTATCTAAACTATGAAGTTTAATCTACTTCCTTTGTTTTAGTCTCAGTGAGGACAGTAGCTGGTTATATATGACCATTCCAAAGGCCTGAAATTAGTTCACTCATTAATTTTTCCTTTTCCAGGGTATCTGGAAGGGTATGTTTCTGCTGCCTTTCCCAGTTTTCTAAGCTCATCACTTTCCTCACAAGCCTCTAACAACTCTTCACACCCACCTCAGTTCTAGTTTCTGTCATCTTGGTCTCAGATAATAAGGTCATGTGCTCACTACAGTTGGCTCCCTGTATATTCCTGGAGATATGGTAACCTAACGTAGGGATTGTCCAAGTCTTTTGCTCTTTCTTGTTTGATTTCCCATAATCAATTTTTTTTTTTTTTTAGTTTAACACCCTAACAGAGTTTACAGCAATTGGCTAAGAAAATAAAACTCAAACTAAACTATTTTATATTCATTAAAAAAGTTTTGGTGGACAAGGGTGGACCCATGGCTCAGGACAGTTCGCAGCTTAGTCGTGGTTTGTTCCTTAATGCACGTGTTCTTAAATAATGTAATTCAGAGTCATGTAAACTTCATTTTATTTTAGTGTTAGGATTTTTTAATCTATTTTTGCCCAAAAAATTTTTGCAAGGAGAAGGACTCTCACTAAGGGCCGCACAATTCGGATACTCCCTTCTATGGTACCATCAACCACAAGAAGAAATCTGGCATAAATTAGCTGCCTGACAAAACTTCCTTTCAGAATATACATAGATCAATGACTTCCTGATATATCACCACAACATCCTCTAGATGTCACCTTGAGAACATTCCAGGACGGAAGATGACTGCTTCACGCTACACAGACAACCCGAAATAAGACATATTTAAAACTTCACAAACCTGGATCAGTGGACTCATTAATTTTTTCCCCCCTTTTTTGGCCAATTACCTCAAAAGATTAAGTACTGCTCCAAATTAAGTTTCATTCATCGAATGATCTAATTTCTCTTTCTGGAGAATTTTCTTTAGGGCTTCTTGCACCAATGGAAACATAAACCTTCCTCTAAGAAGTATTTCTGATGGACCCCGATTTCTCTTGAATATATCTTTTTCCCAAAGGTCCTCCCAAATCATTTTCTAATTTCTGAGGCTGCTCATCTCAGCACCAGAAGCACCTGAGACAGGAGAGTGCCCTAAAGTTCAAAAGCAGAAATTAGTTGTTTCTGGAAAGTTCAGAGCATTTAATCAATTGTTTCTCTTAAATATGCCTTGCTCTATAGTAGAGGCCAATGACTGACTCATTGGTCATCCAGTTCATTCAGACCAAATGAGCTGTCAGGTAATTCATTAAGGCTCTGGAGGATTCACTGGGTCTAGAGTATGTCAGGTGTTATTTCCCTTCATACAGACGAACTTAGCCTGGAGGTCACATTTTTAAAAATTACAAAAACCTTATGAAAAGCAGTGTGTGAGTGTGTGTGTGTGTCTCTGTGTGTGTGTGTCTGTGTGTAAAGAAAGCAAGAAAGCAGTCTGCCTTACTATAGAGCAAGTTCGTGGAGCCAGAATCAGAGAACTTCTAAGGAGATCTTTTCCAGAAACCAAAACTTACACAAAAAAAATAAGAGTGTCCTAGAGACAAAGAAACAGGAACCTACACAGAGACATGGAGAGTAAGAACTACCAGCTCACAAAGTTAAAATTTCTTCTGACCCTGAGGCAGTCTATTAAAGAAAGGCCATCACCAGCAGTCCCTAGAGCTACGTTCTGATCTCCTTGGGAGGAAGGGGCAGGGATTCAAATGTGCTCTCTGATTACTGCAGGATAACTTCCAAGACTTTATGCAGATGTTGGCAGCTGCATGAGAAAGGAAAAAGCAAAACAGAGCATCCTGAAGCTAAAAGAATTATTTAAAAATAATCTTCATTCTAGTTCCACAGGGAAGACTTTTAAACACAAAAACAGCTTCCTGTATTCTTGGTATAAGAAAAAAGACTATGACAGAGAAAGATAGTTATTAACCTTGTAATAAGAATACATGCTGCAAAAGCACCTTCATTCGGAGTCATTCACCAACTTTTTAAAAAGTATACACAAAGGTAATTTTAAAATAGGGGAGAGACCTCACTTATGCAACATTCTCAAATTATCCTATTCAGGGAATATGAGCAATTATATATGTCTTGATGGAGAAAAATTACATGTTATGCAAAATTTTAAAATATGAAAAATATGAAAAAAATTTTGAAACATGTTTATAAATTAGAAATGTACTCCGACATCTTCTCACATATTGCAAGGTGAAAGCATTAGTATAGTCAATTTATATTCTCGAATTTCAAATTTAACCATTTTTCTCTAGAATGATAAAATTTTTTAAACAATAAAATTACATTTAATGAGAAATGTACAAAGGATCACAGGCAAATATTTAAATCTTGACTGTGTATATAAAGGTTACAATACTAAGTAAGTCTCAGAAATACCTCAGGTCTTTTTTATTTCTATTATTTCTTTTAATAATAATAGTTTCTCCTAAGTATCTACATTTTCATCTGATCTCTCTCTTCCCCGGTGATAAGCATTTATAAACATGTAGTTATACACAATTAATGATTATGTGCAAGGAACTAAAGGGAATTAGTCCCTGATCAAGCAAGAAAAGAAAGAAGTCATTTTCATGGCAAGATTGTAAATCATTATTATTATTTTTAACCTGAACTGTCTATCATCTCTTTGCTCTCAAGATCCAAATTACAGATTGGAACTAAACAAGAGTTTTACAGTAAATGTTTGTCTGCTGGAAAAGAAAAGAACTCAGGACAAAATGAACATAGGTGACTCCCAGGGCTAATTTTCCAATATTCACACTCTATTTGTCATCTCGACAGATGGATTTGGCCCTTGCCCTGAAGGTTCAGACACCCAAGCAGATATATAAATGTCTATTTATAATCCTGGAATAGGGTGAAGAGCTGTCTCTTAGCTATTCCAAGTGGGCCTTATCTCTACCCAATATGCCAGCTCATTTTCCCTATGAGAAACTAACCGCGGTTGTTCCCATCTTCCACATGTAATAACTGAGCAGGCAAGAGATATAAACCACTTTCTAAGGCCCACCTTAGCTCAGCAATTGGTACTGAGGTGTGCTTTGAGCTCTTTTGACTATCAGGTGAAAAGGACAGGTCGTAGAAGAGAGATCTAGATATAATCAAGAATGAGAATCTGGGGGGAGTGCTCGAGAGTAATATTGGCTAAATTATATTGTTATATCACATGCATGTACAAATATGTAACAACAGACCTCACCATTATGTACAACAATAATGCACCCATTAAAAAATGTAGGGATAAATAAGAATGAGGATCTGGCAGGTGTGGTCACAGAGAAGAGAGAGGGACTAAAAATTAAAAACAGTCTAGTCAACACAACAAATTGAAGACACTCAGTAGTGCTGGACAGGGTTCTCACAATTCTAAAGACACACTGACATTCAATCTAGCACACATAAAAGAAAACCCATGAAGTAGTTGGTGAAGCAATGCCAAGGCTCTGACATTGTCCAGACTAGAGGTTCAAAGTTGTCCTTTCAAAAAATCATCCACCTGAACAGTTAAGGTGGTCACTTCTGCCTAACTCACTGCAAAGCAAGTACTGGGACATTAACCTTGTACTATGTAGGAGCCACTTCATTTGCAAGGTTGTTGAGATCAGGGAGAAAAAGTATTTCAAAAAGAAGGCAGTGACCCTACAGGGGTCATCATCAATCACCTGGGGTCAAAGACCTTCCAAATTGTAAAAAGAGGCAGGGGGTAAGGGTAGAGGGCGGAGAGAAGATCAAAAGGCCTTTGATGAGGGTTATGTACCTATATATTAGGACCTGCAAAATGGAACTCCTCTGTAGTGGGAAACCTCCTAGTTTCTAAGGTGAGAGGGTTTTTGTTTTTTAACTTTGGTGCTTACTTTGGAGACTAGAGTCAGCAGATGGCAGAAGAGGCCTAGAGGCATGTTTTATATGGCTGCCAGTTTCATCATATGCCTCAGCAGAGCACTAGATACTATCTTCTTATAGAGCAAGCACTGGGAGGGAAAGGAGGGGAGAACTGCAGTTGGCCAAATGGCAAAGCAGTCGGTGGGAACTGCCTTGCAATTCTGCATTTTAGCTGATAGAAAGGCACTTCTTTCCTATTTGCAGAAGATGAGCATAAAAATGAAGTTGGGAAGTCAAGGTGTGTCTCCTTAGGCCAAGGCCAACAGGGAAGCAGGGGGTATGTGGGTTCTTTCCATTTATAAGGAAATATTCTTTGCTTCTGTTACCATGCTTCATGATTAGAGGAACAGGTCTTGGAGACATGATAGCCAGGCTACAATGGTGTGTGAATCAACTCCATTGGGTAGAGAGTGAGAAGGCAAGGAGCAAGTTTCACTCAGAAAGAGGCAGGAAAGGAGTGCTGCACTGAACCCTTGGTTATCTGCTTGACAGACTTTAATGTAGTTTCGCAATCTTCCACCATCAATGGTGGACACATTCCAAGACTTCTAGTGGACACTGAAACCCTGGATAGTCCAAGCTATGTATGCTCTTCTCTCCTATATACACATACCTATGATAAAGTTTTAACTGATAAATTAGGCAAAGCAAAAGATTAACTACAATAGCTAATAAAACAATTGTACGATATACTGTAAAGTTACATGACTGTAGTCTCTCAAGATATCTTAGTGTACCCTACCCACCTAAAGCTTCTTCTTGTGATGATGTGAGAAGACCAATGACTCAGAGATTATGGGAAAGAAGGTGATTTAGTGTAAAGCTATACATGACCCGAAAATCATACTTTGGTGTAGGAAAAGTGTGATATGCCATCACTGTACTTACACTACTGCTTAATTTACAACTCATAAATTATCTACTTCTGGACTTTTCTACTTGATATTTTCAGATCATGGTCAATTACAAGTAACTGAAACCCTGGATAAGGAACACTATGATATATTCCAGAACATGAATCCTGAGCAGGCTTTGTCCTGATCCTAGAATAACTTTCCCTATTAGCTGGTGAGTGGAATACTTTAAGAATACAATGAGCCTTTTAAAAACTTGCTGAAGATGTTTATAAAAATAATTTATTATTTTAAGAAATATAACATACAACACAGCAATATAAATGGCTTTCAGATTCTGGGCTGTTTTGATTAGCCATGCCCCAGATGCCTCGAGCCTACTCCCATTAGCATGGATAATTGAGAATCTGCTGCATTTCCATTTTAGCATAGTCTCTCTGATTCATTTCAGGAACTGAGATGAGAAACCAAACCCTTGGCTATTATTTCACCTTTCAAGAATTTAGTGCATGGCACTAACCTCTATACAGGCCAAAGAAGCCTTCGTAGCGTAGTACTTTCTTAAAACAGTCAAAGCTGTTTTTATACATGAGCTCTCCCACAAAAGAGCCAGTTGATCGTTGGTTCTGCATTCGAGTTTTTACAAGATCAATAGGATACACGGCAGTGGCTCCAACAGCTAAAATTAAAGAACGACATAATTTTAGAGGGAAGTAGGGTCAGGTAGAGAAATGAACAGACTAGGTGGACAAAATCAAACAAAAGGCTGAAAAAAATAAACAAATTCTGCATGTCCAGATTTTAAAACTATGCCCTTCCATACCCTTAATAAAGTGCTATGGATTGTCACTCAAGTATCTCCTGATAAAAGATTGGCACAGTTTAAATTAAAAGCATATCACCACAGCCTAACTACATTACTAGCCTGTTTTTAGAAAGGTTGTGTGAAGACAAATAAAGACAAAAGTATCACTTATAAGACATTGCTCACATGAAGGTAAGGTAAAGAGTTCCCTTTGCCCTGGTTCTACCTCATACAGATAGATAACTGGCTGGGGGAACAACTAGGCAGGATTTGACCTGTAATAGCTCAAGCTGGTAAATCAGAGAAAAGATAAAAAGGAATAATAAAAGCAAAAATTTTGTACTCATCCATGACTAACCTCCAGCAATAGAACCCAGACCAAACCTGTAGGCCGACTCTGCAACTTGGAGGAGGACTGGCCGGGCTGAATCACCTGAAGATTTCTGCTTTGCATGCACAAGGCCCGGGGTACAGGCAGCAGGCAGACAGGGGAAAAGGACAGGAAAAAAAACGAGCACATATTAAAGAATTACTCACTGGGTTCTCAATCCATGATATAACTAAAATGTCAAAGAGGAAAGCAGAGTTAGATTCCATGAGTTTTGATTAATAAAAAGGTTTTTTTTTGCTATTAATGTTTTAAATTCAATTTGAACAAAAAGCAATTATTACCAAGATAAAGTTGTGAACCTATTTTCAAATGTTCAAGTCTCATTAGTGATCAAAGAAATGCATACTTAAAAATACCAATGAGACCTCATTCTTCCTTAATCAAATCGATCAGTTTTTTATTTGTAATTTTTGTTTTAAATGGCAATACCCAGACAGACAAGAGTTGGTAAAAACAGACCTTCTCAAACTTACCATTAAACTAGGTATAAACTGAGGGAAACTGTGATAATATACATCCAAATATTTAAAATTTCCCTAACCCATGACCCTATAGTTCTGTTTAGAAAAAGTTAGGTTAGAAAATAATCAAGTAAATACAGGACCAAGCTACAAGAATGTTAAAAAGTACTTCTCTTTAAAGAGCAAAAACTCTGGAAATATCCTAAGTCACTAGTAATAGAAGACTGTTTAAAATATAACACTATAATTTTTAAAAAAGTACACCATTATGCGCTGGGGCTGTAGCTCAGTGGCAAAGCACTTGCTTGGCATGTGTGAGGCACTGGGTTGGATCCTTAGCACCACATTTAAAAAAATAAATAAACGAATAAAATAAAGACATGCTGTCCATCTACAACTGCAAAAAAAAAAAAAAAAATTTAAAGTATGTCATTAAAAATTATATTGTCAAGGAATATCTGATATTGGCAAAAATGTTCATAATGCATCATAAAAGAAAACATAAGCTGAAAAGAGCATGGTGGGTAGACAGGTATGTTTCATGATAATATTTTTTAAATAATTTTTTAAGATTTTGCAATATAAAGTCATTTTTTTACATGTATCTAACATTTTGGTATCCCTACTACCTACTACCCAGAGATATTAAAAATATTTATTGTGGCTATAACTAGGGGACCATATTACAGATAATTGTTACTTCTTCCTCTTTTTGTCATTTTTCCTAAATTCATACTTCAGGTCAGCCAGTTGTTCAGTTGCTGTTCTTTTGAGCTATTTTCTATAGTGTTTCTGAGGCCAAAACGTTTCAGAGTATTGCACTTCTCTGCCTGCATACATAAAATAGTAAATTTATGTCACACTGAGTTGTCAAATGAGGGTGACATATAGTCAGTGCTTAATAAATACCTGTTGAACGAATAAATACATTCACTAAGACTTGTTTTTCAAAGCCATGATAATTAAAATTAGTGAAGAATGAAAATAATCAGCAACCCCAGCAAGCAACCCACTGAATTTTAGTTGCTGTCAGTGCAACACAATTCTAATACAATTAGATTATTTGGAATCTCCTTCAAAGTCACTTAACTGAAAATAGCTTTACATAGAAATATGCATCTGTAAGAATGGAAAGCATTTCTTGCAAATTCCATGGTTGATTACAACTCTATCCCTGAAAAGATGGAGATCAACAGTACCTTCATTTTGATAGACATATCCAAAAGAGAAACACTAGTTTATTTACATAGATAAAAATATGCAACACTTAGAAATGTCCTGGCATCAAAATGAGTGAAAATACTCTGAAAATAATGAGGGGGAGTAACCTACCATTATCACTAATTATTCATCTAAAAGACAAATGAAATCCCAGACTTTCATTAAACTTTCCAGAAACTAAAAATGTAGTGTATTCTAAAATGATATAAGAAAGCTCCTCCTTTGCTCCTCCGTGTAGGACAAATGTTCCAAGGGCTGCATGGTGCTGGACTGGCACATCTGCCCACAGGTGGATGACCTCCCTGGCTTGAATTTGTAAGGCCCAGTGGGATTCATACAGTAAAAAGCACACTGTATGCCAGGCAAGGCTACTGTGAATTGCTAGAAACCTCTAAGCAGCAGCCAATCATTTCCTGCTGTAAATCTCATCAAACTAGCCTAACCCTTTCATGACCGGTATCAACAAGCACCCCCTTATAAATTCAAAAATCTGCAAAGGGCATAAAGGGAAAATGGTGGGCTACTGCTACCAGCTGGAGAGCAGAGATATCTTTTAAAAAAAAGAAAAGTCTCTGCTTTTCTTAATCCCTACATTTCTACATAGCTGGTGGCATAGAGATGAAGAGATAATCATCTCATGAGCAGTGTTTAAAATCAAAGGGAGGGAGCGCAACGTTGCTTCCACCTCTGCACGTGATTATACAGTTCTTTCTCCTGCACTGAGGGAAAGTGGCTTCCTCTTTTAACCACAGCCAGCTGGTTTTCCAGAGGTGCCTCACTAGGATTTACTGAGCACACACCCACTACTTTGACTTACATGCTGCACACAAAACTCGCCGCTGCCTTTGGGTGGGAAGGAGCTAAAAGGAGGGGGTCCTGGCTCCAGGCCTGACAGTCCTAAAAATGTAGCCCGCATCAACCCATTGTGGTCAAACTGGCGTCTTAGTACAGACCCAGAGCTCCAAGCCAAAAACGGTTAAGTCTCACAGGATTCAGAGATGGCTTTGCCTTAAAGGAGGTATTTTTCTAAAACCGACGCTCTGTCTGTGAGTGGATTTATTTTACAAACGCCAAGCAAGCACAACACCCACTATGAGGCTTTTCTTCTCTAAGCCCTGATCTATAGAGAGTCGAGTAAGAGTTAAATGAGGAGGTCCTGTCTTAAGTTTCTGACTCCCACAACTTTAAGAGATTGGTTTCTGTTAACCATAAAATAAAATTTAGCATTCCTAAAATTGTTTCCACATAACTTATGAATCCTTTCACAGAGAAAATAGGTCTAAAAGCCTTCAAACTACAACTCCAGACTAAACAAAATTATCTCATTTTGATATTCAGAAAAACGGAAGGCATGGCAGTTAAACAATGCGCTGACGGGGTCCCTCTGTGCAGAGCAAAGATGGCTTTCATTTAGCAACACACAGCTTCGATAGGGACTGTGACACCAACCCACTGCATGTTCCTCTCATCCCTCAATGTGAGATTTAGGGAAGAAGAAGAAAAGATCTATGTGTTTACAAAGTGTGCAGCTACCAGTGCAGTGAGGAAATCATCCCATCTTTGAAAAAAATAAACAGAGTCCAAAGTGTGTTCATTGTCAGAAGGTTTCTAAGTAACTTCTCTTTTCCACCTTCTGAAATTGTCTGCATTGCAGGGGTAAAATAAAAAAATGTTAAGTCAGGTACCAAGGCCAAAAAGGCAAAAGTGAGTGAAAAGGAGCTAGGGGAAACACCAGCATGCACATCTGTCCCTCTTCACTCACCTGCCTCTGGGCTTCAGCCAACTTGAATGGCAGAGTTCCCTCTTCCAGGGGAGCAATCCGCTCGATGTCGGCTAAGGTCATACGTCTAGAAGGAACAGCACAAGCAAAAATAAAAATATCGATTTATTACATTTTCATTATGGAATTCTACAGTGTTCTTTCTATCATTTTCCATATTTCAGTGTTGCCTTTCATTTGGCTTCTTTCTCTCCCAAATGCTGCCCTCCCCCTACTCCTACCTCCTAACATTCTTTTATTAAGCTAATTAAAAAAAAAAAAAAGCCAACTTACCCCCTTGGCTCATATAAATCTGCTAACTGAAACAAGATGTCAACCTCCATGGGTGTAACCTGACCAAATTTCTGAGCTGCCAGAACAAACTCCTCTGTATGGAAAAAAATAAAAGGGAAAAGATTCAAGAAGGAATAGCACTACATTCAGCATTAACTCAAGGCACTGGAATGGGTGGACATCACAGAACTTTATTACAGTCACAGAATTCAAGTCAATCCAAATAGGGCAAGAATTTTTGTAGTTCTTTCCTGCACTTGGAAAGAGTATGCAGAATACTTTCTCCAACATTTACTTTAAAAACATGGTGCCATCTGAAAGCTTTGAATAAATGACATAGGATATTATTCAAATTACAAGTCAAGGAAAATGAGAAAGCAAATATTAACTTCATTTACATCAGTCTGGTCCCAAGAAGTTATATTAACGAAGCTGTGGAATTCTTATGGGAAGCCTCTGTTTTAGAAAAATCCCATTAAAATGCTGATAAGATCTTCTTCAAGTTTATAGATCAACTTACAGTGTCACCAATACAAGTTTGTGGAATTCCTCATTTACTTCTGAAGAACAGCCCTTTAGAGGCAACCAAAATAGCTCAAATTCTAACAAAATTTGAAAATATTTAAGAAATTGTACACGTTTTTCTCAAAGGCTGTCTTTATTTGGTAAAGATTATTTTGTTTGCTTTTGTTTGATCAAAAGATAGAGGACACACGTGTGCCATATGGTTAATATGTGAGAATGGAGTGAGAAATCTGAAATCTGTAACTGCGTTGCCTTCTTCACTCTAATAACAAGTCCCCAAGATGCTTCCAGGCAAAAATTCAGATACATTCTCACTCACCCTTAGTCACCTCTACATCTTTCCTGTTGCCCGCCAGAGTGCTGTAGATCTTTCTAATGAGTTCCATGTTGTTAAGAAGCGAATTAAATCCATTAAAATAGGAGAAACTAACTTGATGAGATGTGGTACCTCCAGCAGCCTCAGTAAGTTGAAAACAAGAGAGAAGAAAAACAAAAGATTTATAGGTAAGGAAGATTCAGAAGTACATAGTGTGGAATTAACCAAGATTGAGTGTATAAGAACAAATGATCACATGCATTTTTCTTTCACATTAAAAAAAAGCCACAAATGATTTTTAGAAGTAACTGCAACTAATCATGACCAGAACCTGGTACATTCCACATACAACTCTTAGAAAACTAAATAAATACATGTGTAAGATCATAACAATGGAACCAGCAATAATTTACAGAGTTCAAATTTCAATTGGAAATGTTTTATAAGTTGGTTTATTTCATCTAATGAGCAAATCTTAAAGGCCTGTACATGCAAAATTATATTATACAAATGCGCACATTTATGTGCTTATGCATGCAAAACTGTATTGTATCAACATAAACATACTACGGAAAGTGATCAATCTAACATTAATATCAAGATTTATCACATTACTTACAACCAGTAATAAATCATCATTTAAGTACAGACTTCAAATTGGTGGGATTTCTAACAAACAAGTATATCATGATAAAATTACAGGATGTCATGTGCTTGAATGGGGGTTAATACTCATTAGAATTCTGATAATCAGAGTTCTTAAGAAAGCATATTTCTTCACACGGGACAAAGGAAATAGAAAGCATGTCCATTATGAATGGAACTTCAGTGTGGGGTTTCAAATTCTATCTTTTCCTAACAAGGCAAAATGTTTTTATTAAGAAAGCACTTCTTTATAAGGTAACAACCACATAAATCTCCACTTAGTAATCATTTAAAATAGCTGACATGAACATTTAGTATGGAAAAGGAGGTGGTGGTGGTGGTGGGGATGGGGAATGGGGTGGGGTAGATTAACACAGTGCCAGAGTGGAAAAGCCTTGTCTGAAGGCCCTGTCTCCAGAATGAAACATTGGGAAGAGGGAAATTGAATGGTTCCTGAACACCTGCCCTGAGTAAATTGTGAAAACAATGAAAGTCTTTTGCCCAAGTTGGCAAAAGGAAAGCTACCATTGGAAGTGGACCCCAAATCTGAGTTATCATAAGAACCATCTAGAATTTGTACCAGTTAGATTCTAAGACCTCATTACCTAGAGATGGTAAAATACAGGCCTAAAAGAAACCTACAATCTTTATTTTCAGTAACTATCCCTTTTGATTCTGATGCTCCATGAACCACCACCGTGATGCTTAGGAACCCACTATTGAACGGTGCCTGTGATGTCAGGACAACAGCTGGATACCCTCTGGGATGATACAGATGGCAGGGTTCTGCCTGCCACATGTGCCATCATAGCCTCACACATGAACACTGGATGAACAAGCAAATCTAAGGTCTAGAGTTTCTGCTTTGCCCACTATTCCAACAAACAATAAATGCATGCACCATTTTTTCCCCTTAGATAAGAAAAAAGATCAGCGTTTGACATAACTTAAAATAAAAAGTGAAATTAACACAAGATCACAAGCTGATTTTTCCTTTTTTCTTTAACAGGTTAATATAGTCAGGTTTCCATATACATGAGTTCCATATCCATGGATTTGACCACTCCCAAACGGAAAAGATTTGGGGAAATTTACATTTGTACTGCACATGCAAACATTTTTCTCATGTTATTCCCCAAACAATACAGTGTAACTACCATTTACGTAACATTCACATTGAATTGAGTATTATAAGTAATCTGGAGATGATTTAAAGTATCAAAATCATATGCATTGGTTATAAGCAAAGACTATGCCATTTTATAGAAGCAACTTGAGCATTTGCAAATTTTGGTATTCATGAGAGGGTCCTGGAAGGAATCCCCAATGGATACAGAGACACAACTGTGCATTTCTCTAGGATATTCCATATAATCCAGCAAACAAATTAACCTACCCACTAAAACTAGCCAACTAGTTTCTAAGTTTGGTAATTTATACAATCACATTAAGAAAATGTTGGGTTTTTTTTTTAACATTTTTTTTATTTGTAGATGGACACAACATCTTTATTTTATTTATTCATTTGTATGTGGTGCTAAGGATCAAACCCAGTGCCTCATGCGTGCTAGGCAAGTGCTCTACCACTGAGCCACAACCCCAGCCCCAATGTTGGAGTTTTAAGAAGAAAAAGAACATAATTTATAAGTGTTCTTCATAATCTCATATTTACTAAGCTTAAACCAGGTTGAAAAATATGTCATTAGGGCAAGTTACAACTTACAGCTACTAGACATTCTTCTACAAAAGGTGTCAAGACGTGGGGCCGGATAGTGACCATGATGTCACGGAAGTCAATGGCTGTGACTCTTCCAGTTTTGGCATTATCCCGTTGCACAAAGGCTTGTTTTGCATGCTCCAACTGTATTTCCTATAAATAGAGAAGGTGCAATTCTTAAGTTTTGCTTCTTATTTACTACAAATGACTGCTCATTTTCAAATCTGGCTGAAGAAATAAAGATTATATCTTGATTTAACAGGCCCCCACTGGCTTGTTTAACAGTGCCCCCAAGCCACTACCTTCTTTAAGAGAGAGAACTTTGCTCAGATCAGTGAATATGTCCTCAGAATATAAACTCCACCTTAAATCTCCTATACAAAGAAACCAAATCACTTCCATCCTCCGCTAGAGTCTGAGACACAAGAAAATGAAAACTGGAATGAAGTTTGGTAGGTTCCAAGATCTGGCAAGACCCAGCTTAGGTGATGCACAGGAAAGGAAAAACCCATATTAGGACATTAACCTCTCTCATAAGAAGAAAAGTGTGTAACTGCATCTGGCACTCAAACGTGGACTCTAGCAGCAAACTGAAAAGAGTAGGTCTCTTCTGGAATATGCTATTTCTCTAATACAGGACTACTGACATTTTGGGCAAGTAAGGACTGCAAGGCTGTCCTGCACCTTCCCTGCCATCTTTCTACTAGATCCTCCCAAGGTTATGACAATTAAAAGAGACTCCAGACAGTGCCATATGTCCTGGTTGAGGACTACCAGATAGTGATCAGAATGACAAGCTAGATGGTATGCAGGTCAGGTATATCTGTGGCAGTATCTCAGGACATATATTTAATTTATATGATCTAAAGTCAGGAGGTCTAATCACAGCTTTCTATTGCTATTCCCAGGGAATAAGTGTATACACAAAATAAAACTTAGCTTCCCATCCACACTCAGTGTGCACCACACGACAGACGCATCCCTCCTGCAGAGAGCATTTTGCCATTTTCCTCAGGACACTCTGCCTACTTCCCAGATGGGCCCTTAGAAAGAAAGCTAATCTCTACAAAATTAAAAAGCACCACTGAAGTGGCTCTCAAGGACTTCCAAGTATTTACATGAAATAAGGTTTTATTAAGTGATATTACAGAATTGTTTTTAACTTGGGTGAGATAATGACTTGTGCAAAAATTAATTGCCTCCTGAATTAGTGCAAACTAAAAGAGAGATGGCATGTGTCTGATACTGCTTGAAAATATCAACTTCCTTTCTTTGCCCCAGATAGCTGGGGAGACGAAAGAAGATTGACAAAATACTGATAAAGACTGAAGCTGGACGATGAGTACTGGGAGGGTCCTCAGAACCTTTCACTCTACTCTTCTGAAGTTGGTGTATATTTAAAAGAATTTAAAGAGAATCAGAGTTCCTATTCTATTTAAAACCTTTTTTCAGATATGGCATCTGCCAGTTCTGAGCCAGCCTGTCCCTGCTGAAACTCTTTTCTAGGACTTGAATACTTCCCTTCCTTAAATGGGAGGTATTAGTCCTTTATCCTCAGGTCTTTTCACTCTGCTTTCCTGGGCAGTGTGCTGGCTACCATGTCCTCAGGGCTTCTTATAAGCCAAGGTGTGATTTCCACATCCAAATCTCCCATTCCCATCTGCTGGACCAAACTTTCTAATTGCTTGTAGAATATACCCCATGAGTATCTCCTGAAGGCCATAAAATTACTAACCATCACTAAATCCACTACTACATGCCCCCTGCCCAGCAGTCAAACCTAGTCCCTCTTCTATGTTCAAAGCCTAATTATTGGCATGTTGGTTTTCTGGTCATCTCACCTAGAAAGCTATCATTTTCAATTCTTCAAGCTTCTTTTAAGAATAAATCAGTTACCAAATAATGTCCCATGGACATTGTTTTTAAATATTTATTTTTTAGTTGTAGTTGGACACAATACCTTTATTTTACTTATTTGTTTTTATGTGGTGCTAAGGATTGAACCCAGGGCCTCGCACACGTTAGGCGAGTTCTCTATCATTAGGCGAGTGTTCTATCGCTGAGCCACAACCCCAGCACCCCCATGGACATTTAAAAGTTCATTCAAATTCATCTTTTCCTTATGGTGCTAATGGTTCAAGGCCTCCTCAGATCTTGCCTAAATTACTACCATGGCCCAAAATGTCAGTCTGGGGTTTCTCTCTGACCTCTGTGGTCCACCTGGCATGGCATCCAAAGTTGCCTTTTGTAATCACAGATCTGACCCCCACCTCCCTCCATAGAAAGCTGATGGTCTTTGATCACAGAGACCCTCTCCACATCAGGGCACTCAAGACCTATAGGAGATACTCTCAGTTGCTTCTCCTGCTACCCCATGCCCAGCTTTGCCAGACCCTCCACATATCTGGTAAATATTAGTAGAGACCTCCTAAATGAAAATCGGCCACCTGAGTTCCTGTGACACCCCTCACCCCCTCCTGAGCTTCAATTATAAGACCTGTCTTACCACATCTTATACTAGAATCTGTATAAGATGTGGTAAGACAGGTCTTATAATTGAAGCTCAATTCTGTCTTTCCTTTGGCCTGGGAAAAGATTCTGTGTCCTCTTTATGTTTATCCTACTTATGCTTCTGGGCAGGATAAGTTAGGCATAGAGTCACATGGTAGGCATGATCATCAGTGATAGAAGTCTATAAAACCAACCAGATGAACAAATCACCATCTATTGAACAAAACGGGGTTCTCTGTATGAGTGACTCTGATTTAAGAGGAAGGAAGGAACCAACTGTTAAACACCCTGTAGTGATAAAATGACCACAGTATGTATTCAATTGAAAGTAAATGAACACAGTCTCCTTCGAATTGTGAGACCCACTGCTAAAGCTATCATAAGCCGAGATTACTTTCAACAATAGGAGGAGGTATGTTCAGTTATTTATCATTTGCCCTAGTTTATAACTCTGTCTAAGGGATCCTCAGAACATCATACCAAAAACAGCACGGCATTCCTTCGTTACCCTGTCACCCCAGGAAGCAGGAAGCCTGAACACTAAGACCAGACTGCTGGAACGCCAGATGGAAAAAGGAATGCCAAAGCAGGGAGCAGTCACATGAAAGGGCAGAGCCCGTGACTGTGAAGGGTACAATGTCACTACCCATTTCTGTGCCTTCACTTCCTTGACTGAACATTTACTAGCAGGGATTCTATGATCATGTGATAAAAAAGCTCTTTCACCCGGATGATAAACGACCTGAGAATCCATTTCCAACAGCTTTTAAAAGCTGGTGACATTAGAATTGCATGCAGAACAAGAAACTAGATCCATGTCATTCTCTCAACAGTTAGTTGGCTCAGTAGATTACTAAAGACATGAGTCTTGCTATCTTCTGTGGCTTGCTGTCTACAAAGTGGCTGCTGCTTCCTCTGGGTGAAGAAATAAAACTATTTTCTCTACCAATGCAACCTCCACAATGACCAGGTGTGTATCAGAAACCATTCTAAAGCACTTTATAAAAATTAACTCATTTCATGCTCACAGCAGCCCTGTGTGGCAGGTAGGTCATTCCTCCATTCACTGAGGAAACTCAGGTCTCAGGGACAGACCGGAACAGCAAGGCTGACTCAGCCCCAGGCACTTCACTCCACTAACAGCACTCCCACTACTCTACCACACTGCCTGGAGGGCCTGGAGAATGAGACTGTCAGAAATTTGATGAAAAATGCATTTGATACTTGAGAATCTGAAAAGCTTTGGAAAGAGAAAAAATTAAACTTACTTTTAAGTTACCCTAGATTTTGCTGTTGCCTGCTTTCATTGGAAAACAATAATATTCCTGAAGGCTTCCTATTAAGGAAAGGCCTGTGCATCCAGAGTGCCAGGATAGTTTTACCAACAGTCACAAAGAACATGGAGAGGGAACCAAATCTAAAAGTCCTTCTCTGGTTCTTCTTCTTCTTCTTCTTCTTTTTTTTTTTCTTTTTCTCAGCCCAAAGAGACCGAGGAGAGAAAAACCAAGAGAGAGGCCTGTGGGAGCTAACACATCAGTTCCTCTATAAACATTTAAATCAAGAATGAGTCATCTTTGAAATAAATGACCAGACTTCTTCTCCAGTGACTTAAAATTAGAGTTCTCTGGGCACCTCCATAGCTATTTATGGAAAATTTAACACTCAGGCAGGGTCATCAAGAGACCAAAGGCTTCTAGACGTTTACCCAGAAGGTACACAGTCCAAGAGCTTTTAGTTGTACAAAATACAACATATGTAAATAATATTCATTTTCTAAGCAAAGGGGACCATAATGGACAAACAACTCTTATGTACAGGGGAGGGAAGAACTATAGAGAAGAAATTATCAGATTCAAATATTTAAAGGTTAAAAAATTATCAGGTTAAAAAAAGAGATATTAGATTGTTTCTTTGTATTTCTTTAAAAAGAAGTCAATGTGAAGAACATATTGGGTCAGGTTTTGAAACAAACACTGAAGTCCTTAACCTATAAAACTATTGTGCAGTGAAATGGGCTACCTTGCAAAGTAGCAGGTTCCGTGTCACTGGGATCTATGGGCTAAGGGATACAAGTCATGGATTTCAATTTATCTTTTTGTAGGGAAGAGTGGGGGGTTCCAGGGATTAAACTCAGGGGCACTCGACCACCTAACCACATCCTAGCCCTATTTTGTATTTTATTTAGAGGCAGGGTCTCACTGATTTATTTAGCACCTTGCTTTTGCTGAGGTGGGCTTTCAACTCGTGATCCTTCTGCCTCGGCCTCCCCAAGCTGCTGGGATTACAGACTCGACCACCACGTTAGGCAAGGATCTTACTTTAGCTTGATAGGACCATGGAAGTACTTTATCCTAACAGTGCTGTGACATTTGGAACAGGAATGCCACAGCAGTTATAACTCTCCTACTGGAAAGCACACAGTGGTCATGTTTGCACCTCAGGTCCCAGGTCTGCCTTCGATGGCACACCAATGCCTGTTATGTGATCTACAGGTCATTTGTGACAGCCATTTAATAAGTGGAAGCTCAGAGGGCTGGGGATGTACTTCAGTGATAGAGGACTTGCCCATCATGCGCAAGGCCCTGGGTTGGATTCCAAGTACCACACACACACACATTGATTTTAGTTGAAGTTAAAGGCTTAAAAACTTTATAATCCTCTTCATTATGGAAGAGTAGCTCTGTAAGTCGTTCTGAACTAGCCACAGGAACAGAAAGAAGAACACAAGATAGGGTAGGGCATAATAATAATAGCTGAATGCATTAACACTTATTGCAGGCCAGATGCTATGCCAAGAATGTCAAAGATAGCACTTTACTTAAGCCTTGCAATACCTCTGTGAAGTAACAATCATTATCTTCACTTTATAGGGAGATACCTGATGTTCAGGAAAGATAAGAAAGTGACCCAAAGTCACACAGCTTAGAAATAGCTGAGTTGAGATCCATACCAAAAAAAAAAAAAAAAAAGTCTGATTTTAAAACTAAGATTCTTAACTGCTGACTTAGGCTGCCTTGGGCAAAATCTTAACTGAGGAGATCATAGGTAGGTTTAGATATATAACAGGAAAAGAGAGTTAAAGAAAAGTTTTAATGACAACTTGAATGCTATGAAAACAGCCAGACATATCTCGAAGAATTCTCATCTTGGATGATGGGGGAGGTAGAAGAATCTTCTACTACTACTACTACTACTACTACTACTACTACACACACACACACACACAAATATTTAAGGAGAAAGACATGAGGTGGTTGACCACAATTAGAAACTTGCACTGAAATATGTTTAAGTTATAAACAAAAGTTAAGCTACCTACAAAAGACAGCTTGATGTTCAGGTAGAAGTAAATCTGGAAAATTCAGATGATGGGATTGTAGCGCGGAAGTGAAAGGCTGGACTTGACCAAGTGCTGACTGCATGCTACACTTCCTGGATTGTGGTTTTCCTACTTGAGCCACCTTAAGGTGGGTCCTCCAACGCTTTCATGCTATAGATGAAAAAATGAGGTGAAGAAAGAGAGGGTCACTCGAGGCTACGGATAAAACTGGATATGCAGCCAGGCAATCTGGCTCTGAAGTCACAATCTTAACCTACATCCAGACTACTTTTTCATATTAGAGGGAGGCCCAGCAAACACCAGAAGAAAACAAGAAGTTGTAGAGAGAGAGAAGATCATCTTACAGTACATACAAAGGGCAGGCACCAAAAATCCAACAGGTACATGAGCGAGGGAGTTCAGAAAGTGATGTCAAGGGCCTGAGAGTACACAGAAAACCCAGAGCCCCAGGAAGATAGCAACCTCTGTAGGAGCTCTCAATGGTGGCAAGCAAGGGGTACCTGCTAACTGTGGCATGTACAGGCCTTCCCGCAGGAAGAGAAAAACACCTCCCATCACTAAGGCCAGAGGTCCCAGAGCTCTACAGCTCCCTCTCAGGCAGTTCTGCTCAAGCATGCAAAAGGAGGCCCAATTTTTCTGTAATATTTGCTAGTGAACTGTTTTCTCTTCCCTCTATTCTAGTGCATGGTGATTAATGGAATAGGCTTTTATTGTAGCGGTTTTGAACTACTTCAACATACCCATTCAGATTCCTGTAGGGGGGAAAAAAAGTTAAACTCTTCAAAATTGCTAGTGGTACAGAAATAAACAGATATAGGGGTTATACTGCTTTCGGTCTAACTTTCATGCTTCTAATATTTCCAGGCCTGCTATTTCCTTAATAATCTCCAATTTTCAAGTGGGTATATTTCTAATGCAAAAAAATTCTTTCCCCCTCTATTCAGACATGCAAGTTTGTGCTTTATCCTCAGAATATTTTATCAGAAAGAAAGAAAGAAAAAAAAGTGAGAGAGAACCTCAAAACAAGCAGCAGTTCCAGAGGATTTATATTATAAAACAAAGAACATTTTCTTTTAAAATTCTGGAATATTTACACTTTTTTTGTTCTGGAATTTTAAAAAATCTAAAATTTTAATAAAATCAGGGAGTTAAGGAAGCATTCAGACTTCCTTTTGGGGTGGAATAATTGTTGTAGAATAATTCTGGGCAAAATGCAGGTAAATTGCCTATCAGAACAAAGAACAAAAAAGTATAATGATGTGTGAAAATATTGTATCACATTTAGTACTATTTAAACAAATTCTATATCAAGTTTTATTACCTGTGTATTATTTAATATTTAAGTATCTACTTTGTTTTCATAATTCTACACTAATTTGGAGAACAGTTTAATTAAGATGGAATCTGGCAATGAAATACATAGAAGTTGAGTAGTTTCCGTTCTTAGCATTTTCTCCATGTTTAGTCATGCAGATTTTCATAGTTCAGCTTAAAATTTCACCCATAATTCATTTGGAGGGGCCTTTAATTAATATTCATCAGAAGCAACATCACCCATGGCTCTGCATACACAGCAACACCTTGGCAGAAACCAAGTACAGAGCTTTTCCACCTCAATTTTCTTGCTCTTCTGATTTAACGTTAAACTTCACAGTGGGTAATGGCTGGGGAGATGTTGTGTAGAGTGCTCATTTTTAGCACGATGTTACTGTAAAAGCCTGCACAACAGGCTGCTCAACAAAACAGCAAGGTGACAAAACACCACGGACACAACAACACAATGAATCCTGATTTCCTTTGCCCAGAGTACAGAAAGTGTGCAGCGTAAACAGGACATATTCTGCATCTAATTGTACAGGTGTCCAGTGAACACAGCTCTGGTCATCCTTGGCCAAACTAGCAATGGTTTCCATTTGGACACAAAACAGTATTTAATCTGCTGGAAGAACTGGGGATAAATAACATTAGCTGCCTTTTTTCATCATTTCCTTTTAGAACACCAAGTTATATATGTATGCATTTCTGCAGTATTGGGGATTGAACCCAGGGGTGCTCCACTACTGAGCTACATCTCCAACCTCCTCCTCTCACTTACTTTTTTTTTTAAACTGAGACAGTGTCTTGCTAAGTTGCTGAGGCTGGTGTCAGATTTGCAATCCTTGTTTTGGTCTCCTGATACTGTATCTCCTCAGCCATAGCACTGGCTGTGATATGGTATTTATTAAACAGGAATGACTTATATTACATACCTGTCTTAAAATCAATATAAAAGGTACTCACAAGTTGAAAATGCAAATAGAGTGTGATTTCTGGCTATTAAGGTTTTTTTTTTTTTTTTTTTTTTATTAAAGACCTTTGGTTTAGATATATTCACAAATACAGATAAGGAGTTGGAGTACAAAAGGGAAATACAAATGGCTCTGGTTACTCAATATGAAAAAAAGACTTGCTAATTGTCCAATAACTATAATAATAAACAATAACTAATTGTCCAATAACTGTAATAACAATAACTAATAATAAACAGTGTAATAAACGGTGTAATAATAAACAGTGGCGGCTTCAGCAAGTCAACAATTGATTCTTTTGATAACACCTGAAATCCCCTATTAATACCAAAGCTTAAGAATTTTGATGCTGCCACGTTGAAGGTATGCTGTCTTTTATTTGGTGGTGGCAGAAAGCAATTTCTTTTTTAACATATGTAACCTGTTGTGTTGAAATTTTTGCCTTATACCAGGATGCCATCACAAATAAGGTAGCAAACTCTATAAAGCCCAAAACAGAGCTGACTAGCAGTAGTTAAGTCTCTGACTTCTAGAGTAATAGGTGGCAACCACCAGCAACTGAATGCAACAGATTCCCAGTGGTCTGCTCTCTAGGGTTCAGAACCTGAATAACTAAATGGTCCATTTCACATTGACTTGGACTATCTGGGCTGACTTGGTCAATCTGATTTAACAAAAAGAACCAAAAATGTTCAGCTGCATGAGTAAGCTTTGACATCCAACTGGGTTACAAAAGGGGGCTTGTGTGATCTGGGGACAAGGATCCTTACCAATAAGAATGATTAGTCTAGAAAACCAGACACATCTCTGATCCCTATGTTCTGCTCTCATTTCTTTCAACTAAAGTTCATCACTCTAGTTCTCATCATGTTCTTCCAACAAAATGAAGACTTGAATACAATTATGGTACCTGTGTGATGTGGACCCTCTGCTGGGTCAGTTGACTTCATTCTTATGTTCTATGTGATGCAAAGATGTTAAAGAAGATTTTTAGACCTATCTTTCCTCAAATCAATTATCCTATCTCTTGGTTAATGGAATGTCAGCCTCAGAATCTATTTGCCAATCCAGAGACTGCTGATTTCTTGATCTTGCCTCTACCTATAATGATGGGTGGAAAGACCCTGGATATGGAAAATTTTCCTGGCTCCAAAAATATGGGGAATAATCTTTCCAAAAAACCAGAAATTACATTAGAAGCATTCGTAGAAAACATCATCGTAATTCTCAGGAACAGAGGAAAGCCCAAATGCCAACATGCATGTGTGAGACTATTATGTGTGAAGCACTGCTCCGCAACCCTACGGTAAAACCACCTCTTCTCCCTGTGCTCCCCTTCTTAATAAAGCCTCACCATCCTTCCACTTGCCCAAGCCTAAAACTCAGGAGTCAACGTTGAGTTCTGCCAAAGCCTTGACTATCTCCTTCATATTCAATCACCAAGCCTTGTAAGGACTATCCCTTTAACTTTTCTTGACTTTTCTTCACTTTGGCCCATCACTATTACCATCCAACTTAGGCCATGGTTGTTTCACTCCAAGATTAGAAAGTGACCAGCTGGTCTCCATCTCTTCAATCATGTCCTTCTCCTCTTGATTACACATACAATAGACAGAGCGATTCTTCTGTAGTACAAATCTGATCATGTCTGCCACGAGAAGCTTTATCAGACTTAAAAATGAAGACTTAGGGTCAAGTTCTATGTTCTTAAACATCCAGAGTTGAGAAGTCTAGACCAATATGGTTCATAGACTTATCTGCGGCATTGCAATTCAGGATGTTTAGTGGAAGGGCAGTTTCTTAGCCCAACCCAGAAATACTGATTCAGAGTCTTGGAGGCAAAAAGGACCAGGATTCTGCATTTTAAAATGAGCATCTCAGATCATTTTTACACTAAATTTGAAAACACTGCTAGAGATTTAGGAAAATTCATTTTCGATTCCACCTGTCTGATCTGGAACAAATTCAGAAAACTTCTCAAAGCTTCTGAGTGCTCCTCTTTCATGGAGAAACAACAGCAAGTGCCTTACTTAATACCTAAGGTGACTGTAAGGACAAATACAAGCAACAGTGAAAGCACTCTTTAAGCTGGAAAATGCTGCATGAGAGGTAGCCGATAGCAATGTTTTTCTAGTTAATAGTAATATTGGATTTGGCAGCAATCCTAGACTTTTCAAACCTGAGGTTGGAGCCATGGGAAATTCCCTATGTGTAGATTATTTTTAAATTTTAATAATTATATGTGAAATATAGATGCAATTATAAAACAGTATCAGAAAATAATTGAAAACAACAGTAACATGCACTCCACTAAGGTTCATATCTGGTGACTAAAGGTTGGGGTCAGGAATGCTCGATGTCCAGCAATGCATGGCCGCAGAGCACCCCTACTCAGAGGTAAGGCTCCTTCTAGGAACACATCCTTGGCCCTGGGGAAAATGCACTACAGTGGTAACATCATGGTTTTGAATCCCTCAAATGTCTTTGATTTCACTGAAGAAGCTAAGCTCTACAGCAGCTGCTCTTTCTGTTTTGGGATACTCCTTTGGGAACTTACTGCTATGGGTCATTTCCCCAGAAAATTATCTATAAATGCAAAATTTTACCCTAGAGTCTATTTAATATTCTTTTGCATATAATAGGGGATAATGATAATTACGTCTTGGGGCATTGGAGGATGCTATTATCAGAAAAACAATATTTAAAACACTTTGTAAATTATAAGGATCATACAGATATTAGTCACCATTATTATTCTTTTGAAAAAGTGTCTTAGTACTGACTCTAAAGAATAATTTGGCAGAACAGTTTAAAGGATCTTTCATTCTGTGCCCCAAGTATCCTATGATACCTACTCAATAAAAAAAAATGGGCAAAGGAATAGACACTTCTCCCAAGAAGACATGAAAGCACTTGGAAAGATGTTCAACATTATTTTTAGAGAAGTGTGAATCAAAAGCACACGTGAGGTCATTGTAAGAGTTTCTGAAATCAAAAGTCAGTTTTCTCATCTGTAAAATGGGGCAGTTAACTAAATGACTTCATGCACATACCTGGCTCTGTAGGTTCATACTTCAGATGGCTGCTGTATACCCACATTTTGAATGTTATTAGGCTTTATATTACAAACCCTTAAGAGTTTTGCTACAAAAGAACAAACTCTCAGGGTCTACATTCTACACCTGCTTGAATTTCTCTTTTTATACTCTCAGGTGAACATAAATAGGAACAATTTCCAGGTTTGTACATTAAAATTGTCTCAAGAATTGTTGCCTCTGCACAGCTCAGTTCTTCATACAAAGGCCTCTTGACAAACCCTGCATACTCAACAAACACTGCTGAAGTGAATACTTTGCCTGATAGGAGTAATTATTATAGCACAAAAGCGACTTCCAAATAGGGATAGAGTTTGTGGTCAATAACATTTATGAACTGGAATTCCACCAGGTATAGAATAGGAAAAATTTTCCAAGTTGTTTTCTAAAAATCTTAGAATATTAAAATTCACTTTTATACTAGCAACCATAAAATTAGAAATTTGTTCTAGGAGCTCAGAGTACAGGTACATGGAGAGGTTTACAAAATATTTTAAAATACACATACATAGGGCTTGGGATGTAGCTCAGTGGTGGCTTACCTAGAGTGTGTGGGACCCTGAATTCAGTCCCCAGCACCACAAGTAACAAGAAGAACAACAAAATAGGGGCTGGGGTTATGGCTCAGTGGTAGAGCACTCACCTTGCACGTGCAAGGCCCTGGGTTCAGCACCACATAAAAATAAATAAAATAAAAAGTTATAAAAAAATTTTTAAAAAACCAACAACAAAATATCTAAAAACTGTATGCTTATATAACTATATTTACATTCATACGCATTATCATCCACAAATTAAAGAAATGGGATTTTAAAAAACATCAGCAGACAGTACAATAATATAAATGAAGGAGTAACAGAAATGTGGCCCCATTCCCTTCTCAAATTCTTCCACACTAATGAGGAACAGGACTGCAGGAAGGAGGCTTTGTGTCCCTGCTACTTGATTCAGCACTATTAATTAGAGGCACAATAGAAATAAGGCAAGATGAGCTCAAAGAATTAACACATTGATCTGCTCATTAAATGAATTTCATATACAAAGTACAGAAAAAGATACTGGCTCACCATTTAAGCAAGGTCCCTGCCTGTCATTACCTTAATGGGTGGGGACCTGACCTAGACCATACAAAGATGAGCACATGAACCAAATAAGATTCTCATAGTCACATGGTAGTTGGTAACAAACTTGGATTTGTTTATAGTAAAACATTTATTAAATGAAGAAAAAATTGGAACTTGCGAAAAATGGCACTGCCCACCAATGACACATGTGTACATACATGAGTATGGGTACCACATACTGGCTGAAACCAACTTGATCTACTACTTTCTAGGGACCTCAGTGGAATAGAGCAGTGTTGTCTCTATATTGTACTCAGGCTTCCAGAAACCACAAGCACCTCTCATCAGTTCCTCTTCCTCATCAGTGACAGGTAGCAGCATGCATGGTGGCAGCTCTTTCACCTCTTAAACAGCCAAGCATCTGTTTTTACAATCTTGGCACCAACCAGGGAGCTGGTGCCTATGCTTCTGAGCCCTGCCCTAGAGCAGACAGACGGTGCATGCCTGATGAAGTGCAAGCCTGAAACACCAGATAAAATTCACTTATTTCTTTCAGACTCTATCCATATCCAGAAAAAAGAGCCTCAAGGAAGCAAAAAGGAATTTGAAGAGGAGGTCAGAAGCTCAACCTGCATTCAGAAATGAGTTCACAGGAAGTAAACCAAACATCTGAAATGGAGGGAAGGAAGACATCAAAATGGCATTCCTAGGTGTCATGTAGAGCCTGTCATGATATGTCTACCAATTTCTTTAAATCTGGGTCTGGAGTTGCACACAAAAGCAGGACCTGGACAAAATCATTAACCACCATAGTCAACTTAATCTGGTAAAAGTTTAATATTTCTATTCTGGCCCTAAGATCAAAATCATTCCTTCTAAGACATCACAGGATGATTCCATTTATCTGCAAGGAATGAAGTCAAATTTAAATGGACACCCTACAAGCTGCAGCTGGAAACATAGCTGGTAATCCATGAGTCATCCAGCTCTGCACTCTGGCTTTTCCCATATCTTCCATTCTTGCCTAGACGCTGCTATGCAATTCAGTATAATTGATACTTGCTTAAAGGGGGAAATGTGATCATCTTTACTATTGCTAACATTCCATTAAGACTAAAAGTTAATTAGGCTGTATTCTATAAAGCCAATTTGAGGCATTTGTCTCAATAGCATTATTGTAATTATTCCTCATCAAAATGAATACTGCCTCCTACAGTGTGCCAATGTCCTGTGTAAACAACAGCAAAAACCTAACTCACATTCTCTTCTCCACCTGAGTTACTCAAGTACATTTATGTTCATACGGAACTGAAAATAAGGACTCATACATATTAACATGTTAAGAAAATACAAAGGCACGTTTAAGGCAAGAACAAAATAGTCTATGTATCCTAGCAGTACTATTAAAAGTCAAAAAGAGAGGCACATTTTGAAGTTAACTAATTGTAGGTACTATTACCTAAAAAGGGATGCCACAGAAATGCTGAGGAAGGAGCACTACAGGTCAGTGTCCATGTGCAGCTATGCAACCTCCTCCTCCATCCTAGCTGTGCCGAAGGCTTTGGAGATGTCTTGGGCACACAAAAGAACCAGGGGCACCAAGAGAGCTATGAACATTTTTAGTAATCAAGAACCAAAGCTGATTTCCCTGGCAAGTTTAACCTCAAGGCTCAGAATTTAAATATATCAAAAGAATACTCTTAAATGAATATTTGATTTAACAAAATATAAATGAAACAAAACAAATGCATAAAAATCTGAAAGAAAGGGTGGTCCATCACAGAGATCTATATATCATATTGGTACTGAATAATGTTAACACAGGAATTGAAACAGTTTTTAGATGATACTTCTGAAGGAAAACTTACACTACAATCATATATCTTTTTAAAAACACTCTTCAGTTGCCATCATCTGTGGCCCAATGATATAATCATAATGGAAGAAGGTGGTGAAGAATAAAGGGCAGGAGGGACTAGGCTAAGGAAGGTGCACCCAGAAATGCAGACAATTCCTGAGTTGCCCATGGGAAGCACTGGTTCTCAAGCCTGTCTGCACATCAAGGATACGAAGTGATCTTGAGGAAATCATCTGATTTTGTGGGGTCTCAATATGTATATATATTTTAATGACTTAAACATACTAATAAAGAAATACTTCCAAATGAGACAGTCTTGTCAGCATTTCAAAGTTGCAGTAAATCAAAATTCAAGACTAAAGTCAAAGCCAGCATCTTTTTACCCACAATTTGATGTCATGTTTTACTTAACTGCTCTTTTTAACGTTTTAAGAGTTAGACCCACCAGCAAAAACTGAGTAAACTCAGCATATGTCAGGTGTCTTTTTCTTTCTTTCCCAAAATGTAGTTGCACAAATTCTGAATCCCAGTTAAACGGAATATGTTGATGAATTGTGGTCTGTCCAAAAACTTGCTTAATGTCCTCTGAAAAGAGAAAAGAAAGGTTGATTAAAACAAAGCAAGCCAGGGCCTTTTGTATAAAAACTGTTAAACAGATATTGCTTTTCTTCTTCTATAAAAAATAATTCAATATTAAATCAATTTAAAAACTGGCAGAAATAAAAGTAAAAATTCTCATAGAATCAGTCAAGAAACCAAAGTTAGTAATCCCACCAAAGGTGCAAAAAAGAAAAATCAAGAAGTTGCACACACATGGGCACACACAGAGACATCCTAAAGGCAATAGGAACCCAAAGTTAAAGGCTGAAACTATGATCATCTCATTTGTTCTGTTTCAAGAAATATTGGATTTTCGATCTTCATTGGCAGGAAACACCTAATAGACCTACATACAATATATACTGGTCTCAAATAGAATCTTTACCTAGTTATTAAAAAGTTTTTGGAAGATTTAGATACCAGTTAAAGGAGTGAAGCACATATTCAACACCTGTAAGACTCTATTTGAGCTTTAAACAGTCAAAAAATTATCTGCTATACTTAAAGGAGATAGAAAGAAAAGTCAGCAGCCCGATTCTTTAACTTTGTGCTTTTTTTTTTTTTTTTTACTTTACTAAAGTCTTCAAATTGCCCAAATAATCCCATTTCAAGGCTTCCGAATGTACCATACTGACACATCACTTCTTTTTGGCCTCTCCTAGAGAACTGTAACAGGACTGACAGAAAAGAGGAGTATGAAGACATGACTTTTTTAAAGCTTCGAGGTTTTATTAGTTCCTTCTCCTCCCAAGAAAATGTGTGTTTGGAGGGTGGAGGATGCACAAGTTATTTGATTAATAAATTCTGTTCTGGCTTTCACATTTTTAAATATATCCACCAAACTTGCTCTTATTTATGAGCAAACTGTGTCTGACACCTTTTTCCCCTTTTGATTCTATTTAAAAGAAGAAGAAGGTTCTTTAGTCTTCTAAAGGGTGCCAAAACCTTTGGCACATGTTTCTGTTTCCCCCTAATTTCCTACTTCCACCCCTAGTATATCCACAAAGTTTTTATTCCATGCTTTTAAAGTTTCCAGAAAATGTTACAGGCTTGCCATGAAGAAACAGTAGTGCCACCATCAGCATAAGTGAAGATGTGCATTTGCACAGAGAAGGCAATAAAAATCAGAATTATGCTGGGCATAAATTTTATAAAAGGTGGCAGAAAACCTCAGGCCAGCTCTAGTGAGGACAATACAATCGAAACTTTAAAGTGCAACTCCAATTTCTCTGCATTTATTCTGTCTTTTTCACTTTCAAGAAAAAAAAAGCAGGATATAAAGAAAATGAGGTGAATTAAGAATTGGGATTTAAAAGAAAATATAGGCACGGAGGACTCTTAGAAGGTCTGATCAGAGACCAATAAAATGAATTTGATAGAAGAATCTCTTCAATACCTGAGAACAAATTACTGGAATTGGGTTCAAATTCTTCTAATAACAGTAGCCAAAATTTCTTGGGCACTCACCATGTGCTAGGTATTACTTTAATGACTGTAAGTCCCTTAACAGTATGAAGCCTGACTTCCTCCAGAGGCAAAATATACCAACCAAGATACTCTGCAGCTCCTTTCCAGTTCTCACGTCTATGTCTCTATCTGGAACATGCCCGACAAGAGACTTCACAGGTCCTCCAGCCTTCTAATCTAGACTAGTAGGTTATCTAAGGAGAAACCATGTTCAAGTGATAAAGACATGATCAAAGGATGCAATTTTTACACATTAAATAAAACTTTAGACCATGATAAAATTCAGAGAAATACTGAGCAAATAAAAAGCTTTCTGGTTTATTCTCAGTGAACTTGAAGATTGCTTTTCACCAAGCATTCCAGTGAAGCAAAATTTTAATATAATCAGGGGCTGTGGCTGGGGCTCAGTGGTAGCACACTTGCCTGGCATGTGTGAGGCACTGGGTTCAATTCTCAGCACCGCATTTAAATAAATAAAATAAAGGTCTATCAACAACTAAAAAAAATTATTAAAAAAATTTAATATAATCATCATAGGACAGCTGTCAAACATAAGATCCTTTCTCCTCTCTCTCTTTTATTTGGTGGTGCTGGGGATTGAACCCAGGCTCTCACGCAAGCTAGGCAGGCACTCTTTGAATCACATCTTTAGCCTGAGGTCTCTTCTCTTTTTGACCTCTCCTTCATGTCCCATAGAAACTAATAGAAAGTACTAACCAAATGAGATCGATAGATAGATCGATCGATCGATCGATAGATAGATAGATTATATAGATAGATACAGATGGATGGCACTCATTATCCATTTTAATATTTATATGGCTTTAGATTACTGATATGAGTTTAAGTTGCTAAAACATTTGTGAATGAAATTAAAATGGGTTTCATTCTAACCAACTATAATTAATGTAACATTTACTGCTTGAGTCCAAAACTGTGAACCTTTCCCAACTATTCCTTGAAGCTGGTCTCTCTTATGCAAATGTCTGCCTGAAGTACTGTTAGTAAGTCACTCAGGTTTATAGCTACACAGTATCACTAAGATATGTGTATGTACGTACACACATAAACTGTTTATTTTTATTTACTTCAGATCTTTTATTTCCCAATGAATTATTAGCCCCTCAACAGCAAAGTCCCTACTTTTTACGTCTGAGTCTCCCATGTGGCTGGCACAGTAGTGAGCATACAGCAACAGTCCCCTAAGTAGCTTTTTAATTTAAATGAATCAAAAAAGTTTTACAAGAGACAGTATAACAGGTTAAGGCAGTGGCATTACCCTTTAAGGTACTATGGTCTCCCTTGCTGAACTTATTTCAATGAGTAATAGTCGTTCTTATTAAAACTACCAGCCCCTATCCTTAAATGACTTTAAGTCTACTGAAGAGCTGAATAATCTACGTTTTAACCAGCACCCTAAGTTTTTCTGATGCAAGACTTGGGGACCTCATTTTACAAAAATGATCTTCAAGAGTTATAGGAGGTTAGACTCACACCTCACTAATTTTTAACTTCCCATTGAAACAGACAAAACAATGAAAGGAAGGAGGTAGGGCAGAGCCTCCAGACCAGCCGGCACAACGCAGTACTGTGTCAACACTGGTCATGCGTGGACCCTGGAGGACATTCAGGGCCACCATATTGCTCAGCCCCAGTGGATGACATTCATTTCATGGACTAGTACTCCTTGGAGTTGGGCAATGTACAAACTCTGTGGCCCTGGGAAAGTGGCCCAGTCAGTTTCTCGGCTGTTCTACTGTACCAGCCATGTAGAAATTTTCATTTCAGTTCTCAGCTAGCTAGCCACCAACTCCTAAGCAGCATAGGTTATGAGCACTGGACTAAGTTGTGTAGGAAGAGAAAGGATGGAAGGAGACATGCTATACCCAGATGTAACCCACAGGAAATAATGCAGCAGCAGACCCAAACAGTATTGTCCATTAGCACTAAAATGCTGGGGCTTCCCATAGCAAGGAAAGAGAATTTTAAAAAGGAAGGCAAAGAAGAGGGAAAGGCTTTTTAAGAAACTAAGACTTGATCTGGGTCCTGAAGGCAGCCAAAAGATGTACTCAGATAGACCTTCCAGGAATTATTCAATGAGAGCAACAGCATGAAGAAAGGTTGGCTTCTGTAGAAGTAAGTTAAGGGTTCAGTCATAGTGCCTCGGCCCAGAGCCACCTGGGTTTCTGAGATATGACAGATCCTGCTCCATGTAGCCACAGACACTGGCATCATGTGCCAGCTACAAATATTATTTTTAAAACCTAGGACTTATGCAACATTATGGTGAAGAAAAGTTTGCTATGGGAAGAAGAACTGGCCATGGGACTTTGCTGGGGTAAAAAAAGGCCTTGAGTTGTAGCCACTTGGCACAGTTCTACAAAACTTACTTTTCACTCTTCTGACATGGCTAGCAGGATCATTATTCAAATATCCTAAGACTGCCAAGCCATTCTAATCAGACAGAGCAATGATATGCAAAAGATGAAATGAAGATATCTACCAATGTATCTATTCATCATCACAGCTAATAAACACTTTTTAAAAAAAATTAAAATATTAAATCTTGCCACTCTGGAAAACTCATATATTTTCTACAAAAAAACATTTTATAGGCTCTTAAGTCCCTGAGTATTTTATTCTGCCTCATAAGCCATTCTGGGTCATCCATTTTCTAAAATACTTGCCTGCAGGTTCCTGAATAGCAACAACATCTATAAACCAAATAAATAACTGAAATGGTTCCTGGCATCTCCCCTCACTTTGGAAGACATTAAAACGCCACCTTGAGTTAATATGCTTTTCTCCTTTGGGAGACACAAGGAGCTTTCTCACATAACATTTGATTGTTTAAGATTTCTACAGGCCTTGAGAAGCAATGACAGACAAGAGTATACTTCTCATCCAACAGCTGGCAAAATCAGAAAGAAAAACAATAACAACAACACATATACATACAAAGGAATTTTCAAGTCCAATTCTGCCCTCTACTCTAGCTCCTGTGGGCAATTCAATGAGTTTTACCATTAAAGACTGAAGATCATCTAAAGTAAACTGAAGATCATCCTATCACTAAGCCCTCACTGTTTTCAGATCTTTCCTCTGCAGTTCTGGAGAAGAAAGAGAAGACCCAGAGACTTTTCGGTTGCTTGCTTGGTCCAAAATAATCCACAACTCACCAGCTGAGAGCTTCCAAATAAGCATGCTTTGACTGACCGATACTAACATAAAAAAAAAAAAATCAGTTGGAAGTTCTCCCTAGTCTAAAACATTAGCCTTAAAAACTTACCATTCACTTAAATCATACAGATTAGGAAGCAAAAATAAGTTAGCACTAGAAAGTGAATGAGGCAGTAGGTATAAATTTTGAATATATAAAATCATGTTTTTCTTGGTTCAGCCACTCCTCCTGAAACAAATTACAATGCTTATCTCTAAAAGTGTAATCGCTGTTATTCCAGTCAGTGCCAAACAAACTATTTGGAAGGCCTACTGCTCCCATAAGATAACCAAGTAATGGTGATATTATCTAAGGCAAGACTTCACCAAATAAGGATTGCTCTGGGTTTATTTATGGGACTCTACTTTCTCCACAAATATTTGCTGTGTAAAAGTCTGCTGGATTTTAATTTTATTTCTTTCTTTTTGTATTGTAGATTGAACCCAGGGCCTCCCACATGCTAGGCTAGCATTCTAACACTGAAATACATCCCCTGCCCTTTTTAAATTTTATTTTGAGATAGGGTCTCACTAAGTTATGCAGGCTGGTTTCAAACTTGCAATCCTGTCTCAGATTCAAGCTGAGATTATAGATGTGTGGCACCACACCTGACCGCTGTATTTTTTAATATCACAAAAAGATGATAACAAAGTGGCAGCTGTTTCTTCCTAAAGGTATCTTTAAAAAGTCAACTAATTTCTACTAAGTTAATAAATTTTTCTGGCTGCAGGGTATACATATGGTAGAAATTTCTGAAATCTGGATCACATGAAACATTCTCTAATATACAGAAAGTCCTCAGAAATCAACTAAAAAAACCTTTAGAACTAATAAATGAGCCCAGCAAGGCAAGAAGATACAAGATCAGCATACAAAAATCATTTATATTTCTACACATTTGAAATAAGCAACCTAAAACTGAAATTAAGAAAACATTTCCATTTACAATAACTTTGAAAAGAATACTAGAAATAAATTTAATAAAAGATACGTAAACTATAATCTCTAAGAACTACAAAAAACCTGTTGTCTAGAAGACTAGAATATTGTTAAGATGGCAATATACTTCCAAAGTTAACATGAAAATGGTAATGGTTTCCAAAGAGATCTATAGAGTCATTGTAATCACTGTCAAAATCCCAACTGGCTTCTTTGTAGAAACTGACAACTTGATTCCAAAATTCATAAGAAATTTTCAGGAATCAGAAGAGGCAAAATAACCTTGGAAAATAAGAACAAAGTTGGATTTCAAAGTCGAGACTATGTGGTATGGCATAAGATAGACCTTGTTTTAGTCAGATTTTTCACCACTATGACTAAAAGGTCTGACGAGAACAACTTTAAGGAAGAAAAGTTTATTTGAGGGCTCACGGTTTCAGAGGTCTCAATCCATAGGGCAGCCAGCTCCATTCTTGTAGGCTCCAGGTGAGGCAGAACATCATGGTGGAAGAATGTGGCAGAAGGAAGCAGCATGCTACCAATACCCACCTCTTCCAGCCACACACTACCTGCCTTCAGTTGTCACTCAATCCCTATCAGTGGGTGGTTCACTGATTGGGTTAAGGCTCTCCTAACCCAATCATTTCACCTCTGAATGTTCCTGCATTGTCTCACACATGACCTCTTGGGGAATACCTCACATCCAAACCATAAGAGGTCTATAGACACACTAGAAAATTAGAACAAATTAAAGTTAGAATGCAAACGAGAGTCCAAAAATAAATCCTTATATTTATGGCTAACAGATCTTCAACAAATATAACAAGATAATTCAACAGGAAAATGGTCTTTTCAACAAATGGTACTGAGACGAGATATCTACATGTGAAAGAATGAAATTGGGTCCTGATCTCCTACCATAAATAAAAATTTCACCAAAAGGATTCAAATATTTAAATGTAGAGGTAAGACTGTCAACAACTTTAGAGGACAATATAAGCACATATTATAGAAAATTATAAAAGAATACATAGGCATAATCTTTGTGACCTTGGATTAGTAGATGACTGATTAGATATGACAATCAAAATAAAAGCAACAAAAGAAAAAAATAGCCAAGTTGGACTTCATCAAAATTATATTTTTTATGATCCAAATACCATCATGAAAGTGAAAAGACAGCCTAGAGAGTAGGATAAAAACTTTGCAATCACAAATCTGATAAGGAACTATGGATCATACAAAAAATTCTCACAACTCGACAATAAGAAGACAATCCAATTTTAAAATGGGCAAAGGATCTGAGTAGAAATTTTCTCAAAGAAGACATAAGTTACTAAGTACATGAAAAGATGTTCAGTATCATTACATATCAGGTAGATGAAAATCAAACCACAGTAAGCACTTCATCCAAGCAGGACAGGTATAATCAAAATAGATAGTGCTGATGAGGATGTGAAGAAATTGAAGCCCTCACACAGTTGGGAATACACAACAGCACAGACACTCTGGAAAACAGATAGGTCCTCAAAATGTTAACCAGAGTTATCATACGACAAAGCAATTCTTTTCTCATGTGTATCTTCATGAGAAATGAAACACATGTCTGTACAAAAAGGTGTACACGAATGTTTATAGCAACATTATTCATAACTTGCCCTACAGTGGGAAACAACCTCTACACTCACTTACTGATAGAAGGATTAAACAAAATGTGGAATATCCATAGAACGGACTATTAGTCATCAATAAAAAAGGAATAGCATGCTTGCTAATATGTGGATGAACCTTGACAATATTATGCTAAGAAGTCTGTCACAAAAGACCACATATTCTATGGTTATATTTATGTGAAATGTAGACAAATTCATATAGACAGAAGGTAGACTAATGGTTGTCTAGGACTGAAAGGACCTACAAAAGTGGAGACTGGGGTGTTAAGGGGAATATGTCTGCTACAGTTTGGGGCTCCTTGTCAGGGTGATGAAAATGTTCTAACTGAAAGTGGATTCGGTTACACACATCCGGAAATGTACTGGAAACCCACTGAATTATGAATTATATACAGATGAATGGGTAAATGGGGGTTATATCTCAACAAAGCTGATTTTTCAAAAACCTGGACTTGCCAGAGCCACCTCTTACCAATGACGAACAGGGGAAAATTACTGACTCAATTCTCTCAATCTTTACAATGGGCATAAAATATCTATTTTAGAAAATCATTCTGGAACTAAGTATGCCTAGCACAATGTTCCATACACAGTAGGTGAGCATTAAGATAGTAAAACTCTAAAATCTAAAGTCTTAATTATACTGAAAATTATTATTTGGGCACCAAATATTTACAAATGATACAAAAAAAATCAGGCACAGTGTGATTTGGGAATATCAGTTTATGCACCTCTCAAAAGGCCATGATTTTCCTCAAATATTTAAAATCCATCCTTCCCTGAGTTCATGTACTAAAATTTTGAATGAAAAACGATCAAAATTAAGTAATTTTCTATTATGTTTCTTAAAGTACAAAATTAGGAAAGATTAAGAACCTCCACTCTGTACTTTGAAGATCTTTGAGATACTAGAAATATTTAATTGGCAAATTACTTGCAAATGCCATTAAGTGGTTAGACTGAATTTGTTTTTTACAAATTCTATGGGCCCTTATTCCTGAACCTCCACCACACTATAATCTGAAATCATCAAGGTCTTCACTTATGCAAATTTTAACTTTCTACATTTTTGTTTTCATACAGAATAACTAAATTAATGCACTTTAATTTCTAAAAGATTTACTTTTCAAAGCTCTAAATCAATGAAAACAAGTTTCCCATTAAAATAAAAAAGGTTCATCAAGCTATATTATTTCAAACACTAAGCCATAATCTCTCTCACACAGATTCTAAAAATTCTATTAATACAATAAACACAAAAAGGATGTTTCTGTTAAACATGAAAGTAAACCCCCTCTAAGAGGCAGGAGGCAAGACTTTCTCTGAACAGCTTCACACTTTATTTCTAACTTTGCTAAATCCTCAGAGAAAAGTTGTGGTTTTGCCCTAAGAGAAATAATATTCCACCCTGCTGATATGGTTAACAACAGCTGATATGGCCATCGTCTGCAGGGAGCAAAAGACAAATTGTTGAATTCGTAAGTTAAATAACATAATGGAGTAAGTGGATGCAGACTTATCTACTACCACATGCTCCAATATCAAGGTTGCCATTTCAAACCCTCTTGACAAGTGCCTTTTTAGATTAATCACAGTTAAGGGTCTGAAGAGGAAAGAAGTATTCTGACTACAATTCAGCCCTGCTCTAGGAAGTTCTAGGGGGAAAATGGGGGCCATTAAAACAGAGTAAGTACAGCCCAAGTACTTCACATTAAAACCGAGTTCTCCATAAGCCCCTGCAAACTTTTATTATTATTATTCTGAACATGCAAGTACAGAGATGATAAGTGTCTTTCAAAAAATAAGCACACACAATCAAGCCGAGCTGAATGTTACATGAAGTCATATACAATGTTGACGCATATAAAATTAAGACTAATTTAAAACTCTTCCAGTTCTATACTTAGAGAGTGAAGGAACCACCCTTATTAAAGTTACCACCCTTATTAAAGTTATGTGGCATCCTGGAAAGAATATTGTTCTAGTGCCAGAAGACAAAGTTGTGGTTCCTACAAAACCAGTCACCTTTCTACCCCCTGGGCCTAATCCCTCACGCATGAAAGAAAGCCATAAACTACACTAGCCATTGTACAACTGAAGTATGAACTATGTTCCTTTGGAAAGCCTGTTTAAAACATTCCACGGCCCACGCCCAAAGATTCTGAATCAGCAGCTTTGAGATGGAGCCAGTGTGTCCAGAGTGGTAACAAACACTCCCACACTATTACAATGGGAACCCTTACAGACGCCTCATTGATAAGAATCCTATTCTAAAACCAGATAGACCTACAAATCCTCAAGATCAATACACCATTCAAGTCTGCATAGAGAATGTTGGTTACCAACAAGGAAAAGGCTAAAGGTCAATCGATATTTAGCCTAAGATAGTCATCACCTATCACACTTTCTGCACTGACTAAATCAATAGCAGAAAAGCCCGCTGAGATGTCTTCAATCCGCTAGAAAAAGTATTTTCAAATGAGTAGACTAAATCATTAGCAGCCCTTCAGGACATCAAAAGTAGGTCAGTTAAAATGGTGTTTGGAGGCATATAGCAGACTGTGGTCACTCTCCAGATGTGCCTGCTTTAATCATCTGTTGTGTTAATTATTGTTAACTTTCATCACCACTAGAGAACACAACCAAAAAACTCCAAAGCTTTGAAATTCTTAAAGCAGCACAAAGAATACTAATTCATTCTCTAAATGCAAGTATAATATCCATATTGTTTAAAAAACCAATTTCCTAAGCTAGTTTCCTTAGACGGATGTTATCAAAAATAATTTTCTTACAAAAGCATTAACATACATTTAACCCTCCTTAAATGCTTCAAGAGCAGATGTACTACAAATGCACACCCACAGTGATCCCATATTAGTATGAAACTGTTTTATTTCAATTAAAATGTCTAACTATCCACCCCCAACATATACCTAAACTGTAATTTTCTCTGAGAACTTCCAATATGTTCTTGATTTTGTTTCCTTTATCAACCTATCAGAGCAAAAACTGCCTTGCAACTGTTGGAAGAAATCAGTCATTAGCAGCAAGATTACAGCAAATTTTCCAATTTAGAAAAACTGTATTTTTATCTCTCTCTCATACTGAAAGAATAATGGTATAATTTTACTATTTTTAAATGAGCTGTACAGTTTAAAATACTCAAATTTTCCCAGGACTCCAAGTCTTAGGACTCACTGCTAGCAGCTTTTACCCCACACCCGGTTCTACTGACAAGTCCTCTTCACCCTAGGTCTTGCTCACAGACGCGCACACATGCACAGGTACCCAGAGGGCCCCCTGTGCGGCCTCTCCACACCATGATAGCCTTCTAGAAGCAGTTAACCTTCAGGCCACAGTTAACTAAGGAGTGGCTTCACACGGTTCTCATGATTTCCTCTCCAATTGACATTCTTCCACCTTCTCAACAAGCCTGCCTTTTTCCCCCTCCCTATTTTTAAAATGGAGTGATGAAGTAGCAAAAAGTACAATATTTTAGCCATTTGAGCATGGGCGATGCTCAGATTATCCCACCAACTGGAAGTGCTCTCTGATACCACTATCTTTCAAAATTGAAGCCATTATGGTCAATCGTGCAAATCCGTATTTAGCTTTTCGTAAATAGTGGATTTTTGACCCAATGAACTGGAACAGCTTCTGAGCGGGTCTCTAGGAACTCTGACAAGATGCTCGGTGTGCAGCTACACCACGATTGTTACCAACGTGGAGGTGTTCGTTTTCAAAGCTCACGCTGCTCTTACTGGGAATTCTTGCTCCCGTTGGAATCAACTATGTGTAAGAAAATGTGCCTGAGTACCACACGGTGGACATAAAATCTGTAGGGCAAGAAGTTTCTTCTCCAAAAGGAAACATTATTTCTGCCAAATACCCAAGTCAAAATCAGTATTAACAAACAATTTCCCAAATAATTTTCCTTCTGATTTGTAAACAGTCGGGTATCTTTTTTTTTTTTTTTTTTTTAATATTTTACTTTCCAAAGGCCTTTTACAAAGATAATAATAAATGCTGGTTGAAGCCTACTTCCAGTACAGGCAACCCTCTAGCTTTTTGTATTTAGTATTAGACTTGAGAGGTTAACTTGGAAACTTCTCTTTTTCACACTTCTAATTCTCATCACTTTCTGCACCCACATGACAGTTACTGAAGTGGGCTGTTTCCACACATTTCCTCATGTTGTCTAGCTTGCCTCTTTTGCCAAAGTACACCAATTTCACTTTTGTCACAGCAGGTGTTCCTGGACACAGTCTAACTGAACCCAGAAAGGGCCCCTTCAAACATCATCCACGTTAGGGAATTAACTGAGAAGGAATAGCTTAGGATTAAGAATTAACTAGTTTAAAAATCGCCTCAGTTTTGTGGATCTTATTTAGTGTGATACACAGGAAAGAAAGGTCCTGTTAAAATTAAGTCTGTTAAGTGCTAGTTTGAACAAAGTCAAATAGATTTATTTTTCCTGCAGGACTTCTCAGAGCCTTAATAAACTAAAAATTTTAGGCTTTATGATTCTCTAGTTGGAAAGTCCTTTTTTCACAACACTTACTAATAAAAACAGGAATCCCTCCTATAAAGTTACTAAACATTATTTTTCCATGTAAAGATTAAAGGACAAAAGGCCACTACCATTTCCAATAAAAGGGCAAGACTGGACTGGCTTCTTTTGCACTCCAGGCTAACTGACAGGGCTTGTAAAAGAAAGCGCAGTCCAGTTTCTTCCATTCCCAATTTCATGAAAATCAGAACCAATTCTCTTGAAGGGCTTTGATTAGGTAGCCAACAAATAGCCCTTTCTGCATTCTTTATAACTCATTAATTGTTCTATACTTATTTCAGTTATGAAAAAATGTCTTTTCAAATCTGCTTCTTATGTTACATACTGGGGTTGTCAAAAACATTTCATTCCCTTGTATGTCCCCAATTAAAAGGCATCCCAAAATCAATCATCATTACATACATAAACTACAGCTGATATTTTTATTAGCAATGTTGGTAAAGACTTAAAATAAGATATTTTCACTAGTTCAACTGGCCCTCTATGAAAAGCAGGTTTTATCTTTGACAGATCACTGACCCCTTTAAGATTTAATAAAAGCTATGCAATTTCTCTCCAGAGGTGGGGGAAAGCCCATTTAGACAAAATATTAGAAACCATTGTAACCATTTATGGACTCTCTGATATTTGTCTAGGTCTCCCACATTGAGAACCCATGTATATCAAATTTAATTAAAACCTTGGAACAGTTCCCCCAAATACATTCGCACAGCAGGGCACACACACACACACTCCTACTCTTCGTCATCATCATCACTGCCACCACCACCAGGACTGAGATAATGAAATTGGGTTACGTTCACAGACTAAGAATAACTTTGAAATTGCACATAAAAATACATTCATGAAATTCTGTCCACTGTAATAAAAAATATAAATAAAAAAGTCAAAGGAAGAGAAAAACTTGTAAAGCTCTTATGCAAATAAAATTTTAGCTCTTCACTCAAGGCAGTGCTGTGGTATGGAACATACTTGAAATTTCCAAGAAGTTCACTGGACAAAAGGAGAATTCAAGCCCTCCACCACTACTGAGCAAGGCTACTACTAACACCGCCTACTGCGGAATCACCTCTAAGGAAAGGGCAATAAATAAGAACAGATGAGGTCTTCAGTTAGCACCACAATAAGACTGATCACTAATGCACATGCCAAACACTTCAGATAATGGCTTCATTTTACTTACTCTCTCTCTCTCAAACTTAACAATGAAAATGCTCTTCTGCTGAGCATCATTAATTAAGAATTATGGTAAAACAAAAGTTTCCACAAAACTACCATCAGCACCACCATGCTCAGGCACCAGTAATCCCTCCACACTCTTTCTAACCACCCCACACACACTCAAAAGATGGGATGACTATGTGCCTGCTGCACAAAGAGACTGGGAAGCAGTGTCACAGGCCCATGTGCCTCTGGCTCTGCCCCAGACTAATCAACACAACCAAAATCATCTCTTCTAAGCATCTTTCTGATCCTACCCTTGTCCTCCCAACAACCGGAACTGGCTCCCAAGTGCCTCTCATATGAAATAAAAACTCTTGCTCTGGGCCCTGTGGTTGGAGTTCCACCAGATGTGCCCCTCCCCCACATATCTAAAGCTATACCCCTCAACCCAGGGCTTTGTCTGCCTCAACCTGTTCAAAGACCACCATCCCAGCCCTCTCTGCTGCCCTGTGGTCCTCCCATCAACTCATAATTCTGTTCATACCCAAAGACAAAGCTCTCCTTGGTAAGCCCACATCGAGCATATTTTCTAAGTAACCTAGACATCTGAGTAAAAAACACTATTTTCTTTTTATTTTCACTTGTTCTAATTAGTTCTACATTATAGTAGAATGCATTTTGACACCTCATACATAGATGGAGTATACCTTTTCATTCTTCTCGTTATATATGATGTAGAATTATATCAGTTGTGTAATAATATATGCACATAGGGTAATATGTCTAATTCATTCTACTATCCTTCCTACCCCCATAACTTCTCTCCTCCCTTCACTCCCTTCTGACTAATCCAAAGTACCTCTATTCTTCCCTAGCCCCCTTCCCTGCTTATTGTGACTTGGCATCCGCATATCAGAAAAACCATTTGGTTTTCTCTGGGATTGACTTATTTCACTTAGCATGATATTCTTCAGCTCCATCCATTTACCAGCAAATAATTTCATTCTTCTTTAAGGATGAGTAATATTCCATTGTTTATATATACCACATTTCCTTTTCCATTTATCTGTTGAAGGGCACTTACGTTGGTTCCATAGTTTAGCTATTGTGAATTGAGATGCTATAAACATTAATGTGGCTGTGTCACTGCAGTATGCTGATTTTAAGTCCTTTGAGCATAAATGGAGGAGTGAGTGTTAATTGGGTCAATGGTGAATCCATTCCAAGTTTTTGAGGAATCATCATACTGCTTTCCAGATTGGTTGCACCAATTTCCAATCTCACCAGCAATGTATGAGTGTACCTCTCCCCCCACATCCTCGCCAACATTTATTGTTGCTTGTATTCTTGATAATTACCATTCTGACTAGATTGAAATGAAATCTCCATATAGTTTGGATTTGCATTTCGCTAATTGCTAGAGATGTTGACCATTTTTTCATGTATTTGTTGATCAATTGTATTTCTTTTTCTGTGAAGTGTTTATTCAGTTGCTTTACCTGTTTATAGATTGAGTTATTTGTGTTTTTAGGTGTTGAGTTTCGTGAGTTGAGTTCTTATATAAGCTGGAGATAATGCTCTGTCTGAGGTGCATGTGGTAAAGATTTTCTCCCATTCTGTAGACTCCTTCTTGACATTATTGTTTCCTTTGCTGAGAAGAAGATTTTTAGTCCGATTCTATCCCGTTTATTGATTCTTGGTTTTACTTCTGCTTCAGGAATCTTATTAAGGAAGTCAGTTCCTAATCCGACATGATAAAGATTTGGGCTTACTTTTTCTTTTATTAGGCACAGGGTCTCTATTCTAGTGCCTAAGTTCTTGATCCATTTTGAGCTGAATTTCATGCAGGGTGAGAGAAAGGGGTTTAATTTCAGTTTGTACATACGGATCTCCAGTTTTTCCAGCACTTAGTTCAGTGGCTGGTATACAACAGGTGATCAATAACATAAAGATACAAATGCCAGTTTCTTTCATTTTCTCGTAATATCATGTAAACCACATATATATATATATATATATATATATATATATATTTTTTTTTTTTTTTCATCGTGGTACTGTGGATTAACTTCAGTACCTAACAACTGGGGTGATGCTCTACCAATGGTCTATGGTCTATATATCCCCAGCCCTTTTTATTTTTTTATTTTGAGATAGTGTCTCATAAACTTTCCCAAGTTGGCCTCAAACTTGTGATCCTCCTGCCTCAGCCCCACCACCCCAGTTGCTGGGATTACAGGTGTGCGCCACCACTCGCAACAACCCAGTAAACCATGTGTCTTGAGAGCAAAACCAGACCAGGAGCGACTCCCTGGATTTTCTTAATTTCTTTTGATCCTTCTTTCTCCCATAGCCAATTAGGAGCCGAGCCACAAAGATTAACTCTTGGGAATGGCCCTGGCAGGGTCATGGGTAAGAATTCCTAGAAGACCCAAAAGGGTCTACAAAAAAACTACTAGAACTAATAAATGAATTCAGCAAAGTGGCAGGATATAAAATCAACACGCATAAATCAAAGGCATTTCTGTATATCAGCAACAAAACTTCTGAAACGGAAATGAGGAAAAACACTCCATTCACAATATCCTCAAAAAAAATAAAATACTTGGGAATCAACCTAACAAAAGAGGTGAAAGATTTATACAATGAAAACTACAAAACCCTAAAAAGAGAAGTAGAAGAAGATCTTAGAAGATGGAAAAATATACCCTGTTCATGGATAGGCAGAACTAACATCATCAAAATGGCGATATTACCAAAAGTTCTCTATAGGTTTAATGCAATGCCAATCAAAATCCCAACGGCATTTCTTGTAGAAATAGATAAAGCAATCATGAAATTTATATGGAAAAATAAAAGACCCAGAATAGCAAAAGCAATTCTAAGCAGGAAGTCTGAATCAGGCGGTATAGCGATACCAGATTTAAAACTATATTACAGAGCAATAGTAACAAAAACAGCATGGTACTGGTACCAAAACAGGCGGGTGGACCAATGGTACAGAATAGAGGACACAGAGACTAATCCACAAAGCTACAACTATCTTATATTTGATAAAGGAGCTAAAAGCATGCAATGGAGGGAGGATAGCATCTTCAACAAATGGTGTTGGGAAAACTGGAAATCCATATGCAACAAAATGAAACTGAATCCCCTCCTCTCGCCATGCACAAAAGTTAACTCAAAGTGGATCAAGGAGCTAGATATCAAATCAGAGACTCTGCGTCTGATAGAAGAAAAAGTTGGCTCCGATCTACATATTGTGGGGTCGGGCTCCAAATTCCTTAATAGGACACCCATAGCACAAAAGTTAATAACAAGAATCAACATATGGGACTTACTTAAACTGAAAAGTTTTCTCTCAGCAAGAGAAACAATAAGAGAGGTAAATAGGGAGCCTACATCCTGGGAACAAATTTTTACTCCTCACACTTCAGATAGAGCCCTAATATCCAGAGTATACAAAGAACTCAAAAAATTAGACAATAAGATAACAAATAACCCAATCAACAAATGGGCCAAGGACCTGAACAGACACTTCTCAGAGGAGGACATACAATCAATCAACAAGTACATGAAAAAAATGCTCACCATCTCTAGCAGTCAGAGAAATGCAAATCAAAACCACCCTAAGATACCATCTCACTCCAGTAAGATTGGCAGCCATTATGAAGTCAAACAACAACAAGTGCTGGAGAGGATGTGGGGAAAAGGGTACTCTTGTACATTGCTGGTGGGACTGCAAACTGGTGCGGCCAATTTGGAAAGCAGTATGGAGATTCCTGGGAAAGCTGGGAATGGAACCACCATTTGACCCAGCTATTGCCCTTCTCGGACTATTCCATGAAGACCTTAAAAGAGCGTACTACAGGGATACTGCTACATCAATGTTCATAGCAGCACAATTCACAATTGCTAGATTGTGGAACCAACCCAGATGCCCTTCAATAGATGAATGGATAAAAAAAATGTGGCATTTATATACCATGGAGTATTACGCAGCTCTAAAAAATGACAAAATCATGGAATTTGCAGGGAAATGGATGGCACTAGAGCAGATTATGCTTAGTGAAGCTAGCCAATCCCTAAAAAACAAATACCAAATGTCTTCTTTGATATAATGAGAGCAACTAAGAACAGAGCAGGGAGGAAGAGCAGGAAGAAAAGATTAACATTAAACAGATACATGAGGTGGGAGGGAAAGGGAGAGAAAAGGGAAATTGCATGGTAATGGAGGGAGACCCTCACTGTTATACAAAATTACATAGAAGAGGGGAATGGGAAAATAAACAAGGAGAGAAATGAATTACAGTAGATGGGGTAGAGAGAGAAGATGGGAGGGGAGGGGAGGGGGGATAGTAGAGGATAGTAAAGGTAGCAGAATACAACAGTTACTAATAGGGCATTATGTAAAAATGTGGATGTGTAACCGATGTGATTCTGCAATCTGTATTTGGGGTAAAATTGGGAGTTCATAACCCACTTGAATCTAATGTATGAAATATGATATGTCAAGAGCTTTGTAATGTTTTGAACAACCAATTAAAAAAAAAAAAAGAATTCAGTCCAGGTCTCCATTTCCGCTGCCCTGGCTGTGACACTACTTTCCACGTCACCATCACCTCCAGAGCTCCAAGTCCAAGTCCTAACCTTGGCCTACAAGGCCCTACCTGAGCTCCTCTCCTACTGGCCTCCTCCTGCCTCACTCCATTCACTTGGGTTCTCCTTGCTGTTTCTCAAATATGCCAAGCACACTCCATCCCTAGAACCTGGGTTGTAGTTATTTCTTCTTCCTGGGAACATCTTCATCAACCCACCCCAATTCCCTCACCTTTTTTTTGTTTTGTTTTTAACTATGGTAAAGACACTTTACATGATATCTACCCTCCTAGTAGATTTTTTAAGTGTACAGTATTGTTAATTATATGTAAAAAGTTATACAGCAGATCTCCAGAACTTATTTCATCTTACTTAGCTAAAACTGTACGCTTGTTGATAACTTATCATTTCCCTTTTCACTCAAACCCTGGAAGCTACCACTCTTTGACTCTATGAATTTATCTATTTTATTTTAGATAACTCATTTAAGTAGAATCCTGCCTGTCCTTCTGAGACTGGCTCATCTCACTTAGCATAATGTCCTCATGGTCCATCCGTAAGGTATATGATATGGCAGGATTTCATTTCATGACCATACATTATTTCGCTATATATCCCACATTTTTTTTACCTGTTCACCTGTTGGTAAATATTCAGATCATTTCCACATTTTAGCTATTGTGAATTTAGGCCAATGAATGGGAGAGGGCTAGTATCTCTTCGAGATCCTCACTGATCCTTATTCAGTTATTTTGAATAAATACCCGAAGTGTTTGCTCTATCTTATGGCCGTTCTATTTTTATTTTCATTTTCTATAGGAACTTCCATACTGCTTTCTGTGGTGCCTTCCCCACTTTGTATTCCCAAGAACACTGTACGAGGAAGGCTCCAATTTATCCACCTCCTTGCCAACACCTGTCTTTTACTTCATTTCTTTAACATGTGCTCAAAAGTCATTTTCACAATGAAATCTACCCTGAATAACCCTATTAAGGAGACAATTCTACCCCCTGCATATATTCCAGTAGTCCTAGTCCTACTTAACAGGCTGTCTTTATTTTTTTCCAAATCTCTCATCTCTAACCACTACAACTCTATAATTTTTGTATTTATAATGTTTGTTACTCTCCCTGCTAGAATGTATGCTACATGAGAGAGAAAATTTTTGTTTTATTCATGTATTCTAAGTGACTAGAATAGTCTTGGCAAATAATAGTGACTCAATAAGTCTCTGCTGAATTAATATATGTGGATTAATGAAAGCATTTATTGAATAAATGAAAGGATTAAATAATCAAGATTTTCAAGTCATCATCAACAGGACCCTCAATCTACCTTTACAGTTTTCCTTGCCCTCTCCCCAAAGCTCCCCTCAGATGAACTTTTTGTGAGGCCCATGACCCATTCCTCCTGCACTCTAACCCTCTGCTCACATTGTTTCCTATATTTCAGACCTTCTGTTCGCCCCCACCCCCAGGCCCAGTCTGAACATTAGCACCTCTTTCTGTAGGAGTCTTGGCATATTTCATGAACTTCCTTTGTATCCCACAAGGCTGTTCACCTCCTTCAAAGATGGGTCTGAGTCTTCCTTACCTTTGGAACACAGGCAACATGTAGCACAGGACCTGATACAAAATGGGTGTTTAGTAAAGGTTCTGACAGAACTAAAACCTCATTTGACAGATGGGGAGAGGGAGAATCCAATGGTGCAGACATATGCTCATTGATCTATACAGATCTTGGGTCCTAACCTAGTTCTCCTTCCATGACACCACCCATTCCCCTGACCCTGCTGTCACACTCTGGCTCCATATCCTGGGGCATCCTGAATTCCTACTCTGAAACACACAGGTACTCCACAGGCTGCAACAGTGAGACTCCACTAGAGGAACTAAGAAAGGCCAGAAGCGCTGCAGCACAAGCCCAGCAAGGCCGACATGAAGTCCTAATTTGCACAACCTGACACCTGCACCCTGAGGGAAGTCGCAGAACTCAGGTAGCTAGGGACCACACCTTAGAGTCAGGCCGAGTTGGATTCAAATTTATTTCCTCCAGTGACTGTGATTAACTGTAGGAACTCGGACTTTCATTATGTTTTTTTTAAAAAAACTGTTTTAAACATTATGGTAAAATGTCCATAAAATTTACCACTTTAACTTTTAGTCAGATAATGTGGCATTAAGTACATTTACCCTGTTGTGCAACCATCATGACCATTCCTTTCAAAAAATGTTTTCATCTTGCAAAACAGAAACTCTGTACCCATTAAACACAACTCACCTTTCCCTTCTCCCCAAAGTCTACTAACCACCATTCTACTTTATGACTCTGTGAATTTGACTAATCGCATATAAATGCAATCATAAATAAATACTTTTTTGTGACTAACTTGTTTTACTTAGTATACAGTCTTCCAGGTTCATTTATGTTGTAGCATGTGTCAGAATTTCCTTCCTTTTTTAAGGCCAAATAACATTCCATTATGTGTACATACACATTTTCGTCACTGGATACCTGGACTGCTTCCACCCTCTGGCTACTATCTTGATTGCTGTTAAGAACCTGAGTTCACAAATACCTGTTTGAGTCCCTGTTTTCACTCCAGAAGTGGAATTCTCCACCACTTTCGGGATTCCCATTTTCCTCCCCTGGAGAGAATACCAACTCCTAGCATTGTTATGAGGATTAAGTGAGAGACTGTAAAATGCTTATTGCACTGCCTCACATACCGTAGGTACTCAATAAATGATAGCAATCACTCCTAACTAATGAAAGGCCAGTTATTATCACTGGCAAAAGGGTTTCTGGCAGCATGCTTAATCAGGAAAGCATGTCTTCACTGGTTCAACAATAAAGAAAGATGAAATTTCTTCATTTCCAATTCCAGCCAAGACTCTTTCAGCTTGGCTCAGGCCACACCATTGGAAAAACAGGCTCTTGGAGTAGTTCAACCCACCTCCTCTTACAAACAGCAGACCTGGGCAGGGTGATAGCACCTTACATGCAGGTATTTGAAAGCTACCCCTGATCACTGTGAAAACAAAAAAGCAGTCCCCAGAGCATGCAGGATGTGTCTCCAGCTTCCACCTGGTTGGCTGCACACTCATCTCCTTTGTCCATGTGATGTCAAGAAAAGTCACCCAAACTATGGAAGAACCCAAGTTGACTACTTGCAACTAGAAAATTTTATCTACAATTATTTAAAAGGGAAAACAAATGAGATTTAATAGCAATAAATATTCAAATAACTTTAGTCTCTTTGTTAAAGTTTCATCTGCTACAAACCTGACAGATGGGTTTTTTATGAACCAAAGTTTTCTGCATTTCTAAGAAGCATTTAAAGTAATAAATAAGATTTCTAGACCATATTACATACAAAGAGAAGAACCTGTTTCATTTTTTCCTTACATTTCCCTAATCTTTTTCCAGTTTTATTGAGGTATAATTGACAAAAAATGTGTACATGTGTTTTGATACATGCATACACTGCAAAACTTATCTCAAGCTAATTAATATACCCACCAACTCACAATTTTTAAAATTTGTAGTGAGAATACTTAAGATCTACTGTTTCAGCAAATTTCAAATACATAATATATTATTATTAACTGAAGTGACCATGCGCTACATTAGATCTCCAGAACTTATTAATCTTGAAAATTTGTACTTTTTGACCAACATCTCCCCATTTCCCCCATCTCTTTCTGATAACCAACTTTCTACTGTTTTTATGAGTTTGACTATTTTTTGGTTTCTATGTGTCAGTAAGATCACATAGCATATGTCTGTTTCTTTAAAACAAAGAACTTTGTTTTGTGACTATAGAAAATACCCAAATATCACAAAATATGCATTCTACTAAGTGTCTTAGTCCCTAGTCTTAATATCATCAACATGTATATGTCCCTGGCACAAAGACTGGCCAATTTATTTTTCTTTAGCCCACCAACTGGTCTTGTAAATAAAGTTGTATTAGAATAGAGCCACACTCATCATTTACATATTATGGGTGGCTAGTCTCCCTTGGAACAACAGAGTTGAGTAGTTGTAATAGGGACTCTATAGCCCAAAATTCTAAAACATTACTACTTGACCCTCTACATAAAAAATTTCAATTGCTGTCCTTGGATAAAAAGTAACATTTTTAAAACAGAGAAAGAATCATGCTGACACTCAAAAAAAATATGGAATTTTTTTTTTTGGGGGGGGGTGGGGGTACCAGGGATTGAACCCAGGGGTTCTTAACCACTGAGCCACATTCCCAACCCTATTAATACTTTTGATTTTGAGACAGAATCTCACTAAGTTGCTCAGGGCCTCACTAAGTTCCTGAAACTGGCTTTGGATTCATGATCCCCCTGCCTCAGACCCCTGCGGCACTGGGATAACAGGCATGCGTCACCACACCTGGCTCAAAAAATATGTTTAATGAGATAAGGCCTTAAACTTTTTTTATCTGGGGGTTTTATAATATCTTGTCACAAACTACATAGATTTACAATTAATATAATGGTATGCCACTCACTATTTCTTTCCTTTGGTCAAATGACTACAAAACCATCAAAAATCCTTTTCTCCTTCCTCCTTACCTACCACCAAGATTGTTATGGTTCAGTTATGTCCCCCAAAAGCTCATATGTGAAACAATGAGCTTAGAGGTAAAGTGATTAGGTGTCTTAACCTAACCAGTACATTAATTCCACGGTGGGGATTAACTGGGTGGTAACTGTAGGCAGGCAGGGTGTGGCTGGAGGAGGTGCCTTACTGGGGGCATGCACTTGGGGTTTATGTTTTACCCACAATGAAGGGAGTAGTATCTCAGTTCTCTGCCTCCTTCCCTCTCTTTCTCCCTCCACCCCTTCTCCCCCCCCCACCCCCCGCCCCTCTCTGCTTCCTGGTACCATATCCTGAGTTGCCTTTGTCTGCCACACTCTTCCATCATGATGACCGGCCCTAAGGAATAGAGGAGGCCACCTAAGGACTGAGACTTCTGAAACCATGAACCCCTAATAAACTTTTCCTCCTCTGTGTTGTTCTTGTCAGATCTTTTGGTCATAGCAGTGAAAAAGACTAAAGTAATGATTTAATCCCTCTACATATTCCTCTCTCCCACTGTCATGGGAAAATTTGACAATATCAGTGTCATTACAACTCAGAATCTTCAAGTTTCTATTTAGAATATTCAAATATATATTGGCATAATATAAACCTACTTAAATATTCATGAACTCTAAAAAAAAAGCAATGCTTACTCTTCATCTCAGAGATTCATGCTCATGTTCCTACGTTTTTCCTTCTGAGATTCTTAGCCCTAATTCCTACTGGCAGAAGTCCTACCTGCAGAATGGTGCAGGTCCACTGGCATCTTTAGATGATGAATGACATAGATATGCTACCTTTTCTTTTCAAAAGTTATACTCTTCACCAAAATTTTCAAATAGTGATGAAACAACTGGATGACTATTTAGTACTAAATGAACTTTTATTTAAATACTTTAAAAACCTTTATGGGAATTAGAACTTATTTATTCATAGAGATATACATGCAGTTATGATTCATATTTGATGCAATAATACTCAAAATTCCAGTATGCTATTTTGGGAAATTAACACCTTATTCTAAAATTGGTGTGATAATGAAAAGGACCAAAAGTTGCCAAGATAATTAATCTTAAAGAAAAAAAAAAAAGCTGTAGTAATTAAGTAATAACTGGTATAATTTCCCTAGAAAACAGTTTTGCAACATCAACTAAAGTAAACAGACATTTCCTATGACTCAGGAATTCTATCCCTAAAAATACCTACACACGAACCCCAAAATATGTGAAAGAGTGTTCAAAGGACGTTACTGATACTACCCAAAACAGTAGAGTGAATAAATGAGGATAGATCCACATAATGGGATACCATATGATAAAGAAAAAGAATAAAGTAAAAAATACATACCAAAACATGAAAGAATTTCATGAATAAGATGTTGAACAAAAGAGTACATTTTTTTTTACCACTCTACTGATATTACATTTTAAAACACGCAAGATCAATTGATATCAGTAGTTACCCTGTGACGGGGAGAACAAACTTCTACACTCCTGGTACCATTCTCTTCTGATCTGGATGGTGGCGAATGAGTATTTATTCTGCATAGAATTCATAAAATGTCCACTTATGATCTGTGCATTCTTTTCCATGTACTGATGTACACTTATACCAATAAAGTATACTTTTAAAAATTAAAGGTAAGTTCAAAAACTATAATATAAAACAGACAAAATGTAAACAAAATTTGGAACAAATTTAAAATTTAAAACAAATTTTTTCCACACACATAGAGACTCCTAAATTATTAACTAAAATTTACCATTATACCAATATCCTATCATCTACCAGTTCATATCTCAAAATGCTACTTATAAACATCAGGTATCAAAATAAGAAAACATGATAGCAAGAATATTGGAGGTAAGTTTTCTCTCAAAGGAAACAGGAGAATGTAACGAACTGGATATCAAAGGAACAAAATTGGCCTAATCAAGATCTTTTCATTGTAGCAAACACAGGGAGTGATCCAGACATGAAAATACAGTAAACATAAACAAGGACTCAAAGAAACGGGGCAGGGTTTCACTGAAATGTGACACTTGATTATCTGCCCATCACTCCATCTGAATTTTGTTGAGTGCATGTCAGACTCAGTGCTCATGTGCGCAGGAACACTGCTGCTTATTGACAAACACTGGTGTGCACTGAGCTTAGCTGCAGAAGCCAGCTTCAAACACTCTTCCATGGCAACCAAATATGTAAACAGATAAAGAACATTATCTGTTCTCACTGTAGGAAATGCAAAGCTGAGGGACAGAGGGGACCTCAGGCCACAGTCTCCAGCCTTCTCTGAAGTCCAGGGGAAGGCCAGGTAACAATCATAATGTAAAAACAATGCTAAACTCATGATCACCTGTCTACCAAGCCAGTGTGGGAAATAAAAGGAAAGAGCCTCCTTCCTCTCAACGCTCCATGACCACTCTTCCCAAAAATGCACACTGAGGTGGACGGTCTTCAGACATGCTCAAGGGTTGTTCTCAGATAAAGCTTTAACACAGAGGAAAGGATGTCAACAAGTGAAACTGCCACTGCTTATCTCAAAATAGCCTCAAGTGGGCAGGCGGCCAGCTTCATATCTGGATTTTCACTCTCTGAGTACTTTGGGTTTATGAACCCATGATTGACAAGGTTAAGTCCTCTAACTTGGTCCAATTCATCTTTTTTGTGGATTTTTGCTTGTTTTTTCACATCTTTTACTCTACCTTAAGTTTTTTAAAGGCACTGCTAGTTTTTTTTCTAAAGGTACCTACTATCAAAACAAAAAAAAAGCCCTCCTTAGGTTGCTAAACCTCTCCTCCAATATAATTTTGTTCAGTTGGCCAAAAGGCGGTCACCCACATGGCCTGCATTTGATGACTTCACCTTACCTTATGAAAAATGTTAGAAGTCAGCTATTAATTTGCAATTTGATGGTCATTTGGGTTTCATAGTACTATGCATTTTTCTTTTAATTTAATCTAATTAGGTTTAGAAAGTCTAGACTACATTTTATGACACAGGGTGAGGACCTCATAGAATGATCATAAATGTAAACAGGGCATACAAAACACGTTCTTGTTTGACGAGATATGCAAACTCTACCAATATACTACTCATGAACAAAGGGTGCTGCTGGAGGGGCTGTATGTTCTTCTTTAACAGTCATACGAAACGGACAACATAACCAGCATATTAGTTTCTGGAAATTGGGGCTTCCAACCCTTCTGCCTTGAGAAATGGGGCAGCGTTGAATATACACAGCCAGATGGTAAGCAAACAATCTCCTGGATAGACTAGAGATTAAACTGCATGTTGAAACACTTTTCCTAAGAACAAGATTTTTTAAATGGAGGGAAAGTAAAAAAGGAAATCTCTTCTTCTCTTGGGTGATTTCATTCTGTGCTGTTATTTTTATAAAGGCCTTTACTTTACAGACAGTGACTATATATGTGGTAGATCTTTTAAAACACAGTAGATAGATAGTACCCCAATTTCATAGATGGGGAAAATAAGGCTCATACAGCAGAAACACTTTGTCTATCAATAAAGAACTAGTAAGAAACAGCCAGGGATTTCTCACACTAGTGCAGTTCTAAATTTACAGAGGACTCTGTCTCCTACACCCTGCTTCTCCACGTGTCCGTTTTATTTATTTTTTTTATTTTTTCTTCTTAACTCTCATTAACTCACATATCCTTCTGTACTGATAAAGGTCTGTTTTCTTCCTCTACAGCCACCAACTTCCTTTGCCAGGAAGTTGGTGTCACCAACTTCCCTTGCCAGGTCAGACCCATGAAGGCAAGACTCATCCACATCAAGGAAGATAACTGAAGCCCATTTCCCAGCCTTGCCATCCCCAACCCAGCTTTCTCCCCCTCCTCCCAGGCTTTTGTAGTTCAACCCAAGTTCATATGGTATCATTTTCATCACACTGGCTTCCATGACACCACAAGCTAGCTGCTCATTGATCATCTGAAGGATTTAATGGGACATTTTTTTTTCCTCTGGAGTGTTGGGAATTAACCCCAGGACCTCATGCATGCTAAGCAAGTGCTCTACCACTGAGCTACATCCCCAGCACTTATGGATCTTTAAATATTAAATGATCCTTCTGAAGTGTTAGTAGAAAACATCTGAGCCTCTAGAAACAAGCACATCATTTTTGCCTTGGCCCTAGCTGATCCCATCTTGCATAATCTTGTCATGCTACATGAGCATGAATGCAGGCGGGTAGAGGAGAAGGCTGGTACAATAAACCTATCATACTATCCTACCTATGCTTTATGTAGTTATAATCTTCATTTCTGATAAGGAACTTGAGAGGATAATTCACTTGGCTCAGAGGCAAAAGTGGCAGGGAAGGGCTGAGTCTCTCTGATTTTATAACCTACGTGGCTCTGTTACATCATCTCTGTCCAGCATCTGTCTATTTCCCATAATATATCAGAGAAGACAAGTTCAAGAAGTCTGAACGAATTGGGAACTAAGAATAAAGACATTAAAATGAGCACATTAGCCATTTCCCCTGAAAACACAATCAATACACCCAAAGGGCACCCAAGTTCTTCATGGGCAATGGTACCATAGGTTCACCGCACAGGCTAGTATTCTGGGCACCACAAAGTCCAAGGGAAACAGGGTGCTTCCTGTTATGTTGACCTTCATTAGACGGCTTCTTTTAAAGAACTTACCATTGCCCCACTGCTCCCCTTTCTTTCAAGTACTTAAAAGACTTCAGGGTTTCCTGCAGTTTTGCAGCTCATCCCCATGAAGATATGTCTGTCTTTTATATAAAAGGTAGCAGCATGCAGGTACTGCCTCTGCAGCGATGAGCCAGGCTGCTCTTAAGAACAGAGTCCTTCCTGCACCATTGTGGAGCCACATCATATGCTATGCCTCTGACAGCAAACCACTCCATGAGAACAAGAAGGATCAGAAGTCTAGGTGCCTGGATAACTTCTGGTCATGGGCAGTTTACTAACCTCTATATTCTCTCAAGAGAAAAGTGCTATTGATGGGGAAGGGAAAGAACAGAAGTCCCAGCTTCTACAGACTCCCACATTCTACCACTATGAAGTCATGCTGCATCATGGTGAAGATGATAAGCAGAGATCAAAACTACTAAGGCTTCAAAGAGGAAGACATTTGAAATGGAGCCCCAAACACCAAGTCATCTTTGTTAAAAGAAATATTCGTTAAAAAAAGAGAGAGAGAGAGAGAGAGAGAGAAATGCTCACTAGCCCACCCTTGTGCAGCTATGCACACACTCACACTCCTTACCAAAAGTAACTTCTCCTTTGCCAGCTTTGTCGAACAGCTGAAAGGCGACCATAAACAAAGCATCTGGGGCACACAGGACAGATTCAAATGCTACAAATTCTTGAAAGGATATTAACCTGCAACATAAAACAAGCACAAAGTCAGTAGCTTACGGAAAATAAAAGCATACACAAATACACACTGAGAGAAAAATAGTCGAAAAAGTAAAATTCAAAACTAAACACATTTACTAACACTTAGCACTTCCTTTTACATACAATAAACAATTGTATGGACTGAAATAACAATATATGGAACCTAAAAAATATGGCAGGCTTGAGCATACAGTGAAACACTCAATGCATTATAATTTCAAATGAGACAGTTTTATCCAACACCATTTATGTTGATTTACCTCAATCTTCCCTCAGGCACATTATTAGATTCTATAATTAAAGCTTAGAGACTTTAGGTTAAGAAATGACTGCATTACAGCCAAGACAGAGCAGCTTTGTTATTCATTAATACCCTTACACACCGTGTAAAAATGACTCACAGATGCGCATTCATTACTGACATCTACTGACCACATGTGAATTGTACCCGGGACATTATAGGGAGAAATGCAGATAAATCAGACACCAAATGTGACCCAAAGGAACTTCCAGTCAAGCAAGAGAGGCAACACTAGTTAGAAATAGTAGCATACAAGAAAGACAAATGGGAAGGCAAGGACCAACATGACAGCGGAATTCAGGAAGAAAATCAAGGGTGCCTTTGTGGCAGGAATGGAAGTGAAGTCAGGTCTTAAGGACTGAGTAAAATCCAGACATGCAGTGATGGGCTCTATGGGAAGGCTCCTCAGGCAGAAAGCCAGAACACGAAAGTCACAGAGTGCACGAGGGCAATAGTGACAACTAATTTGTCTGAACAACGGAGTGCACAAGAAAGAAGACTGCCAATGAGATTGGAAAGAGAAGACAGGGATGACTTTGAAGGCAAGAAAAGGACCCAGTCATTCTTCTCTAGGGAAAAGGACTGCCTGAAAACTTCTAAGGAAAGTTATAATATGATCAAATCCAGGCTTTGGGAATGGTGTGACCAGCCAGGGATGCTGAATTTCCAAAGATTAAACAGCCCATGAAGGATTTCCTAAGAATTTTTCTTTTCATCAGTATATTGCATTTAAAGTTCCAAGTATTTCAATAATATGTTGAGATAGTCTAGGTTTCTGGAGGGTATGGAAGGAGAAAATATGAATATTTTCCTATGTCTCATACGACACAATAATTTCAAACCTCTTATAGAAAGAAGATCTCTCTATTCAAAGTGTGGCAAAGTTAACCTACCTTTTTGCCCGAATGTCACCTGACTACAATAATGCCATAAAATAAAAGGGAAAATGCACAGTGTGTCCAATATGGCATTTCCAAATCATTCACATCCAAAACACATCCTTCTGCAGGCACGGGTCATTCAGGAACAAGGGTTTCAGGATAACACTTGCCCAGGAACGTTCACTCTCTACCACAGTTTCTGTCACTGAGAATCTGCGTGCAAGTGAGACCAGGGGTGGTGGGGATGGGAAGAAAAGCATATGAGTCAAACCTTCTTGGCTGAACTCAAGGGGCTTCCTCCCTGTGAGGTGGGAGGGGAGATAATCATGAGCATATATAACCACCAGAGTGGGCAAACAGTGTGAAAAGTAAAAGGAGAAATAAAGTACTAAGGGACACAAAGAAGGAAGAATTCACTCTGCTTAGAGGAGTTGGGGAAATCTCCATGAAGGTATGGCATTGAAAGTATAAATTCTGAAGGTCAACAGATCTTAGGGACCATCTGCTTCAAGCTCCTACTTTTACTTTTGAAGTTGGAAAAAAAAATGACTTTGTTAAGGGGAAATAACTGGTTTCAGGCATTCTAGCTTAAGAAATGGGTCTCTTGGTTTCTGTTCGACCTGGGTGGATTTACAGTGGTGTGAGAAGACAGAGGAGAGAGAGATGCGGACACAGTGCATTCCACACTGAGGGAGCAGCAGAGAATGAACAGAGGTCAAAATGGAAGCTAATGCTATGTTTAGAAGGACGTAGGAGCTACTGACCCTGCGTCCAACAGGTCATGTGGATAAGAGTGGCCTGAGGTAGAATGTCTGCCACCTGAGGGACCTCAGAGATCAGGTTACAGAATCGCCATGATTTTACAGGCAGGGGGAATTCATTCCAGGTTTTCAGATTGACAAATGACAGGGTCAAACCTTTGTTTTAGAAAAAGAACTGGGGTGGAAGATGAACCTAAAAGGAGAGAGATGAGTTGGGGGAGGCTCTACTAGGGTAGAGGGTCTGAGCCAGAGTGGGAGCCCTAGCGATTAAATGGAGGATAGGAGAGGCTAGAGAGCTACAGGTGAGGCCAAAACGACAACACTACCGAGGCTGAGGGCAAGGACAGAGACCAAGATGCTCCCAAGACTTCTTCATTGCACAGCTGAGTGGGATGATGACACACCACCAATGGAAAAGAACAAAAAGGAAAACACTGGAGGAGAGACTCGGGAGCGTGGAACCAGTTCTGACTGTGTGAATTTGAGATGTCCCCAAGTGTAACTCAGGTGAGTTGCTGGTTGAGCTAAATTTTTGTGTCCCCCACCCCCTGCAAAAGCCTGACCACTAGTATCTCAGAACATGGTCTAATTTGGAAATAGAAATTGTTACAATGTCATTAGTTAAGACAAAGACCTACTTGAGTAGAGTAGTCACCTGATCTAGTGTGACTAGAGTCCTTATACAAGGGGGGAGATTTGGACATGGACATGCATATAGGGGACATGATATGAGGGTTAAGACAGAGGTCAGGGTGAGACTTCTATAAGTCAAAGAACCCCCAAAGACTGCCAGCACGCCCCCTAAAGCTAGGCGAGAGGAACAGAACACTCCCTCAGAAGAACAACCCCACCGACCCTTTCTTCCAGAACGTGAGATAATACAGTGCTATTTTTTAAATATTTATTTTTCAGTTGTAATACCTTTATTTTATTTATTTTTATGTGGTGCTGAAGATCAAATCTAAGGCCTCTCACGTGTTAGGCGAGCACTCTACCGCTGAGCCACAACCTCAGCCCCCTACAGTGCATTTTCTAAGCTACCCAGTTAATGGTACTTTGTTACAACACCTGAGGAAACTAATACAGAGGCCAAGGCTGGAAACACAGATCTGGGAGTTTTTAAAAAATGACTCCTTGAAGCTGTGAATGAAACTATCCCCAAGCACTTTATCTAAAGTTATTTTACCTTCCCGCCAAAACATCCCTCATGAAGGATGGCCTTGAGGAACTGCCCAGCAAGCCCACCACGCCCTGGGCAACTGCAGGGTCACTGAGGATCTGTGTCCTATTGTCACCACTCCTTGGCCCACCACCCCACGGAGCAGGCACCAGCAGGCATCAGCAGCCACATGGTCACACTGCACTGCTTTCCAGGTGACCTGTGGGCAGCATACGGAGGCAGAAAGCAACCATATTTGCTAAATTACCCCTGCAGAGGCATAAGGTTAATTTAAAAAAACAACTATACTATGTGTGATCTAGAGAGAAGATGTTTTCCACTTCATGGCCTGAATAAAAGCTTAAAATACAATAAAAAGAACATCTTACCTCTCTCAAAATGGTATGAAAAACCTAAAAACCATATATATGTGTGTGAAGAAATCTTCTTCTGGAAATCTCAATGTGGTTTTTATAACCGTAACTGGTCAGTGAATACTGTGGCATTTTAGGCATGCTACTGATACTAAAAAGGTATGTAATTTGGTAATCCTATTAGATACAAGTATTACACATCTATGTAGGAGGTATATAGAACCATGAAATCATAATGTATTACTATTCATCAAAATCATTTTGGATTTTCAAGGTAATCTGACTAGAAAGCTATGAGAATAATTATATAGTACTATATTCATTTACAATATGATATCTTAAAACATCTATATTTTCATATAAACAGTACTTCAGTCTTGCTTTACAGATTTAATGGTATTAGCATAAGTTGCAACAAAGAATCAAGCTTAATCAAGTTCAGACCTAGCTGGGGAGCTCACTTAGTTCCTTTTCCAACACCCACTCCAGCAACTACTTTGACAATGTCAGATGCCCTTTAAAGACAATCACATAAGGGGCTGGGATTGTGGCTCAGTGGTAGAGTGCTTGAATAGCACAAGGGAGGCCTGGGTTCGATCCTCAGTACCACATAAAAATAAATAAATAAAATAACAATATTGTGTCCAACTACAACTAAAAATAAATAAATAGATATATTGATCGATAGATAAGTATTTTGAAAAAAAAAAAAAGATGATCACATAATTCTGATCAATTCCATGACTACTATGTAAGGAAGAATATTTGACACCAACACTAACCTGCAGCAACTAACAAAAGGACATGGGTCAGCAAACACGGAAGCAAATATAAAAGTCACATTTCATAGGCCTGTACTACTCTGAGATGGGGGAGAGCAGGTTTACAACTACTGTATCACAGTTCTAATGCTACCAGAAATAGTTTTCAAGAAAGTCTTTTCTACTTTCCAAAGCACTGGAGCTATTGTTCTCCTTTTGGATGCCATTTACAATAGCAGCTACTTCATAACTCCTTTAAATAGCCTAAATACCACATACTACTATAAAATACTGAATCAAAGAGGAAAGGGATTCAAAGTGGATTGCATTTATACACTAGGTTTATGACAATGTAAAGATCATACACCTATCACATACACAGAAAGATACTAGAAGGTTATATACCCAAATGAGGATAGTGCTTCTTTATCATTTTGTAACTTTAGGCCCCGCTAGCCTGTTCTCAACTTGGCAAGGGATAGCTTTTAGCCTGAAGATATTTAAAATATAACAAAGAACACAAACAAACTGTATTCTCTTTGCTACTATGGAAAAAGTAGTAAGTAACATCAGAGAACTGGAAATAAATTAATGAATTCAGAGAGAAAGACTGTTGTTGTATTGAGAGCAAGGAGGAGATGAGGAAAGTCTTACTGAAATTAGGAACATATGACATCCAAGGGAAGATGTGATTAAGTGAATATGAGATCAGTCTTGGCACGGAGGGAAAATGTGACCAAGTGAACATATCACATCCGTCCTTCAGCAGGGACATGACCCAGTAAACATGGGAGGTGCGGAAGGAGGTACACCAACTGCAGTTTGGCTTCAGTGTCTTCTCTGTGCACCAGTCAGAGACCCATGCTAAGAAGTGTTTCCCAGAACTGGTGGGCCAGAGAGGCAAAAATTAAGCCAAGAACCAAAAAGGGAGGACTAAAGACAAAGCACCCTCGGTGAGGGCAAGTCCCATGGTAATATGGTACTCACACTGATCACGAGCACCCATGATGATAGGAAAAGGTCTGAAATTTTGAAATATGTTTAACTACATAATCAATTTGTGCTTCAGAATGCTTAATCTGACAGGATAACTAAAATGAATTGGAAGGAGAAACGATGAGTTGGGGAGACATGCTAGAAGGATCCGGGGAAGAGCCAGGAAGGCCTGAGTTACAAAGAAGAGCTCCCTATACGAGGTGGCTGGGGGTGTATGGCGTCATGGCTCCTGAGTACAATTTGACAACACAGCAAGAGTCTTTAAAATAAGATTCCTTGTTTTGTGATGTCACAATCCTACTTCTAGGAATTTATCCTAAAAAGAATGAAAGAATGTATGCCAACTTTTATCTACAGAGATGCAGCACTGCAGACAATAGTAAGAATAACCTCAATATATAATGTGACTGATTAAAGAAACATTCATATATGATATTCCCCAAACACTAAAAATTGTTATAAGCAAATCCATGGTATTAAATAAAAATTCAGGGGCTGGGGATATAGCTAATAGAGTGCTTGCCTCGAATGCACAAAGCCCTGGATTCAATCTCCAGCATCACAAAAAAAAAAAAAATCAGTTATACATGGTATGTAGAAAATGATTCCATTTTCAGCATGCTACAGGGACACTGCTACATCGATGTTCATAGCAGCACAATTCACAATAGCAAGACTGTGGAACCAACCTAGATGCCCTTCAATGGATGAATGGATAAAAAAAATGTGGCATTTATACACAATGGAGTATTACTCTGCATTAAAAAATGACAAAATCATAGAATTTACAGGGAAATGGATGGCATTAGAGCAGATTATGCTAAGTGAAGCTAGCCAATCCCTAAAAAACAAATGCCAAATGTCTTCTTTGATATAAGGAGAGTAACTAAGAACAGAGTAGGGTCGAAGAGCATGAGAAGAAGATTAACATTAAACAGGGATGAGAGGTGGGAGGGAAAGGGAGAGAGAAGGAAAATTGCATGGAAATGGAAGGAGACCCTCAGAGTTATACAAAAGTACATACAAGAGGAAGTGAGGGGAAAGGGAAAAATAATACAAGGGGGACAAATGAATGTCAGTAGAGGGGGCAGAGAGAGAAGAGGGGAGGGGAGGGGAGGGGAGGGGGGATAGTAGAGGATAGGAAAGGCAGCAGAACACAACAGACACTAGTATGGCAATATGTAAATCAATGGATGTGTAACTGATGTGATTCTGCAATCTGTATATGGGGTAAAAATGGGAGCTCATAACCCACTTGAATCAAAGTGTGAAATATGATATATCAAGAACTATGTAATGTTTTGAACAGCCAACAATAAAAAATTTTTAAAAAGCTGAATTAATAATGAATAATTTCCCCCCCCCCAAAAAAAAATGGAAAACAAATGTTATTTTACACACAAATTCTGAAGCTTGTACACCAAAGTGTTAACAGTAAATATCTCCAGGTGGATAAATTATTAAAAATTTAAGGTTCTGTGGTTTGTTATGTTTTTTTTTTTTGCCTGATCATCTTTTCTGATTTTTTTCCCAATAGTACAAATACTGTTATTTTTATAATAAGAAAAATAAAGAAAAACTCATGCAAAAGAAAATAGCAAGGCCCTAAACTTGGATGGTAGCAGAAGGAGGTAAGAGATACGGTTGGAGAATAAAAAATTGAAAAAGAAACAAATTCTCTGAAAGCATAACGGGAACTCCTGTTATCCAAGGTGGATAACCTCCAGTTCTCTTCCTCCCTGCTGGTGCTCATTCCTACTCAGTAGGGGCTGAGACCCCATGTGGTCCCTTTCATCTCAGTCTGGCTCCTATCTCCAGGCCAACTCTGTGGCTATGAAAGTTTAACTGAGTGCACATAAGGATCTGATCTGTTCATACTTCAGGAAGTTTGGGTGTAGACAATGCACCATATCAAAATCCAATTACCACTTCTACTTAAGGTTCCTAACCACAGGAGTGCTTTGCAAAAATAACTTCTTACTACCCTCTTCCGTGTGTTACAACAGAAGCCAAGCAATTGTGCAGGATTACTGGCAGAGATAAAAGTAAATTCTAACTCCACAAACAGGGTTCCAAGACCACCCAGATTCAAGTATCTGCGGATATTAAGAAAAAAATCCAGCACTGGACTCTCCTGTGACCACCAGTTTATCAAAAGAGCTCTGGTCTCCATAATTTTAATATCTTTAAATAGCTACCTGGCTTTCCCAGTTCTTATCTTTTCCTCCCAAAGCTTTGCATACATGCATTCTTCAGGTAGCCAAGCAAATAAGGAGCTTGTGCCTACTCTATGCCAGGCAATGCCCTAGGCAGTAAGATATGGTAAAAAGGAGAACTACGGACAGAATCTGTGAACTCAAGGAATCATATTCTAGTGATGGGCATGAGGAGGTGAGCAGGCAAAGAGCACAAACATATATAAAGATAATTCCAGAATCAGATAACTGTGCGCAGAGGATAAAGTAGAGGAATGCATTAGAGCAATGCTTTTTAGCTCCACAGATTCTACTTAAGGGGTCTGAACTTCCCAAGTGACTCTACTATGCTGTCAGGCTGAGAATCAACAAGGGGAGAACTGTGGGGATGGGAGATGGAGCTGCTTTGCCTCAGAGGGTTCAGGAAAGCCTCTTGGGAGGAGGCATTAAGATCTGAAAGATGAAAAAGCAGAAGCACTGAGAAGAGTGGGAGACAGGGTCTTTGGGGGAAGAAAACTTTGTGCAAGGATCCAACACAGACCAGCCAGGGCAAGTTTTCCGGCATAGGAGATGGCCAAGAGGTGAAGGAAAGAAAGAAGGTCAGAGAAGGTGATAAGGCGTGCAAGAATTTTATTTTTGGTATATATGTAAACAGCACTGTCAGGTTTGTGTAGGGAAGTAACGCAAAAGAACCCTCAGGACAGTGAGGTCATGAAGGCAAAGCTAGATCAGGGTGAAAGCAGAAATGGTAAAACCAGGATCCATTTTCTAGATAACTGTTAAAGCTTAATAACGCAGGGTCTGGTGGGGCCCATCCTACAAGTCACAGCAAGAAGTTTTTAAAAGCCAGGCAACCAGTCAGATCCCTGAAGAGGATGCCTGGAGGGCTGTGGCTACAGGGGATACAGCCACAGGAAAAGACTGAGGCCCTGAGCTCACTGAGGATATGAAAACTACCAGTTAGGCAGACGAAAAAGAAGCTCATAAATAAAGATTTTTATTTAAAATGCCAGTTGATGGTCAGTGAGCATACAAACGAGGCCTCCCAGCCCTAATTATGCAAATTTATCCTAATTGTTTATAATGAGCTGTAAAAAGACAATGAATTATTGGTTTCCTAGCCTAGACCTTCAGGAACAGGGTAGAAAGAAGCACAAGTTCTAGTCTTACCTGTGCCTAACTGCCAGAGTGACTTTGTCTCCTATTCCATGGAGGATGCTCTCTCAAATGCCTTTCACTCTGAAATCCTGCTCTCTTCCATTTTCGGTTACAGGGAGTCAACCCATGCCCACCCTGGCTCCAGCATGGGCTTGGCGGTTCCTGGACTGCATCTGTTTGGAGGCCAGCGTGGTTCTCTGAGCTCTGCTATGTGCTCTGGTTCAAATCTCACTGCAGTATTTGCCAAGGGCCTATTTAAATTCATTGGCTCCAATGAAACCTGGCAGGCTGAATATTGTTCAAACAAGCAGGCTACCCTGCCTGGCTTTAAAATCCTATTAAACATTTTATTAGCAACTTTACTATATTGTTATCATGAATTTGGCCTATAAATACCACCTCTGCATATATATCTATCTCCATATTGGCAAAAGAAGATAAATATATAGGCTCTAGTAATTGTGAGCTTAACTCAGTAAGTGATCTGTCTATGGTTCCAGCCCTACCTGTCTGCCCCCAGCCTTGCTGTTCACTCCAAATGGCACTTGTGGCCCAAGATTGACAGTGCCAACCTGGGGGATTCATACAGGGCATTCCTATGCCCCCTGCACCCCAACATCTCTTCCTTATCAGAGGAATCAAGCACATTTAATGGGCATAAATCATCCCTTTCCAGTTCTTTGCTAGTAGTTAATTTAATTAACACTAAAAAAAATGTCTTTCATCTACAGATCTTTTTATACTCCATCATTCTTCCCTTTCCTGTTAAATCACTATTGCCTTGCCCACTGATAGCAGGAGAATCTGTCTCCATGTCCTTTTCAACTTCACAGCCATAAAATAGTTGTAATTGTGGCTGATTCCCACAAGAATGATATTGTACCAAGAGAAAAAAAACACTAGAAGCTTTTTAAAAATAGAAACACATCAAATGCTCTATCTCTACAAGTCTTTACATAAGTATCCTTTGTTTCTTAAATACTACAAATATCATTTTTTAAAATCAGAAATGCTATCTTATCATATTACATTGTTCCTATTTTGTATAACAACCAAGGGCAGAACTGTAAATGTATCACAAATATTTTCTCTGTATATTACATCACAGGTATTTAAAGATCCAAAGACTTTTTTTTAGGGAAAAGTGTACTAAGTTTAAAAAGAAAAAACCCACCATACATAAACAACTCATTTTAAATCGAAAATTATCCTTAAAGAGGGGTTAAATATAATAGGGGCTCAAGACAGATCATGGGGTGAAAAGGGAAATCATGTTGGAAAATTGAGTTAAACACAGAAGATTAAAAAACAAAAAACAAAAAACAAAAAAACTGTAGCTTTCCTATATCTTTCCTTGTTTTTCTAATTAAGGCTAGATAAGAGGCTTCAACTTTATTCAAATGGCAAATAAAGAGGAATAATGGGGAGATAAATCACAAAAAATCAGTCACTGAAAAGGCAGCTGGCAAACAAATCTGTCAGCATTTTTTTAAGTGACCACTGAACTCTGGCCTAACATGGCAGGAAGTAGCAGGCCGCTTTGCCCCGATTCACACTGGACAACCAGTTTAAATGCACCAAGGACACAGAGATAGGTCTACATGCAGTACCAGCACTGCCAGACCCTTTGCTTATCAGATTACAGTCTACAGTTTGATTGGGGACCTAAAGCAGGGCCTGAGGAACAGTTTCTTCATGCAGACTACCTGCTGAAGATGCCCTTATTACCTGTTGGTTCTTTATTCAAATAGCATTTTAAAACAACAAAACTGACTGAGCTTTAAATGATTTTTTTACTGAAACATGATATCTTTCTCAATAGATTTTTTTCTGAATCTCAAAGGCAAGTAATGATTAAAATGATGTCTAAAACAATAAAAGGTATCTAAGTGCACACACACAAAAAAAGCAACAAGAGCAAGTAGGCTACATTTTTGTGTCTTCCAAAGATGAATTCCAGTTAGTCACTCTGCTAAAAAACATATATATAAAAGAAAACATTATAAGGAATAAATTTTAAAAATTTTAAATAGACAAAAAATCAAATTATACTGATTCCTCTTTGAGAAACATGATCAATTATTTAGGCACATTTTAGCATTTTCTTTCATTCAATTATAATTCTTAGGTTTTAGATAAAGTACACAAAAACCTCTCTTGATGTGATTATAACATACCCACCCCCACCCCAGCAAAGCAAAAATTAAAAGACGAAAACAGCCCTTATCATTTAACAATATAAAATTATTCATGGTGTAGGCAAGAAGAAAAAAAAGTCCACAGGATTCAGCCAGAATATGGCCAAAAACCAGCCAACATTAATATCTGCTGTGCCAGCTGAATTCAAATTAACCCAATTTTTACATGTTAATTAAACCAGCTATTTTCTTCTTATTGTATTTTTGCTTCTTAAATAGTAGAGTCTACAAGTGATTCCCAACAGACTTGTTCCAACAACAATGACGTATTCATTTACTTCTATTATGACCATACAATACAGTAACTGAGCAGTAATTTTTCACAGTCAATTACATGTGTGGTTCTTTATGCTTAAAGATGCTGAAATAATGTGTACTATAGAGCCATATGCCTGAATCTCTAGTTTGCCAGAAGCAGTTGCCTGGGTAACACATTTTCTCTCCAGTTTAGCATAACCCTTCATTGAATATCATTAGGTGTCATTAAATAGCAAACATTAACATGAACTTCAATATACTACTTAGATAGAGTCATTTTACCCATGTAAACAAGTGCTCCATCATTTATAATAAGCTTAAAATAGATGATGATTTTCTGTATTTTAGAACATGAAAAAAGAAAAAGTACCCATGTGTTGATTCCAAACTGAATTTGCAAAAATTTCTGGTAATATATGAGAACTCAGACCAACTTCCAGGGATAACATTTCTCATCAATATGGTCAAGATAGTCAATATAAACAAAGAAAAATTAAGCTTTCAAATTTTACTCAACACTAAAATACTTCCATCCATTGCATCTCGAACCAAAGACTGTTTTACCTTCTTTTGTAATTGAGAGGAGGGGCACACACTTGAATTCATTAACAAAATGAATTTAAGGAATAAGGTGTTTAAAATCAAGGTACAAAGAAAATCTGGGATACTCTGTGCATTATCTAAAATTTTT